>NC_084609.1:13954150-14307650 GCF_033807715.1 Cololabis saira | reverse complement strand
TGTAAAATATGAAAGTCAGGATTGAGGAAGTTTATCAAGTTATGGACGAGCAAATATTACTTCTCGTGGCGTTCTATATATATATATATACAGGATTGTCTCAGAAAATTAGAATATTGTGATAAAGTCCTTTATTTTCTGTAATGCAAAAATGTCATAAATTCTGAATTCATTACAAATCATCTGAAATATTGCAAGCCTTTTATTATTTTAATATTGCTGATCATGGCTGAAGAAAACTCAAATATTCTATCTAAAAAAAATTAGAATATTGTGGGAATCTTAATCTTAAACTGTAAACCATAATCAGCAATATTAAAATAATAAAAGGCTTGCAATATTTCAGTTGATTTGTAATGAATCCAGAATGTATGACATTTTTGTTTTTTTAATTGCATTACAGAAAATAAAGGACTTCAAATTTTCTGAGACAGTCCTGTATATGAGTTTTGATCATTTAAAACTGGAGTTCCCAGTCCTATGGGATGAGAGTCCCACATTTCACTGGGGGGCTTCACACAGGATGAAAATGAACTCGAGGAGGTGGGTGTCACGATTTAAAAATGTCACTTAAAATACCACATGTGCTGGTAGCATGACAGAAACATCTTTTTAGACCACATATGAGAACTCCTCATCCAAAAAATTTCACACCTACCGTCAATAGCAATATACTCAATAAGTACAAAGTCAATCAAAAGAATGTGCAGATGTGTATGGAAGACAACGTTATACATTAGAGAAAAGACACAACTTGGTTGTAGCTCAAGAAAAAGTTCTTTGTTTTCTTTCAACATGATCAACTTTCACATAAGACAAGAAAACAATCTTACTGACAAACAGCAGGTGTGTGTGCATGCATGAGATGAAGCGAGCAGGCAGAACATCATCTTCCCACCATCTCCTCTCATTACAGGCCAGGTTTTGTTCTGGAGACACAACATAGACACACAGAAACAGGACAGAGAAAAACAAGAGGTGCACAAACGCCTTAGTCTACCGCAGGCAAAGTGAACAATTCTCACAGTCAGGAGAAACATTAGTGATGTTATGTAAGAGGACGTGTAGCCTGCTGCTCACTCAAGCATGTGTTTCAAATAATTCCCTGTAACCTCTATGTTTTATGAGATGCATAAAAGGCATCTTTATCTTAATTTTATTACCAATAATTTAAGGGTGTATGTTTTTTGTTTTTTTCTTTTTTCCCCCTCATTGTCGGTCAATCAAGATCCAGACTCCATGGAGGAAGAGTCGGAGTTCAACTGGGAGGAGTACATGGAGGAGACGGGAGCCGAGGCCGCCCCCCACACCACCTTCAAACATGTGTGTATGAGCTTCACCTCACACACTAATCCTGTCACTCGGTGATCCTTTAAATACAGCCCCGTAGATAAGTGCCATATGCAGAGATCCTTTAACGACACAGCAGTGAGAGCCAAGCCGGGGCGGCACTCTGCTCACGCTTTTAATGAACTCGCATCGCTTTTGTCTCCTTGAGATGCAAGATGTTAGATGACCTTTGATGGTTACTTGTAGGTAACCACTGATGCACAAAGACATACAAAAGAGTGAATACAAATACGCAGCATCCTGGCTTATTTTTTCTTGCTTTTGATGGAGGTTGTGAATTATTTATATGAAACTGAATGGAGGGGAAAAAAAGTTAAACAAAGCCCATGCGTTAATATCAGCGTAGCTAGTGGTTCCCAGTTTCTTTCCCTCAAATAGTCATAAAAGCTTGTTGGACTCCTAACGATTCGTCATGTTTTTATATGTAATGACCAGTCCATGTAAAATTACTGTCTGCATTATTAGTCTCATAATAAAAAGAAAGAAAAGGTCAAAGCAAACAAAGTAATTCTCCTGACATTTCCATTCCTCTTCACAATGCCTTTGCCCATTATTTCTGCAGAAGCCGCACAGACTTACAATTGTCAGAATGGGACTTAAAAGCTGCCACAGTAGTTTGTAGTCCAAAAGGAAGAATGCTGCATTTGTCAGGGTCTGTTTTGGGCTATTGTTGCTGCTCTGTGGTGACTGTTTGGGGTAAACAAGACAGCGTTAAGCTGATTGTATGTGATCACGGCAATGAATGAATATATCAATGTGGATTACGAAGGAGTTTTGCATAGTTTTGGTCCAAAGTAGAGCTCCGTGGCACAGGATTAAGGATTTTCACGTTTTGGGTTCACTTTCAGCGGTTTATTAGAAGGATTCACAAACCAAACAATATAATATAAAATATCACCCAACCCTAAAAATGAAGCTATGTATTCTTGACATAACGGGGCTGAACTCCAATTAATATAATGATGGACTAAAATGTATTTGTTAATGCTTCTCATACAATTTAAGTAATAGTATCTTTTGTTTAGTTTTTTTTGGAAAGACATGTTAGCATCCCTCTTCCAGTCTTTTTCCAGAAACATATCAAGTTATTTTCTCGTACCATGGAAAAAATGACTCGTATTCCATTGTTGTACATTTCATGGGATTACAGTAAATGAAAAAGGCAGTTGCTGCTTTGATCACAGCTTGCAGAAAGTCATTCTGAGGTTTGTGCAACAGCCAGGTAATAGATTTTAACCACAGTGTGGCTTTGTTGACAGTTGACTTGCAGCAAAATGGTTAAGTGTCTAAAATCATCACTTCTTTCTACAAATCAAAGCCTGTGTGCTATGACATGGCAACTTGTTGTGTAAAGGGGCAGTTCTGAAGAAGCCCTGATCTTTATCCGTAATGTGTGTTCACCAGAAAAGCAGTTTAATTCCGTGGAAAACAGATCTTTTGGAATGATGTGATGCCAGGCCTTGTTTTTAAAAGGAAATGTTCATCAACAAGGCTGAGGCTGATGTCAGACAGACTATTGAAGCCACATATTTTCTTACAATGGAAAATTATTTTCTTTTCTCTTTAATTCGACAGGTCAGCTTCCCTCAGCTAGGTTTGGGCTGTACGTTCCCATCACCGGCTGTAGGGAATGCTTAATACGTCACATTCACCTGCTTAACCTCTGCTGGCACAAATCTGGGCTTTTTATGTTTTTAAATAAAATGTTCTGGTTCATTAACTGGATGTTAACAAGACGAGTGGGTGCAAACTATCTAAGTCACGGGCTTTCCTGAAAGATGACACAAGACTCAGCTGTTTTCCCATAAATGTTGCTGCACTTATAGAGTTCACGCTGAGCTCAGCAGAACTGCTTTTGTGCCTAAATGAAGACGAATCTACTTTCAAAGGCAAAGCTGAAATATGTCTGAATATATTCATGAAGAACAGAAGTTATTTAGACCTTATTCACACACACATGGAGATGTTCAAAATATAAGCCTTTTATATGCGGTATTATGTCACAGAGAACCTGTTGCAGGATTCTTCCAGCCTGAAGACACTGAAGCAGTTTAGGGACATTTATGTGTTTTTTTTAAACTTTAAAACATGTTTTATCCCCTGTATATATGAAAAGGTTTTTTGTTTTGGTATTTTATATGATAATATAATGTATAAATTAAGAAAAGAGGAGGAGAGAGGAAGATGACTCTTGCTCTTGTTTTTCGATGATGAAAGAGAGTAAATCATGTTTTAAAAAAATCTGTAGATGTGAGATTGTTGGGAAAAAAAAACTAAGGCGGTTTGCTTTCAGAAATAGTCGTGCAGTTGAGTCGGTACTGAATACACCAACAGTATAATGAGTATTACTCATTTTGGGCTTGTGGCTACTGCAGTTTTAAACATGTCTCTGGCTGGATGCAGCACTTTTTAAAAACCTCTTTAAATGTTGTTTTTTTTTTTGTTTATGAATTTTGACTCTAAAGCGGGTATAGATAATGGATGGATGAATAATGGATGGAATTTTGACTCTACTGAAACGAACTGCATTAACTGAATTACAATGAACTTGGATATAACTGGAATTAACTTTAATATTTCCACTTCCATGTTCTTTTTTCCCCTAGTCAGGATTTAACGTGTACTTCATTTGAGGGTTACTAGTTTACTTTCTTTTTCTTCAGCTCCATTAGCCATTTTTGTTTCACTCTATTTTTATCATCTAATCCGCTTGCAGTTTCTATGAAACGCTTCAAATTACATTTATCTGATGGAAAGTCCTCCACAATACAACCAGTTTTATCATCTTTTGAGCATTAATTAAATTTTCATCCGATGTTTCTTTCCTTGAGATAAAGCAGACATGTGGTCTTTTGTAGTCTTTCATCTTTGTATCTTGCATTTATTTTAGAGTATACTTGACATCATTTGTCTTGCATTTTCCCCCAAAAAATCAGTATGTAACCAATCCTGTAAATAGCTTAAGCGCCATTAACATGTTACATCACGGGAGAGGACCAGATGGGCGGATGTAGTTGATCTGGGATGTGAGGACTTTATCCGTTAGATGAGTGTGTGTTTGACTGACGGAGCAGCTGTCTGCACAGATGAAGCTTTGAGCGCTCAGCTGATGGCAGGTCGGGCTGCAGAGGTGGAGATGTGTCTGCCGATGATTTAAGATTTGAAGAAGTGTGTCAGTGTTTCAGTGTCTTTCATCACTCGGAGCGATGAATGTAATGAGGGCAAGATGAGAATATGCTGTGTTTTATGAGTGTGCCCTGATGTTTGACAAACGACTGAGGTCTCTTGGGAAGCTAAATTGCCTTGTTGGTAAGTGGATTGAGTCACTGGGAAACAGACCATGAATTCCCCAGAAAAATGTGACTCAGTTCTCTCGCTCCCTCTCTCTCTCTCCCTCTCTCTCTGCCTGGACAAATTGAAACGGTGATTTCTCTTGGGCCTGCATACACACAAGCCACCCCCCCGCCCCACCCCCGACTCATACAGAGTCAGACTTTGCTGCCGAGGCTGCCCTGTTACATAAGCCAACAAGAGTGATACAGCACGTTTGCATTGTTGCCGCAGGAAGTCACGGGGCACTTTTGTATTGTGTTTATTTCTAAGATGTTGGCTTTTCCATTCACCAGTGAGTGTGCGTGTTTGTTTGAGTGGTGAATGTGAACATCCTGTTGGGTTTATAACATTCTCAAGAAATGAATGCAGCCTGTGGCTTTAGTGGAAACGTATTGTTGTGCTGCATTCACGTACGGATTCCTCGCTTTCCCTTTGACCGGCTCTAGTCAGGAAGAGGTTACCAGCCTGCCTGGTAGCCTGTTTTCTCTTCTGTTTTTAAACACTCATCTGGAGTTGTCTGACCTGCCATTTATGAGATAAGTGTTCACATGGCTTGTAATAGTGCAGTGACTGACCTCAATCTGAATAGGGGAATATTTTTATCATCGTGTTTGCATTAGTTTCATTTTGGATATTAGGGGTGTCCTGATACCTCGTGAAGCGACGCGTGACGATTCGTAATGTTCAAAAACAATTATTTTGTCAGAATAACTAAATGACAGGAGAACACAACCGTAGCGCGCTGCACAATAATAAAAGTTGCACATGCCATCTGGAGACCTTAAGGAACGGCCCAGAGGCAACATACCAACTCACTGGCTAAAGTTACTGAGCGTGAGATTTACTCATCAGGTTTAGAAGCAAGTGTTTGGAAGTGTTTCGGCTTTCATGAATATGGTGATAGAAAGGGCGCTGACAAAATCTACCACTTTTGTAAGGCGTGTAAAACCAGAACAGTGTTAAAAATGTAATATTTTTTCTGAGCATGTTAACCAGCTCCTTTTTGTTACACAAGAACTGTAGAGTTGACGATCCTGAGACCGATGAGAGCAGAGATGATGAGTAGCTGCATGTTTGCCTCCACGTTGCACATACTGTACAAGCCCTGCCCTAATTTAATGCATTATGCTCTTATAGCCATCCACCATTTAATTAAAAACCCAAATTCCACAAGTGTTACAAGAGCTGCTGTTGCAGAATATTGTTTTAAAGCTGCTTTGATTGTGGACAGCGAAATCTTTAGTTTTTTTGTGGGATTTATGCTTCTCACCGAGGATTTGTTTGGGTTTTTATTACTGGACAAGCTCAGTGGGTTCAGATCGAATTAGGTGAATGAATTGTTTTCTGTTTGTTTGGTCATTTTTTCCCCTTTTTTTTTTTTTGCATTAGACCTGCTAGTACAGAAATCTGAAATCCACTTAGGATTTTGGTTGATAGAAGTCTTATTTATTTCTAAAGCCACTCTATGTTGTTTATACTCCTGGAAAAAAATGTGAAAAGCCCTTCTTTGATGCAGCAAATCTTTTGCAAGTGACTGCCAATCTTCATATGTTGGATTATTTGGTGGTTTGACAGAAATAAAAGATAATGGAGATAATTTAGTTTGGCTACTTAAATTAAAGGGTACTGACAAAGTATGAAGTAGTCGGAGTGAGGGGAAAAAAAAACCTGAATGGGGGGAAAAATTATGCTAATTATCTGTACTGTGATAATTGTTGAATAATCAAATCGTATAGCCCTGAATCCTAATAAAAACAGATTGTGAGGTGCCTTATATGGCACAGCCCTCTTGGATATTCAATCCAATGTATTAATTTCAACCCAAAAAAAGTTGGGACAATATGACAAAAAGCAATACAAAAATAGAATGATTTACACTGACTATTTTCTTTGCAAACATGAAATGTATAAAAACAATTTACTTTAAAGATTTTAATGTGTTTTAATTTCTTCCCTTCTTAGGTGCATTATATCATTAAACTATCCAAGAAAAATATCCATGTGGGCAAGGAATTACTTTGGGAAACACAAAAAAGTACACAGCTAGATATACAAAAGCTGCTTTAAACCTTAGTGTGTGAGAAAAGAATCTGATATTGACCTCGTCCAGAGCTGTCATCAATAACTGTAGACTTGGAGTGACCTGGGATAGACCAGCACACAGTGGAAATGTTTACTGTGGTTAGATAAATCTGTATTCTTAATGTTTCTTGAGAGAAATAGGACCCATCCCGACTGTTATCAGCAACCAATCTAAGAGGTGTTGTGTTCAGTGTCCTCGACCAAGTTCATTTACACTTCTGTAATGGCAGCATTAAGTCTTTTCAAGGAAAGTTAATGCAATTTCTTTTTCTTTGAAAGACAAGGCCGAAACACAATACAGATTGCACATGCACACATGGAGATGTGCCAACCTGAATTGGCAGTAAAGCATCATAAAGCAATGTCACACAGGGCCTTAAAAGCTCCAGCAGGCTGCAGTGTGCAGTGTGATAGATTGTTTATTGATTATTGTTTATTCAGGTTGAGTTGATGAATGATTGGATCTTATTTAGCTTAAAGACTTGATTCAGTTCAATTACAGAATACTTATTGAATCCCCAGAGGGTAATTTATTTAACATGAAATTAGGGACCACCTGAGAGGTTAAACCTTCTGCTTTTATTCTAAATAACGTATTTTTGCCTCTTGCATATATTGAAGTTAAGCATCCTGAAAATGTTGATGTAACATGCAAGTATCTCCAGGCATGAAAGACGAAGGGGATCGTTATAAAGTGTCTTTATACAGGGGTGTTGAGTAAGAGGCTCTGCTTGGTTTTTCAACAAACACTTGTACTGAATTTGTTTACAACATTTGCAGGGCAGTTCTTGCATTTGTGCTCACTGCTTGCGCAAAAAAAAAATTACCCTCTGACACCGTTTTTTTTTCAGCAGCACTTTCTCTGCATAGTCAGTACCTCACGGGACAGATGTCAGTAATTTAAATAAATACAAACAAGCACAAGCTTATTTTTGTTCACCTCCAGCAAACCAGTTATGTGGCTTGTCTTGCTAGTTCGTTTGTTTATGAACAAGGTGAAAAGTCATGGATGAATTTGCGTGAAAATTGATTAACTGCTAATGCTGACTGGATCCAGAGTTTCTGTTTCCCCTGGATCAGAAATGTTCAAGTGTGCAGCCAGGTACTGCTGTGGTTACATCAGTTAACATAATGTAATATACTGTAATTCAGTTAGTGTTTTCTCTGATTTTTGGATTTTTTTCCCCCCTTGGTTTTTGTGTGCCAAAGTCCAAAAAACATGCATGTAAGGGTAATTGGTAATTCTCAATTGACCACAAGAATGTGTGGTTGTTTGTCGATATGTGGCTTTGCAGTGGACTGGCCACCTGTCCAGGGTGTCCCTGGCTTTTCCCCTTGAGACAGCTAGGATAAGCTCCAGCTGACCCCATAGCTCCAAATAGGAAGAAACAGGTATAGAAAGTAGATGGATGGATGAAATATAGTTATGTGGGACATTATTTTGTTATATCTAATTTTCAGACAGTTAAATGCCAGAAAATTTCCCTACAGTCTCCCAGAGTTCTGGGGAAAATCTCTGGAAAATCTCTACCAGCTAAGTTTCCATAAGCCAAAAAAAAATTAAATCTAAAGCAAATGGAACAGTGGAAATCAGCCCAAACTTTAACTGGAGGTGCTGGAAAGAAATTCACAACAGAATTAACTAAAGAAGAAACATTGTGACCTTTTGAATAACACAAGAGTGCATAAATGGTACTCCCTTGATGCAACCAAGAGGATATTTCTGTTCAGCGTCTCATCTTCATGCCCGTCGTTAACACTTACTTTCTGTTACCAGTTTGGTGTTTCACGCTGAGTCGATCATAATGAAATCATCAGAGGTTATTATCTGTCCTCCAGAACCAAAAAAGAAGAAGAAAAAAAAAGATGCTAATCAGCCTTTTTCACAGGCGTGTAGTACTTGCCATAATCTGACCTTTTATGTGGAAAACTAGTGGAGTTCCCCTAAAACACTATTTGTTTATAATACAAGCACCAGCAGTCATCACCACAACGGTGTCAGATGACATCAATATACAGAGATTTAAAATGTTCAAATCATGCACTGCTTGTTTGTTCCACATTCAAGGCATTTTCTACATGGAAACTTCTCCTTTGTGGCCAAGTTTTGATGATAAGTTAACACATCAAACCCTTGAGATCTGCATGGGGATGTGGCACCAGCTAGTAGCCTAAGGAGCATGGAGCTGAAAATAAGCTTAACCAATCTCATTTTAAAGAGTAAGAACAGGCTTAACTTTGTATCTAGTTAGCGTGGCTTGCGGACAGAAATTAGGTTTATTTTGACTCATCATATTACAAAAGCAAGGACAGAATTTCTTTGAACATTTAAGGTTTTAAGGTTTGTAATTGACACACTCATTATCCCTTTTACATGCAAATAGTCATTTATTTGCAACTTGTATGTCACATTTTCATTCCTATTTCTTCTATCTTGATTTAATAAAAAATAACACTAGATTCTAGTTATAGAAAAAAGATGGGGGACGAGCCAGGAAAGCATTAATGCATTAATGTTCTGTTTTGTGCCTCTCAGGTGGAGATCAGCCTTCAGAGCAGCTTCCAGCCGGGAATGAAGCTGGAAGTGGCAAATAAAAGCTGCCCAGACACGTACTGGGTGGCCACCATCATCACCACATGTGGCCAGCTGCTGCTGCTGCGCTACAGTGGCTACGGTGACGACCGCAAGGCTGACTTTTGGTGTGATGTCATGACTGCCAAGCTGCACCCGGTGGGCTGGTGTGCCCAGAACAACAAGACGCTAATGCCCCCCGAAGGTAAGAACAGTCACTTTTGGTGCATTTGTGAGTGATCTAGCACAATCTAAACACACATGCAGATACAGTATCAGCAAACACAGCCATCAAGCCATATGAGATGATGATAGACATTTACTCCCAGCTGAGGAAAGTTTTCACGATGTAGAAAAATAAAGGCCAGAAGCACTTATTTGTATTAAGCTGTGCAGAGAAACAAGTATAATTTAAACAGGAAGCACTAGATGTTTTCAGCACTCATAACATGACACTTAACAACAAATAGGGAAACAAGCTGAAATGGTTTTAATTTGTTATGCTCTGCTCCTCAAACTAAAAAATCTGATGTGTCAGGAGCTTCGCAGAAACCATTTGGAAAAGGACAGTCATGTGACACCTCCACCAATAATTGATTGTGATCACACGCAGACCCTGCCTCAAGCTATTGGTAAAGAATGTTGCTTGGTCCAAATGTTCATTTTTCGGCTAGAAATTAATAGTCTGAAAAAGAGATTTTTCATGACCATGATCTCACAAAATCCAGTTGTTTTCAGCTGCAATCAGAGCGCCACTTTATTGAAATAGGCTGAAGTCTTTTGTTTGGTTAGCAAAAATCAAATGCTCCCTGTCTACATTTTTGTGTCAATAACATCAAACTGAAGCTGGAAATAGTGTGTTACCATATTGAAAACAGGCAAAGGTATGTCGGCATAAAAGTAAAATAAAAACAAAATAAACATAATATAAATATTTACACTTACAGCTGCCACTTTATGAGGTAAAACTTGTATACCTGGTAAAGTGGCAGGTGAGTGTAGGTGTTAATTTATAGATGCCACTCAGATATGTAACAATGGATAATTTTCTTCAGTAAATGAATAATAATCCACTTCCACTTTATCTCTATTGCTTTACTGATAACTATCCACTATTTAGGAGAAATAATTACAAATACACTTTAATAAATACATGACAAACCACTTTTTTGTTCAATCTCATTTGTTTAATTGGGCTTTATACAGAAGTTTATACAGAAGTTCAGAAAATTCCCAAACTCTCAAGCATGACAACGACCTGAAAGATACTTGAAATAACTAATAACAAAAAGGCATACTTTACTAATTTCTCATCTTTTATATTCAGGGCTTGTGTATGCCTGAAATATGTAATACAATATGTTACATGAAATTCTCAACTAGAGTCCCCAATACTGCAACCACTTTATTAAGCTATAAATCGATATTAATGTTCATAAGAAAACTATTTAGACATACTTGCGGTCTCACCTCTCTTCCTTTGCCCGGACACCTCATACACCTTCCTCTCCTCCTCCTGCATCCCACTCCTCTTCATCTGCAGCACCCCCTTAAAACAGAAGCTAATAAACACTGGCAATCCTTAAAAGGTTATAGCAGAATCCCCTGAAGTGAATGTCTCTTGCTCTCTTTTTCTATGAACAGAGCTCCCTCCCCTCTATGTGCTGTTAACCACAAGTCAAACACAAAAACAGATCAGGACACAATATCTAATCAGTTATAAGTTGATCTTTTTCAGTTTAAACCACCATTTTAATTGAATATTAACTTACTGTGGGGAATTGACTCGGGTTATGCTGAATATGATTTCAGTCTCTTAAAAATTGAAAACAAAAACAAACTTCTGTGCAGGCTGAGCTAAAAAGTTTGCGTTACTCATGCATCACCATCTTCTCTGAGATCAGCTTGTAGTTTCCTAAATTAAGTTGCTGCGGCTTGTTGTCAGCCCACAATCAAACACGCCAACATCTCTAACTGGTCCGAACAGTCTCCTTCTGCTTCATTTGTATTGAATGATTCATAACACGGTGAACAAAGATGATCTGCTGCACGCAGGCGTCTGTTGTGCAGCAACAATATGCACACTATTGCACACAATACTCATACATACAGGTTAGGGCTGTTCGATTTTGCCCAAAAATAAAATCTCAATTTTTTCTCTCAAAATCCGATTTTCGATTACGATTATTTTGTGAATTGACAAAAGGCAAAGAAATTATTTCAAATATGCAGTTTTTTTATTGAACATTTGCCCCATTGGGCTTTAAGTGCAAACTTTGCTCTTATTAAACCAAAAATGAATGAATAATGTGCAAAACTCTGTAAAATAAGTTGAAAAAAAGTTTTAAAAAATATAATAAAATATAAAGTTTTATCTCTGAAAAAAAAATCAGCAAATCAGCACTTGCAAACATACAGTAAGTTATATTTCCAATTAAATAAAACAAGACATTTTCTAATTAAACTTAACTGGGTCTTTGCATGCTAAATAATAATGCAACCCATGAAGGAGGTAGAGGTGTGTAATGTCAGTCATTACATTTGCTATTCACATTTGCAAGTTTTTTGCAAGGAACACGAGCCGGTCTACCGCATCTGGCTTGAGGGATGCCCGGTGGCATGTTACAACGCCCCCTCCTACACTAAAGAGCCTCTCCGATGGGGCACTTGTCGCAGGTATTGAGAGGTATTTCCATCAATCATTAATATGGTATCAATCATTAATATGTGTGCCGACAAGGTAAAAAAAAAAAAAAAAAAGTGAAAAATCAATTTTACGAGTTTCACGTTTTAACATCGTTCTAATTACATAATCGCGATTACGATTTAAAATCGATTAATCGAACAGCCCTAATACAGGTAGTGCTGTTTAAGCTTGTATTTAGACATCAGCTGTACTAGAAGACATTGCGGATGGTTTAAGGTTAAAATGGTTATAATTGTCCCAAATTGCCAGCCTTTTAAGACTTGCGTGTGAGATTTCACTGGGGGAACATGCTCCAGAAGAGTGGGCAGCTGTCAGCAAATACTTAAGGTTACTGTAAAACCAAGGAATGAGGTTAAAATCAGTTCAACGACATTTTAAAAATACACAAATAAGGGCTACATTTCATGAACTGAAGAATAGTGGCATATAAACCACAGCCCATTTAGCATTTTTTACAGGCTTAATTGTTTGTGCTGGTTTGGTTTGCGAGTTGCAACTGAAATCGTGAATATAAGCAGGAGTTAACAAAGCTGCTTGTTTATAGGGGAAAAAATGGGATAAATAAAATATCAGTTGAAAATCATAGGAGGATATGTTTAAGACAGTTGTTATTCAGTGCAATAAGGATGTTGTGCACTGGAAAATAATTCCAGATTTAAACACCACCCATCTTTAATCTTCATAAGACTGCCTTGAATAAACTATGTGGAAATACGGGTTTTCCAGAAAGTGCTTGGATTTTAGAGACGGCTTAGTTACAATTTATCTCACTGACACATCACACCCTAACCATGACATCAGCGTAGGATTAACCAGGTTGGATACAAGTCAGGCCACCTTTTTTTCTCTCTAAAATGGTCATCTATGGAGCCAAAGATAATCTTTTATTTCTCACCTCAGCCACTTCACACCATCATTTTTGATATTTCAGCCTAAGCTTTCATATCAGAGATATTTCCACCTGCAGCTCGCCCTCCCAGGCTTGTTTCATCCATTTATTTTTCTCAACACTCACCCGTTGATGGATAGCTTGTGCCTCGGTTGTTGTGGAGATGACCTGGTTACGTTTCCACCTGACTTGGGTGTCCTCGCCCTCGCATCAGCTCCATATGTCCTTTTCACTCAGCGTGAGCCTTTCCAGCAACTTCCTCCTTCGTCTTTGAAAACAGCTGGCAGTTTATTAAATGTTTGTATTCACAAGCTGCTCTACTCACACCTCACCTGTTCTCCTGTCTAAAACACAATAGAGTCCATTTGAGTTTCTTACTGTTGTGAAATTGTTTCCGAACGTAAATGACTGCAAGAGGCCTGGGACGCAGGAGTGACGTTAATGTTCTTTATTTACATCTAAAAGAGATGCTCATTACGGCAGAATATCCCCAAAACTCAAATACAAACTAAAGTTTGCGGAAGATGGAAGAGTACAACAAACGGACTGGCAGGGGGAGGAGGAAAGATGGGATTATATATATTTACTCACTGAGGTTGAGCAAATGAAGCTGTGAAGGCTACAAGAGGAGGCAGCACAGGAAGGGAGAGCTAGATACTTTCAAAATAAAGTGCTGAACAAAGGTGTCAAAGAAATAAAAAAAAACATTTTTTAACAAAACTTTTAAAACTACTTTAAACCCCTACACCACTCCACACCTAAACATATATCAGTGCACAGTCATACAACTACGGTCAGCTGTCTGTTTGACCCTGCAAGCTTAGATTTGTATTTAAAACAGATAGGTAGAGATAGATAGATAGGCATCATACAATAATGAGGGATAAAGGAAGTAATGGAGGTGTTGCTATGCCACACGCAGACGCCTGCCAGATTGATTCAGTTAGTTCATTTCCAGGATTTACCTCATGACATGCACATTATAATGATTGCGTGTGTGTTGTCAACTGGGAAATTAGAGCAAAGTGTGAGTGTGTGTGTTTGTAACTGCTTACAGCTGTGTTACAGTGACCTGTTTTATTTGTTTCCTTTTTTTGTTTTTTGTGTTTTTTGTGTTTATCTCTCAGATAACATTTACCTAAGAAAAGGTAAGCAGCTCTCATAGTGCCTCTGACTAACTCGCCTGCCTGGCTCACTAGTGGCTAACATGAAATTCAACACTGTGTCAACTGTTAGACCTGCATAGCTGCATGTACAGTGTGCTTTCTCCTCCTCTTCCTCTTTTCACCTCTCTGCAGGGAGTGACCTCGCAGCTCAGTTGACATGCCTTTTCTTGCATGTGACTCCTTTTTCTAGTGGAGTGCTGAGTGAGTGTGTCTTGGCAGAATGATAACACACACAAACACGCATGCACACTCTGCTGTTAGTGCCTGCTGAGACCAAGCTGTGTTTTTATGATAAGTGGTGCGAAATGAGGGAGCTCAGAGAAACTCGATGCTATGATAAAGATGCCTGCTCCAATGTGCAACAGACAAACTGCTTGGGAAAATGAAGGTCAGGGGTGAAGTTGGAGCTAAAAACAATAAAAACTGAACTTTTTCTTTCAGTTTTAACAGAGGGCGTGAATGTTTTTCTTATCAATTTACTATATCGTTTACAAATGTCTACATTATGTAGGCAGTTTCGCTGCACTTTCTTTTTATAAATTAAAAATTATGCACATGAATTACTTGCAAAGGAAAATGGAGACACTTTCAAAGCATTTTTCTGCCTTCAAGTTTCTGGGTCCATCGCTGCAGGAATACTGACCACAATGTTACCAGACACCTATAAAAATCTGACCCTGTCAGTTGCAAAAACAAAGGACTTAATATTGTAGCCAGTTCACAGTTCCAGTTGTTGCCCATTGTTGGATTGCAGACATTTTTGTCCTGATTAAACGCAAAGAACCTAAAAGAGTCCAGGTTTCAAATGAAAATTCTTCTCTTCAGTCGTGTTTCTATACATTTTAAATTGTGGGTAGAAATAGGTATCCAAGGATATGGGCATGTTTTGTGATTTTAGCTGGAAATCAATATTTAAACATATAAGTAAAAAATCACTGAATTATTGATACTGCGGCATGTTTCTGAGCTTGATTCACTTAAAGCTGCTCCAAAGTATTTGTTGTTGATGTAGCCTCCCTAGGCTGCAGAGTATATTTACATTTCTTAAAAGCTTAATTCTTTTAAAGAGAGTTCACATATTTTACAACTTATTGCAGGCGGTATATAAATGTAGATCAAACTTTCAGATGAAAAAACCTGCTATTGCTTAGTTGTTAAGCTTTCAAAGAGAATATATATTTCTGCAGAAGCTACTTGGGATGCATTTCTAATTTTAAAAGAAATCACATGTGTTTTGTTTGTTTGTTTTTGTGTCTGTGTGTTTAATTGTTCTTTCACTCTATAATGCAGAGAAGAAAATTCGGACAAATAGTCGCCTGCAGTTTTCTGAAGTACAAAATAATGGATTGAAAGATCAAATTTGCTTACCACAATGCTGCAACAACTTATGCATTTATCACTAAAAATTCATGGCTCAAGCAAAACTGAAAATAATTGTTTATCTACGATTAGTGAAGATTAGATACGTTATTTGTCCATTTGATAGAAAAACAGCCTAATGTAATTTTTTTAAATATATATATTTCTGCAAAAGTACTAATATGAAGTTGGCACTTCAATTACCGTTATATTGACAGAAATTGTTGCATGTCTAAATAACAGCCAAAATGACCTCAAAGATTGTGGGTGTGAGTTTGTGGTTTTTCTGTGTTTTATTGTCTTAAGTCCAAGACTTTTGTAAATTAGCATTTTTTGCATCTTTGTAGCCATTTTCTGTCTGATTCCTGACATATTGCATATCTCTTTACTCATGTGCAGTCTCTTGGTTTTGGGTGGCCTTTATTTATTTATTTTTTTCTTTACCCTTTGCTTATACAATAACTCTTATTATCAAAAGGAAATTCTGTTCACCTCTTTGGTATTCGGATCAAAACAAACATGAGGTAATTTCAGAGTTTTTTTTTTTTTTTTAACAGTAGCCCCTCCAAAATGTTCATATTTTGAAACTACAACCATTGTTAAATTGTCTGTTACAAAATGAGGGACATGTAGAAGCCTTGTACATACAACAAAGCAAATGTGAAGACAGTGATTTTTCCACTGTGTGATCTCCAGTTTCACAATGACTCCTCCTGATCTACTGCTGCTTTACATGACACAGTGGTTTTCAAAATTTTCCCCGTGAGACTTGCTGCCAAAACTCACTACGACCGCTTCATCTTATTTGTTCCCGACCTGGGAGAATATTAGATATTAGAGCGATTTTAAATGAGCGTTTTGATTAGACAAAGCACACACTATCAGAGACGCATCTAAATCCCTCGTCAAACTTGCTTACTCACGCGTGAAAAACTGCCAAGCACAGTCACACACAGCTGCTCCGCTTCAGACACTGCTATACTAACTGATGTGGAGAGCGAAGCTTTCGTGTCCATCAGGTCAGCGGCTGATTTTATCATCATATCTACAACAACAGCAGACAAGGCTACAAGCAATTCTGTTGCGTGATTTGTAATAACATTTTTTTTCATTTTTTTTATTAAATCATCTGAATAACACTTTAAACAGTCCTTGAGACTGAATTAATTAAATCCTCATGCTAAATTACAAATCAGATAAAGTTGAGTATTTAGTGAAGAGATCATTCTGATCATCTTAAGCAGGAAATTTCCTTTTTGAAAGTAAAAGCAGAACCTTGAGAATAAATCTTGGGGTTAAATCCAATCTCTAGATGTGAACTTTTAAGTTCTGCATTGATGTTTTTGCATGTGTATATTTCTTAGTGCATGCATGTGTGTGTTTGCATGTGTGTAGGATCAACTGCTCCATTTATGGAAGGAGCTTTTTCAGGGTGCATCGCAAGTTTGGTCATATGGCAAGGTAGCTGCTTGTTGAACAACTACTGACGGAGATAATTTGCATAATGAATTCACCACGCTGCTTCCTGCCAGAGCCTGCTAGAGATTATGCTCTGACGTAGACCTGTCTCCCGCTCTGTGTGTGTCTGTGGGTGCGATTGTGCTGCGGGGTTGTACAAGTTCGGCTCCATTCAGAGAGACAATTGCATTGTGGTGAGAAAAAATGCAAGGGCTGAGCTGGTTAGGGTGTGACGCTCGAAGCATGCAAAACCTGAACTATTTTTCTTCAATGATTTATTGAAAAAAATGAATGTATGCCTCTACATCAATGATTTGAGAAGATCTACAGTAAGGGTGAGAGAGCGCTATCCTGTAGCCTTAATAACTTCTTATAGCATGTTATTTTTGAGCATTTGACCACCTAATGACCCGAAAGATTGTTTTGGTCCATCAAAAACCAGAAAAAATATTATTATTTTTTAAATAGATTTTCTGGAAACAGATTGTTTAATAGTCCAATTTCTGATTAAGCAGGTGACTGGACTAGTAGTTATGTTTCTATAGACCAACATGTTCACTAGATAATTTACATGTGAGACTGAGCAGTTTAAACTAGCAGTCAATCTCCTAAAACAAATTTCTCCTTCTTATAAATGCTCTCCAAATATGCGAAGGCAAAAAATAGAGCCAGTCGCCTTTTGTCGAGGCTGTTGTGCAACAAATCCCCTGTGTTGCCACGGTTGTCGTATTGAAATAAATGTGAAGGCTTGTGGGCATAAGGGTGAGCCATGATGTAGAGTTTGACTTTAAATGAAAAGCACTCTAATAACCCGTCACCCATATTACTCATCGTCAATATGGAAACTGAAAAACCTCACAAGCCAGCAGACAGACAAATATCATGTAAAACAAGCTGAAGGACTCAGACAGCTCCAGTGTGGGTCATATTTCACCAACTCCTTTAGGTGTTGCCTCTAAATTTGCATAAACTCCCAAAGGCTGAGAGTTTAAAGGGGTTCACTTATGCTTGCCTTTCTGTTTAATTCAATTTTTATGAACAATACAATATTTTCTCATGAATGGAGAGCAGACTAAAAGATAGATGTCATCACAGCTGCACACACACACACACACACACATCTTTGCTTTATGTACCCTATTCCTGTGGGCCTCTTTCACACTTGCCGCAAACATATCGCCAAGGTTAATGGTATTTACTCAAGTTGCTTATTATATCCCCTGCTCTTTCATCAATAAAGTGTCTGAAACTGTCCAGCCAAACACAAAAACAATATATCTCTCTATATACACACAAATTGCTCCTTGTGGCATTTCACATGCTACAGTGATTACACTCGCGGCCTATTTGGAAGTGTGTCAACTGAGATTTAACTAGGTTTGAACTGGCTTGGCTTTCTACCTTTTGTGCATTCATTGCTGCTCATCTCCGTGCTAGACTGCTACTACTGAGTCAGAATTTAATTTCATTAACTAAACACTGCTGTGTTTATGACCAAAAGTAAGAGGCTGATTTTTTTCCTCTTTAACGAACACTTATTATTCAAAGAAACGCTTTGAAATGAGTGGGAGGCACTGCTGTTCATAGGTAAGGTTCAAATGTCCTGTATAAACATATATATGTATGTCTATGTGTATATATGTGTTGTTTTTTATGTTAAAGCTGGTTGGAGACGTTAGGCAGTTGCTTCTCTGAGAGGGGGGCTTGTTGTGGGATAATATGCTGGTTTAGGGGAGGAGGAGGAGCAGGAGGAGGAGGAGGAGGAGGAGGAGGGTACGTCCTTTGAGGATCTCCTCTGCTGAGGTTAATTATGCACTTATTGTTATGTGAAAGTCAAGGTCTCACCTTGTTGTATCTGCCCTCTTTGAGACAGAAATGGAGAAAGATGAATAATTATTGATTTAAATAGAGTATAATGAGAGCGCAGAAAGCGGGAGGAGGTAAGACGGAGAGGTGTTGAAGGAGGTGTAAGTGTGCATGCTTTAGCTTCTGCAGCTTCAGCTGAGCTCTAAACAGCTTCATGACTAATCTGGACAGGATCTGTAAAAATAGTTTTTCTATTTCTGCACACTCAAGATCAACACTGCAGCCTGTGTGTGTATGTATGTGTGTGTGTGTGTGTGCAAACAACCAACAGCAGTGTCAATGACAGAAAATAGTCACACAGGAAAAAAACACTGTTATTAAACAAGCATACACGGAGCATCTGATCCACTGAACTGATCCCTGTTCGCGTTGCTGTCACAGTAAATCTGCTCTTCCCGTGTTGGCACATTGATTTATTTGCCAGAAAATTACACAATTGTTGATTTGAATCAGGCAGGACCTCTGGGGTTCCTAGCCATGAAAGGATTTATTGATTTGGTCTTCCGAGTTAATTATGTATTTAAAAATCCAGAGTCTCTGTGGAGCTACCTGTCAGTCATGTTGCTGTTTTTGTAAACTCAAATATCTAATCTAAAAAGGAATTGCAGAAACAAACCATCAACCCTGTAAGAAAGAATGGAAACCATAAAACTTGCAGGATCAAAAACAAAGGGAGAAAATGAGATGGAAGTATACGAAGAAAAATATCTCAAATTGTAGAGAGATGCTTTCAAAACACATATTGGTGCATATCCTGTCAAGAAGACAGATTTGTGCATGTGGAATAGGAACTTTCACAACAATGTCTGCCCTTACAAACTGAATTAAATAATACTTTGGTAATTTTACCAAAGGGAAATTAGGCTTTTATATTGTTGTTGTTGAAATTCTATTATTGGTGACTTCTTCTCTTCAAATTGACTTTTTCTGAGCATTACTTAGATTTGGAAAATGTTCTGTTATCAGCTGCTCCCTAAAATAAACAGCTTCTCTATTGCCATGGTTACTCATCATAATAGATGAGTGCCAGATTTACCGAAATCCTTTAAGCAGTGAGATATTCAAACCAGCGTAGAAAAATCTTTTTTTTTTTTTGTTTAAAAAAAAAAAAAAAAAGATATCAACCTCAAATCTGTGCTTGGAAACTTACTCCTGATTATAATTGTCCGAGTCAAACAGTGGTTTGAAAACGGCAGAATAAAATAAAAACAAAAAAAGTCATATTGTCAGCACTATTCAAATGCCCTTGTTCAAGTTTTTCTGCTATTATTTTAGGGAATTGAGTGAAGCTGTTAATGTTTAAGTAGCATCTTTTGACCTTAATATTCCCAAACACTAAATCTTTGCAAACTTTTCTTTAATGATCAGTAGGTTTTAGTATGCGATTTATCTGTTCCTCACAACAGGGGCAGTGCTTGAAGGTATATATAGTACTTATCTGAAACTTAATTTAAAAGTAGCAAGAAAAAAAAAAAAAAAAAAGATACTTAGTTGTTGACAGTTATCTGTTTTGTGCACTTTCAAGGTCTTCCCCTTTCCCTTAGTTCACAGGCTAGTTATTTTTTCAAATCCTGGATGAAATTATGATGATTTTATTTGTTTCTGTGTATTTTTAGTGAACCAAGACTGGAAATTTTGACAAAACTAAATGTGTCTGTCACACTGCATGTATTTATTTAGTTCTGACTATGGGTGAGCAGAAAAAAATTATATCTGAAGAAATGTATCTCAGAGCTATTTCTTTAACATTTTGATCACTGATGTTAAATTGTCCCAGCTAAAAACTGGTTCCTTCTTTTCAAAGAAAAAAGACTTCCACAGAAGAGCAAAATAAGATCAAGTGTACAAATAAAGATGATTACAGAACTTCATTTGCTAATGGAAAAAAAAAGAGGAAGTCTCCTATTTTCAAGATATGGTAACAGACTTGTGGTCTGTGACATTATTCTGGGCCTCATCTATGTTGGCCCCTCTAACCATTATCATATTTCATTTATATTTAATATAATCTGTGGATGTGGAAGTCATAGTTGAGAGTAAAGCACACAGCAGCTTTCCTTTTGCCTTGTCAAAAGTCAAGGGGGAAGTAGCCATGTATTCATAGACTTATGTTTTTATAGGTATCTGTTTTTTTGGAAACGGAGTAGCTCCCACTTGTGCCTTTTAGAAACGATGCAGGTTTAAGAAACATTTGCATTGGTTTGCCTTAATTTGGCAGACCGAGAGGTTACGTCTCTGTCTTACATTGTAAATACGAGCTCTCTTGAAGGGCATTCAAATTGATAATCGTAGTTGTGCAATGAATGAAAATATGAACTTTAAGACTGGTAAAAAAGTTCACATGGTGGCAGCCCTATGACTAAATGCTGAGAAAGCTTTAAATCAGCTGAAGAGGGGTTTTTCTTTGAATCAGCGCTCTCAAAATTTGAGTTCAGGCTAAGTTCTGTTCACTTGGTGAAAGTACTTTGCTCCAGTCCAAGAGCAGCTTTTGCCATTGAATGATATCCAATCTCTTTTCTCTCTCCAGGAGAACAAGACCCTAATATTCTCTCTGATATTCACAATAGTCCAAGTACCACTGGCTTTGAGGATTAAAACAGAAGTGAGAATTAGAGATGTACATGCAGGAGGAAGAGAGTTCATGAACTCTTCATCTATGCAGATGATATTTTATCAGTGGTAGTTGATCCTCTACCTATATTCCATGAATGTATTGATTCACGCTCTAATTTCTCAGAATATATAAAATAAAGTGACACAATCAGAGAGCATCCCAATCTTAAGGGCATGTTGTTCCATCAATATCACTTTATTTCATTCCACATGGGTACCTTCAGGCATGAAATACTAATTTAAAAGAAATAACACACCTGAATACATAACCACTCGCCAGTAAAATAAATCTGGCAAAAATTAAGAAAATTGAAAGTCGTGCTTTAGGGAGGAGTCTAATGTGATATTAGAAAATGATTTGCAGCTCCGCACGCGGTTAGACGAGTGAGCACTGGAGGAGAACTGGTACAGCAGCTTCTCAGCCCCTTTACGCCCCTTGACGTTCTCTCATGTGGGCCCAGGACTGATGGACACTCTCCAAACCCGGTACTAGAGAAATTAAAATTGGTCTGGAGAGAAGGATATGTGGACCGTCTCATTCAAGACGACCACATTCCTCCGAATGGAACAACCCAGAAAAACATCTGTACATTGGAAACGATGGCTTAAAAATGGGGGTTCGTATGATAAGTTACTTAATACTTAGATGGAAGATGTATATCTTTTCTTCATCCAGTGTAGAACTATGAGTAGGAGAGTAAAAGTTTTACACTCATAAATTAGAGACTGGGTCACTACAGGCCAGTTTAATGAAGACAGAAATCCATTGACTGAATTTCTTAAATTATCCACTACGACACAAACCTCACTCTAGTTCTTTAATAGGTTACAAAAATATATAGAAACTTCTGAGGATCATCTGACAAACACCTGGGATATGAATTAAATCAGGAGGAATGGTTAAAAATGCTGCTGACTACTTTAGGAAGGCCAAATGAATATTCACTTATTTATATAAAGTAGTATATAGAGGTCACTATACTCCCTCTGAACTCCATAGACTAGGCCTCGTGGATAATAACTTATGTTATCAGACAGAGACAGGAGAAATGGTGGGGCATAAAGACCCCTAAATCACCTCAGCTGTGTCCATTAGATGATGGAACAGAATTAACAAATCTATCAAAATATGAGCTTGCAGCGATAAATGATGGGGTGGTCAGTGTCATCAGAGTGATCTCCAGATAACGGAAGATTGCCTGCCCTCCAGAGTTTAAAAAATGGCTTTTATGTTGGAGACAGTGTCGTATGAGCAAATGTTAGCTCGAATCAATAATGAAAGGGAAGGCTTTAAGAGGCCTTGCCACAGCGTCCGGATTTACAGCTGTAACCGAGCAGGTTCATCAAAACGACATACTGTAAATATGCCACTGTGGTTGCTTATTTTATTGCCTTTTTAGTTATTATTTTAATTATTGTAGGATTTTGAGCATAATGTGACTCAATAGTTCGGTCTGTGCTGTGTGTAATTCAGTAGTTTAATGACAAAAAAGAAGTCAAATCCCTTCTTAATTTAATGCATGTGACTGGCCAGTCACATTTTCATCACAGTGAAAAGTGGAGTAATCATCATCCCTCAGGCCAAATTTCATTGTTGCTCAAGAAATAAGCTAACGTGCATGAGTTCGCTCTGCCAAAAGGAGTGCACCAACTTAACTGAACTGCTCATGAGCAACCTTTCCAAAGCAGTGAACTACCGTACTTAAAATACTGCAGCACCAAAATATACTGGATCTGTGTTGGACTAATCATATGCCTATTTTTCTTTCTTTTTTTTTTACCTCCTAGTAATGTAAACTTTTTTTTTTTTCAACCTAAATTAACTATTGCAAATGCAAATAGCACAAATAAGCTCCTGGTAAACATGCGTACATCCTCAAAGTGTGGCACATTTTCTTTGTTTTCACAATATGTAAATGTACAATCTGGTCACCGTCAGAAAAGCAGATAAAACAACGCAATGTTGTTGCAACTTGAACACCATTTTCAGTATCAGCAGTGCCTCACTGTGATTATCTTCCACTACAGCTTGATGCTCGGTGCTGCAGGGAATACCAGTTCTCACAGCATGTTGCAGTCATTCTGCAACCGTGACTCATTTGGCAACATTTCACTGGCTCCAACAAGTTTCTGTTGGTGGAGGGTTTTTGCATAGGTCATCTAGCAGGTAAAACATGAGCACCTTGTTCGAATTCCTTTTGAATGTCAGATCTTTATTTTGGAAAATGAGGGGGAGGATTACACTTAAGAGGAAATATAGAGTGAAAAAGCTTTAAAAAAACCAACAAAAAACAGATATTATGTAATAGTGTTGCACAGTGGGAAACAGGAAGCCCATGAAACCCACATGTCCACACGTAAGTTTACTGGAACTTGGCTTTTTTGCATGGCTCCGTAGCTCTGCAGTGCATGCAGTGAAAAGGTCTGTTTATGTTGTTGTGGTCACAGTGAAGGGATTCACCTCCCATGTGGGGATGAAGCATTTATCCTCACAAGTTATTTATGGTCAAATATATCGCAACAGTTACTTTTCGGTGACGGTTATCCACATACAGCACGCCAAAGTACGAATCCTGTATAAAACTTTCCTTATGATTATAAATAACCCTTTTTTTCCTTGGCTGACGCCAAATAGTTGATGTGTGAAATGTGTGTTTTTTTGGGAGGGGGGGGGGTTCCATTCCTGTCCAAAAGTCAACCTAAGTGCATACTTTATGTGTATGGAGAAGTGAAGTAGTAAATGAGTTGGAATCTATGGTGGAATTTCGATCTGATTCAACTTAACTAAATGGAAAATATGGCATCTATGTCAGTTCTACGTGGAAGTGTCTGTCTGGTTTTGTTTATAGTCTAGTATCATGGATCTTTTATAAGTCAGAGTTCACAATTAGTTTACTCTGTCAATGTTTAAGACTCTCCTTTTTCTTATTTAAGATTGGTTGAAAGCTCTTGATGGATTTTAAATATTTGTATTACCTCCCCATTGAGACAGCATGGCAGTTTACTGAAACAGGTCACCTGTGGAGGAAAGCTCAAAACGATTCAAACAGATAGTGAGGAGGAAGCAAAGTTAAGCAGCAGCCTGATAACTCTTGAAGTACTGAATTTAAGGACAAAGTACAGGGTGCGTACACGTAGTAAACCTGCAGGTCTCCTAATATCACGTGACCATTCAAGAACATTTGCATACGCGTGCCGGTGTAAACAGGAAGCACAGGGTCGGGTTCTTTTAAATTGTGACGGATCCATGAGAGGGGTGTGGCGAATCACAGAGGGACACAGTACCTGATAAGATCCAATCAGGAGCTGACTGTAGCTGCCAGCGTCATCACAAAGGTCTCCTTTTGTTTTCCTTGTCAACATGTCTAATGCGGAGCCTTAAAGGAGTTTTCCAAAAGATCAATTTTTATGTGAAGTGTCAACACTGTCCCTCAGACACGCAGACTCTGCTTGAATGGCGTTTCCAGTCAAAGTGGTACATCAAAATCAAATAAAATCCATCCAAGATAACAAATCTGAAATCAATTCAGCCACCGTGAAGATTAAGTTAAATACTATATACTGAGAGATCTTTCTGTTTTTTAGCCCACCTGAAGTGGGCCCAACCGTTTTGTTATTCTGCAAACTCCTGCAGCCTCAAAAATGGTTCAACTCTTTTTCAATATAAAGCTACTTAAAAAAAAAAAAAAGATTAAAATAGAACTGAACTGAAAACACTGTAAAGCTCTCGAGTTATTGCTTTCGCTTACTTCTATATCAACACTGTTAAAAAGCTCATTTATAACAGGTCTAGACAAAGGTGCAATTCTTCAAAACTGCTGTAGGTTTTTTTTAATTTTTGTTTCATTTTTGCATTTATTTGTTATAGAGGCATTAATGAACATTATGAGCCTGATTTACTAAAGGTTTGCGTGCGTAAAAACGTGTGCAAACTTGACATCACCTGCAAACCAAAGAGGACTGCATCTCTCAAATGAGCAAAATAGCACACGCTGTTCATTTAGTACTTTTGCCCTGATGAATAATCAATATGGGGCGTACCCGCCAGAAAGCGCTAAATACTGGGAGGGGAAAATGCAAATAGGTTCATTTACCACACGCAATGAGATTTACCAAGCCTGAAAGTTATTGCGGGGATTGTGATTGCGTCTGTATTTAATACGTTCGAAAGGAAGGTGCTAATCTGCCCAGCATTACGCACCGATGGCTGCTGTTATTGTGGCAAGGAGGCGACATCGCCAAAATCAAAGAATACGCAGAGAGAGTCTTTATTCTGCTGCATGCTATTTTAAAAATGGTTGCACAAGTTTTATTAAAGGCCACTTTTTCTTTAGTTCTTCGCCTTATATCTTGCCACCTTCTTTTAACTCATCTGCCGTTCTTTTTGTCTTACCAACTGCATTTATTCTATCGCAGATTTTCTCCCATATTGCGTTTCTTTTGGTAATGTTTAAATTTCTTTGCTGTAGTTCATGAATGTGTTTATTTGCCTCTTCCACTAATATCTCTAACTCCAACTCGTCAAATTTCATTTTGCGCTTGCGACTATCCTGCTTTCCATCCAGACTCTCCATGGCGCAAACCGTAAGACATGCAACACCTCATTTAAATACTGCGGTTTGCACCTGTTATCAATTGCGCAAGCATTCTTAGTTGATCACCCGCAAAACACACAACAACAGCACGTGCAAACTTTTTCAGTGCACATGCAATTTAGTACTCTTTATTTAGGATCTTAGTAAATCAGGCCCTATGTACATTAATGAACATTTAAAAAATGTAAATGCACCCAATTGTAGCCAAAAGGCTAATTTCCATTGGCAGTCCCCCTGCCAGAAGGAACAAAGCAGGTCTGATAGGACATAAAAATGCTGCATCTGCTCTGGAGTCTAGTTTAAAACTTCCTTTCTTTTCAGAACCTGACAAACAGGCAACTGAGGGTTTGTGTTGACATTTCCTCTATTCCATGATTTGCCTCTTATTTCATATCCTCCAAAAGTGTCTATAATTAAGATTTAAAAGCACAGTTAATGCTACACCGTAAAATTCAGTGGAAAGTTCAGTTCTGATGCTATTTTACTGCCACGTCATAATTAATATTATATTCCATAAGTCATCTGTAACATTTTTCTTAGTTCCTGGGCTCTGATCCCCTTATTTGTGTCCTGATCGTTTTTTTAATACCACTCTGTATCTGACATTTTCAGTCCTGCCTCTCGCTGCTTGCGGTCTTGAACGTGAATTTGCAGCAGCGTGACCTGAGCTCATACTGTACAGTCATTCTGAATTTATGATCCATTTACAACTTGCAGTGGAAATTAAAAGTAACCTAGTAACCTTTTGATGTGTGAAATGCTGAAAGACTGTTGTTTCTGTTCCCACTTCCCTATTGAGTTACTGGTCACTTAAGCATAACACAATTTAAAAAAAAATAAAATAAAAATAAAAAAAAGGTATTTGTGTTCAGATTTATAGCAGTTCCTCTGTATGTGTGAACAATTTCATTTACAGGTGGATACTTCTGCAAAACCCTGCCAGATACTGTATATATTACGTTACCTTCCTTTTGCTCATAAAAGTCCCCCAAAAAATCTTGATCTCAGACATTAAAGAGGATCAGACTATTTTTCTGTTATGTTGATTAAGCCATTTAAAGATAAGAGGTCTTCCAGTAAAAATTATACAAATCTGCCGTTTTTAATAGTAAAAGTAATTCAAGCATTGGTGAAAGCAGTTGTTTTCTAGTTTATGCTTGCACTTGCTCATGCTTTCAGTTCCCTGATGACTCCATTTAACTTTTCTCTGTCGTGTTTTATGATTTTATTCCAGGCTCACGCTGCACTCTGAAGGTCTCTGCATACTTCTGATTGTGAGCTCTGTGTTTTTGTGTCTTTTCCAGCTATTAAAGAGAAACACAAGGACTGGAGAGATTTCCTCATTCATGACCTGACAGGGTCCAGGACGGCGCCAGCCAACCTGTTGGAGGGGGTGAGTGTGCATCCAAATTAGAAAAAAAAAGAAAAAGAATCAGCTCACATAAGAATTCCTATTTTTTCTTTATAAAGCCTGCTTATTTGTCCTTGGTTATCATGTTTTCAAACAAATGAAAAATACCTTGAGCTGTCATACAACAATACAGCCTGCTGCATTGTAACTGCGCAGATTTGCCTGTTTATTTTCAATAAAAGTGCATTTGTTTGCTATACGGACAGATTATGATGTAAGGCATCTTGGCACGGACATTGAAAAACAGGGTGTAGTTTATTTTACTCTCTTACTTTATCTGTATTATGTCCACAGTTTGGACACAATTGACCAACATGACCAATATAAATTGTCCTTTAAAAAAAAGTTTACACAGACAAAAGAACAGACACTTTTCTCTGACTGTTTTTAATATAGAAAGCATGACAGATTACTTCTTCATTTTATTGGGATTATGACATGAGTTCTGCATTAACAGCTGCAGAGGTAAATTTGAGTCACTATGGCAGCGTCCGCCAGTCGATGGCATCCCCCGCACTAACGTCACTGGGAGTGTAGGAAAACATCACTGCCAGTGACGTTAAAATACTTTGAAATTAAGTTCAAACACGTAAGAAACTTAATGAGCATTTACTGGTTTAGTTAGAGATTTCCTCTTTTAAATACTGAAAAAACATTAATACAGTGTCCAACTTTATCTTGTGACATTTATGTGTATTGTCTAACTGTCTGGGTTCCTGCATGTTCTAACTTGAATTGAACCAGGAAAAACTGTTGTTTTCAGGCTTCGTCATCAACTTCCTGTTCTCTCACGGCTGTTTTTGTAGATGTAACTCAAACAATGTGGTGGCAGTTTTAAGTTGAAACAATTCACCAATGAGTTGATCTGATTGCAGAATAACAAAGCTTTTCCACATCTCGTCCTTAGCCTCTGCGCGGGAAGAACACAGTGGATCTGATTGTTGAGGGTTCAGTTCTGGAGCTTCAGGATGTTTCCGACCCCTTCCTGTACTGGCCTGTCAGGGTCATACGGAATGTTGGGGGCCGGCTCCGTTTGCGCCACGCCGGCCTCCCTGAAGACAACGGGGCCCAGGACACCTGGTTGTTCTACCTGGATGTGAGGCTGCGGCCCCTCGGCTGGGCCCTGGAAAACCACCTTGCCTTAGAACCACCAACAGGTAAAAAATCAAATCCCTTTCCATATTTTCAGCTTTAAACGTGGAAACTACTCTCTTACATACATTACAGTGTGCAACAAAAAATGAAAATTATACTGTTTTTTTTACTTGTTTGGTATTTGAAATGTTAGCTTTTCAGGATTACAACAAATTGAGTCGTTTCATTACACTTAAGATGAGCATTTAAGATTTTTAGATTAAAATCAGAGGTTTTAGTCTAAAATAACAGGAAAAAAGTGTAATGAAAATAAATTTGGTCAGTTAACGTTGTAAAAAGAGGAATTTTCATTAGTTATTTATTTTATTCTTTATCCATAAAAAAAATCTCTACCTGATTGTCAAATAGTAACTTTTGATATGTGTTCTCTCAGAGCTCAGGTCTGTGAAGAGCGCTGCCGAGTGGCAGAAGGCCCTGGAGGACGCTCAACTGGAGGGACAGAAGAGCCCGCTGCCGCTCGAAGTGTTCAAGGTGACTCACCACAACTCCAATTTTCATGCCTTTCTTTTACCTTGAAACTTGGTGCACCCATTTCTTTTGTCTATTCTGTTATTTACGGGTTATTGAAATGATTTCTTCCAACCTGAGGGTGACGGATCAATCGCCAGCTCCATCACATTCTTAAGTGTCCGTGGACAAGGCACTGAGCGCCATAATCCGCTTCGCTGCCACTGAAAGTGCCGGTCCAAAACCCAGATTAAATAAAAAAAACCATTCTTACATTATAAAGGAAGGTGCCAAATCAATATGCAAATGATATGACATGATAATCTGCTGTGGCGACACCTACAAAGGCAAAAGTACATCTCTGTAAATATATGGAAACATCATTGGGAGTTCCCTTTAAAAATCCTGCTACAGTACCTGGTATGAACGTCTTGAAGAAAAAGACACATTTAATTAAGAATGCAACTATAGTCAGACTCAATGAATGATGTTCAGATAGTATTTTTTTATTTATTAAACTTTTCATCTAATACACTTAGCACTGACTAAAAGACTCAACAAGAAATAAGAACAATTAAGTCTTTTCCCCCCAAATTTAAGAAAATTCTGCAGAAAATGAAAACATCTTAGTCTTAATAAACTATAATTATATTACTGTATACATATACAGGTATACCTGTTATATATAACAGGTTTACTAAAGATCACTGAAATAAACTTTTATTGCCATAGCATTTTATTTTTTTTGGTATCTCAGGGCTGCACAGCTAATATTCCTATCTTAAATTGTACTTTTATGGAGTTTACTTTTACGTAACAGTTCTACCATCTACGCCTTCACATCAGCATATAATCTGGAGGCGGTTTCTATTTTTAAATTTACTGTTTTGAATAACTAAAAAGAGTTTGAGTTGGACTCTTAATCGTTGCTAAAATGTGACTGGAGGTGGTCATACTCTGATTATGTGGCGCTTTCATGGTTTCCTTCACAAGACCAGTAAAACAGATCTAAGGAATTTGACAGACAAATAGAAAATGCAACAAGGACAATAAAATAATAGTTAAAAAAAACTGACTAAGACATTCAATAAAAATGTAGGGACAGCAGCTGGAGAATTAGAAAGAAAATTGCTAGTTTTCAATCAGAGAAAGAAAATTATTATTTACTCTACGCTGGTAAAAAAGGCCTTTTGTGGTACAATATCAAAAAGTCTTTGTCCTACAGGAAGACAAATGTTTTGGTTTCATGTCAGTTTGGTATGAATATAGACAGACCTGTAAAGACAGAAACTTTATCAATCTCCGGCCCAATTTAAAAGATAAATGCCTACAAGAGCATTCGTCTGGCTTAATGATCACCAACAGAATCACTGAGTGCTTCCTTTATTGCACGCACACTCAGCGTGGTTTGCGTGACCTACATGGTTTTACACACGTGCGCATAATCAAAAGTGGAGCACGTTCATCTAACACTCTTGTCTTTACTGTGTCAGGACCACGTAGACCTGCCTAAGCACTCCTTCAAGACGGGTATGAAGCTAGAGATGGTTTCTCTGTGGGAGCAGCTCCAGATCTGCCCCGTCTCGGTCACCAAGGTGCGTCACATTGAAACACAGAAAACAAGGTGTTATCTCCAGTAAAACCACACGAGTATTAGGCCGGCTCCTCCCCAGAGCATTCTTCAGCTACCATCGATATGAGGGAAATGGATTTCCACGATGGCTATACAGACGGGGTGGCCTTGTTCCTCATGTGTTTGGATTCCAGTGAAAGGAATTCACTTGAACGTCTCAGGGATTTTCTGTATCACATGCATCCCAGAAATGCATACCGCTTCTTTTTTCCTCAACTTTTTTTTTCTAAATCTGGGATCTAAAGTACTGGTCAAAATTATTTGCACCACAAAACTGTAAGCACCTATTATAATGTCTTGGAAAAATCTAATTAAATTCCCAGCATAATCAAAAATAATGCTTTAAGTTGATGGACACTAATGAAAGACTTTAATACGGTGAGATAAACGCCAACAACCAGGAACTTCTTCCATCTGTCAGCTGTTAGTGTATGTCACTGCTTCGTGGCTTGCAGAAATCAAAGTTAAAATCTTTTCAAATGTCTGCGTTTTTTGCACGTATGTAACGAGTGATTATCATGCTGAGAGCCTCCAGACCTTTCACCTCAGACCTAATTAGACTGCGACAGTGGTTTCATCTTCTGATTTCATCACACTTTTGAAACATCTAATGCTTGCAGAAGCATCTCCACGGTGTGAGATCCATCGTGGACTCTGAGGAAGATGCTTTTTTTCCTTTTTTTTTTTTTTTTTAAATCATCCCCCTCCTTATTTGGGCTTTCCTTTGTCACCCATAAACAAACTACATTCCTCAGGAGCTTTACTTTGGAACGTTATCCCAGAATGATTTTTGCTTATCTCTGTAAGTTTTGCAAACATTAGTCATGCCTCTTTGTGGCTTTCTTTCAATAGTCGTGTCCTTGGCCTTATCTCATGAAGCCTTGCTTGGATCAGTGTGCAGTGAGCTTTTTGGTGCAGGCTGCAACCAGCACTGCAGACTGATCCAGTTCAGCCTCAAGTGCAACAGATTTCTTGTTTTGTTTTTTTAATATTATTATTATTATTATTTATTTATTTTTCCACCACAACTCTCGCAATGGTGAAATATGCCTCTCACTGAGTTTCTTCTTTGCAAAAGCCCCTAGAAACAGTTTTTTAACTGTTGTAATAGTAATTTCAACATTTTTTAAGTGTCATATTTATAGATGACAGCATTTTCACATAACTCAAAAACTCAACTCAAAAACAATGTAAGCAAATATCGACCCTTTATTCAGTAAAACATTGTTTAACAGTTTCAGGCGCGAAAACTGAAAATAAATACAGGAGTAATATTTATTTGGCTTGAGCAACTGATTTAATGTCATGAGGGAGGCCAATTGAATTTGAATTTTCTATTTCATGACACAAAATCCTTTTATTGTCGTTTAACCCTTTAAAACCTGACATTTGAAATAATACAAAGAATATCCCTTTTTTTAAGTGCTTATTGTACATTGAAAATAAAAACACCCCCAGTTTTGTCTTGAACAGTTTATTTTATATATATATATATATATATATATATATATGTATATATATATATGTGTATATATATATATATGTGTGTGTATGTGTATATATATATATATATATATATATATGTGTATGTGTATATATATATATATTCTGGGTGACAGAAGTATATCCAGGCTGAAAGCTGCGTAAAAAGACCGTAATCAAAAGTTACTTCTAACAATCTATAAATGCACAAAGTCATAATTTAATTAATAAAACATGAACTCAGGTGACGCCTGTTTGTCAAGACAGATTGGTCCTACAAGTATCAAAATTTACTTTCCAATGTTATGTTATATTTCCTAAAGTTAACTTCAAAGTATTCACACACAGTCTTACTTCAGTATAAACTTGAAATGTCAGAACAGTGAATGACGACACTCCACAATCAAATCAAATCAAATCAAACTTTATTTGTAAAGCACCTTTCATACAAAAAATGTAACACAAAGTGCTTTCCATAAAACATAAACATAAAATGTATTAATGCCCCTCTGCGGCGCTGAGGTTCTCCGGGAGGCTGTTCCACAATCGGGGACCATAAAAACTGAATGCCGCCTCCCTGTGTGTCCTGGTTCTAACTTTTGGTATGGTTAAAAGGCCAGCACCGGAGGACCTCAGGGTCCGTGAGGGTCTATAGGGTAAAAGTAGTGCAGACAAATAAGAAGGCCCAAGACCATTAAGACACTTAAAAACTAGTAAAAGAACCTTAAAATCAACCCTGAAGCGCACGGGGAGCCAATGCAGCGATTTTAAAACAGGTGTAATCTCCCGCCCTCTGGTCCTCTTCAGCACGCGTGCGGCTGAGTTCTGTAATAATTGTAGATTGTACATGTTCTTTTTGGGAAGACCAGAGAGCAGGGCGTTACAATAATCTAAACGACATGAGATAAAAGCATGCATCAGCACCTCCGTACTAGCCTGAGAGAGAAACGGGCGGACTCTGGCTATGTTCTTAAGATGGTAAAAACCGATCTTTGTTATGTTTTTAATATGTGGAATAAAAGTGAGCTCAGAGTCAAAAATCACGCCCAGATTTTTAACTGATTTTGAGGGTTTAAAATCCTGTAACTTTGGTAAAAGTTTCTCTCTCTGGCCTTCAGGACCGATGAGTAAAATCTCTGTTTTGCCCTGGTTGAGCTGTAGGAAGTTTGCTGCCATCCATGACTTGATGTCTAAAATACAGTTAAAAAGGGCATCAATTGGCCCAGTGTCATCAGGAGACACGGCGATGTACAGTTGCGTATAGTCAGCGTAACTATGGAAGCTGATGCCGTGTCTCCTGATGACATCCCCAAGGGGCAGCATGTACAGATTAAAAAGAGTTGGACCTAAAATTGACCCTTGGGGAACCCCACACCTTATCTTATAGATTCCTGAGGAACATGTATCCATACTTACGAAGAAACTACGATCAGTGAGGTAGGACGTGAACCATTTAAGAACAGTACCAGAGAGGCCGACCAGGTGCTTCAGTTATTCAATATGTTACTATTCTGTTCTTGTACGAATGTTTCTCGACGTTACTTAGAGTCCTTTGAATGACATTTAACTTCATGTTTCCGGTTCCTCATCAGGTCTACGATGAGGTCTACTTCCAGGTCACTCTGGACGATCTCTCCGCTGATGCCAAGCCGCGGTCGGTTGTGTGTCACGCCGGCTCGATAGGCATCCTGCCCGTCCAGTGGTGTCTGAAGAACGGCATGGCTCAGGAGAGGCCTCGCGGCTACGAAGGCCATGACTTCGACTGGGCCGACTACCTGAAGCAGAGCGGGGCTGAAGCCGCTCCTGAAGCCTGCTTTCCTGATGTGAGAATCTCTTTGCTTTAACTGTTTTGTGTAAATTGAGACGAGCAATGATTTACCTGTGCTTTTCTTGACTGGCTGTGCCCTATCCTGATAACTTTGATAATTTCCAAAAAGCAACATTTAAACACTGTTTGAGTTACCAAAGCAAGGATGCTCACTTAGTAGCTAAAGACACAAGCTTTAACAATAGTCCACCGGATGCCTTTAAAGTTGGTCAGTGGGGAAAAACAGGATTTGTTAACAGAAAATCTGTCAGGACCAACCCAAGACTCAAAACCGTTTTAGTTTGACATGTGTTCAATTCTTAAGAGGCACTGTACAGGTCACAGCATCAAATAAATAAACACACTGCTGTTCAAACTTTCCTCAACCACATAAGCACATTGAATATTCATGACACAACAAAGGCAGCGCGCACTGGAAGCAGCGCACTTCTTGAAGGTCTGACATGAATTAAACAGCTGGTCAGATGTAGGGCAGTGTGAGTACACTGACATCCTCAAAGAAGTGCCAAAGCAGCAAATATACAGTAGGTTCCCCTGGTCCCTGACATTAACTTTGTATCTGAGAGAAAACAAAATGCTGACTTTAGTGAAGGGCTTTATATCCTGGCATCTAAAAGCACAACTAACTAAGTCATCCCATATGATCAACTTAATCGCTGCTGAATATTGTGAGTCAGATTGGGGATCATTATCCTAATCCAAAAGATAATCTTTTTGCTAAATTGCCAAGTAATGTTGGGCATTACAAACATGAACCAGAAATGATTTTAATCCATTAAGACCAGGAGCCAGATTTGTGGGCCTTTTTTATATTTCAATTTATGAGATCAAATTAACCATATAATTTACTTTTGGAGATTATTGAAGTATTATTAAAATGTGCTGATGTCTGCTGTGTAACACAACGGGTAAACACAATAGTCTGCACATGGTTTTGTTTTAATACATAGTTTCTTCAGATGTTGAGAAATAAAGATTTTGGTGGATTCATACAATTCTGTTTAATTATTAGAGCCCGAGCACTGACAGTACGAAGGCCCTATTGTATCTGTAGGAATTTTTTTTATTATTATTATTTTTTAAAGAAAACCCCTTCATGTTTTCAGATGCAGTTTCCAAACGAGGCATAGTTTTACGAGTTTAAGGGAAAAAATTATCACCAACAAGTCACAAAACTGTCTATCTGTCCATAAAATCTGCGCAGTCTGTCCGTGAAGCAAGATGGAGCTTTTTAAGACGTAATAAAACTGAAAACAGCTTCTTTTAATTCCCCGAGGGGGAAATGCATCATAATAAATGTTATACATAATTAAATCTTTTGCAACTACATTCTTTACAACAGATTCACTATTTATTGTGTTAAAAACCCATTACTTCTGTATCTTTATGGAATGAAGAATATTTTTAACATTTTTGGGTTTTCAAATCTGGACTTTAACTTATCCCAGGTTAGATCTTTGTCCTGATTATAAAAAAACTAAAAGACATCTCACTCTGTCCTCCCCTTTTTCTCGTGCGTGCGTGCGTGCGTGCATGCGTGCGTGCGTTCGTGCGTGTGTGTGTGTAGACATGGCAGAACCGAGGCTTTGCCAAGGACATGTGGCTGGAGGCGGTGAATCCTCACCAGCCGGCGGAGGTGTGTGTGGCTCAGATCACGCAGGTCAGAGGACGCCTGCTGTGGCTCCGACTGGAAGGTACTGGCCCTTGAGCACGAGTGTATTAGGGGTCAATGGACTCCTGCTGTGTTTCCGACTGAAAATAAAACAAGAAAACAGTGTGTGGGTGTGTGACGGTTCCCTCCCCCTCTCTGTTGTCTACCTGTCTGCAGGTGTGGCAAAGCCCCTGTCAGAGTGCATTGTGGACGTGGAGTCCATGGATATCTTCCCTGTGGGCTGGTGTGAAGCCAACACGTACCCTCTCACCACTCCGCTCAAACCCGTCTGTACGTACACACACACAAGTACAGTACGCTATAAGTATGTAATATACAGCCGAGTGTTTAATCCAGATGTCTGACTTCTATCTGCAGGCCAGAAGCAGAAGAAGATAGCAGTTGTCCAGCCAGAAAAACAGTAAGAAACATACGTTGCTGACTGTTCATACTAACAGATAACCGGTAAAAGACTCAATTTTGAGAAAGTGTCATCCCATCTGCCATTGCTGATTTGAGTAACCTGTGCAGAAGAAAGCAGATTGTCTCCAAATTAGCTTTTGGGGTCATGTTAAAATGTTTTTATCTGTCATGTTGTGAATGTCTCTTGTTAAAGATGCCACCAACCGTGAAAACAAAAATACCCATGGGACAATAATGAAAGACACTGAAATATGTTTTCCAATGTAGGACTTTGTTTACTGTACAAACATCAAAATTAATCTATCAAGAAAATTACAGTTCATTACAGACGAGGTGGGTGAAACAGAGTGGCAGTTCATATTGAAGCGGTTAGCTGGAAGTGCCGCCTGCAAGAAGAATGTTACTCTAAATTATTATTTACACTTGAAAAACATTCAATGTAAGCATCAGTAAGAGTGTTGACACACACCGCAACTGATATATCACCTAACTGCAGCTGTCATCTCTTTCGTTTCTGTGTCCGGGTGTGTCGTTTCATTCTTGTCATTTTGTCATTTTGTTTTCTGCCCTTTTATCTGGGAGCCACAAAAATTCACCCTCAAGGCTTTTCCCTCGCTTGCTCCCTCCTTCCCTCTTGTCCTTCCCGACTTCTCTGTCACTCAAAGCCATTAATTGAAACAGTAGTTGTTTTTAAGCAGAAATTGCTTTTCACAAGCACAAATTGATTTTTTTTTTTTTTTTTTTTTGACAAATGACGCTTTGGCCCATTTAGTGCCGAGCTCGTCCTCAGGGGTACGAGGGGGAATATTGGTCAGCGAGACCAACTATGAGGTCTTTGTCGGCCCCCGTCATCCAACCACTAACTTGTTTTTATCAATACACCAACTTACTGCTGCGTAACACTCATGCAACTAAATCTGACTGGATTGATAACCTGTCCGAACTAGTGTTTGTTTTTTCTGGTTTCTCTATCGTTTCTGCTTTGATTAAATCAGTTAATAACTTTATTGATTATTCTGAGTGGATTGTTGGCGTTTTCCCGCAGGTTGGCTCCGTTCCAGCCGGCTGAAACCGCTCCTGTGAACAACTGCCAGCCTCTTCCCGTGGATCCAGGTAATCAGAGCAGTTGTAGTCAATCAGTACGTGCACATGCAGCGATTCAAACTGGTTGGAGATCATTTGCACACATCGTACTGACTTTTAAACTGCATGTGAACACCTTAAGTCAGTCAAGTAATCTGATCAGACTGGATTTCTCAACCCGCTTGCAGCACCTAGATAAGCCAGTCGCAACCGCCTTGTTAATTCCATGTGTACGGAGACATGGATATTACAGTCTGCGCATGCTCGAGAATTTCCCCCGGGTGGGGTTTTCCCCCGGGGGAGGGGATTCACCTGGAAGTGAAAGGAGACGACGCAGGACGCAACGCTGCTCAGTAGTAGCTCCCTGGGGTGTCGTGTGACTGCTTCAGGGGTGTCGTCAAAATATTTCCTATTCTGACATTTCATATATAAATACTGTATTTTCGCGACCATACGGGCGTAGCCTCAGTCTTGTGTCATATTTCTGTATTTAAAACACACACGGCGCACCGACCGAAACGGCACACACACAAGAACACACAAGCACAGGAGTGTGCGTATTTAAAAATACAGCGGGAGCAAAACTTTGTTTGATTGTAGGCTACTTTATTTCAGTTTTTACATTAATCAAACCCATTAAGTCTCATCCTCTGTTTCTGCATTAAAGAGCTCCGCTAAATCAGCTGTGCCAGTCCGAATTCCTCGCTGTCAGAGTCACGTTCCGTGCCGTGCGGTGCCTCGGAAATGCACGCTTTTGCAAAAGCTCGCAAAATAATCCCAGCAGACACGTTAGCCCACGCATCAACAATCAATCTGCAAACTGTGGCATAAAAAAAACAAAATACGCCGTACCCTACGCCGTAGGCTGCGTCTATTTAACGCGGACCTAATGCCGCGTTCCATTTATCCTCGGAAGTGGGGATTTCCCAGTCCCCAGTCGGAATTTTCAACTGGAACGCCCCTCGAAGTGGGGTTTCCCACTGGGAAAGTGGGAGAGTCTTCACCACCCCCGAGTTACCATTCCAAGATGGCTGCCATTCCCAGTTCCCACTTCCGATTTCTGAGGTAAATGGAACGCGGCATAAACTCCGGAGCCGGCAGAAAGAAATCTCTAAATTTCGGAGCAAATTTCTTAACAGACGTAGCTACAACTGTTAGATTTCATCTATTAAACCAACATCTTCCTAAATGATTTATTTCAGCCGGCGTGATTCTCAACAGAGCAGCGTCCCAGAGAGAGTTTCTCTCCCGGGGCTGTGGCAGCAGCCTGACCCGGCGGACACGTCTCTTCTCGGGCTGTGAGCTGAGGCTGCTCCCCGGGAGCGGCGGCTCTTCTCATCTCCGAAAACATCGGGTCAAATTTCTTAACAGGCGTTATTTGGATAAACTGAGCCCCGGTTGCGGATCTTAAGGTTACCTTTATACCTGAAAAAATATTAAAACTTAATAAAGTGCAATATTAACAGCGCTACAGCTGAAATTAAAACAGCTTTTGGCTCTCTGCTTCCTGATCAGGTTAGGGATGAAAACGAGGGGGAGTAGGAGAAATGGGACAGGAACCTGGGCCAAGTGCCCTAGATCTCAAGTGCCCTAAAATCTCCCCCTTCTTTTTTAGGGGTTAGGGAAGAAAAGAAGTGCGAGTGGAGAAAAGAAGGGCGAGTGAAGGAGAATTGGGATTGGCCCTTAGAATGCACTTTTTCCTTGTTGTTAAGCGGAGGTCAACCGGAAGTGGCTCTTTGTTGAAATGGTTACCATGGTTACCTCGGGTACAGCGCCACCTAGCGTCACGGAGTCAGCCATGCTCTGGTTACAGTGGTTTATTCAATCTGATTCAGTCTGATCTCAGAACAGCATGTGTGATCAGATAAGTCGATCCAATCTTCTGCATGTCATTATCTGATCAGATCTCCAACCACCTTGAATCGCTGCATGTGCACGTACTGAATGTTAATGAGCTGATATCAGAGTCAGGGGGAAACCCTGCTCCGCAGATGCTCCTTCACTCACTCACGCACACAAGTCCTGACAGAGGCCTCTTAAAAGGAAGCGTTAAACTATGCATTTCTGAGTTTTGGACTTAATTAATTGCATAGGAATGCTGAATTTGTTTAATCATGTGCTCAAACACCTCCATCTTTCCTGAAGTCCAAACAACATGATGGCAGTCTGATTTTAAGTGACGTCCTGTAAAAGTTTAATGGTGTGCAGATACGGAGAATCATATCTGAAACGACACAGCTTAATGCCTTCGTTGATTAACAAACAGGTTGTGTCAGTTCCAATTTGCCGTTTAAAAAACAAAAAACAAACCTAAGCTGCTTCACTGCTTTTTCACTGCTCTGGTTTTGTTGCCAGTTCACCCCCGAGTGTTGGTCTAGTTTTGTTTTGAGGGCCAGTTTTAGAAGCGGGAGGATGGCGATCACGCTAAAGATGCAGATTTTTAACAAATGCTGGGAGTTATGAGTACAAACAACTAAATATAAACTAATTAAAGGGAACAATAAAAAAAGAAATGCTGACAGGAAAGTTGCTTATTGGTGGTAGGAATGCCAGAGACTGCAAGTTGGATATTAAATCATCTGATTTCCATATCATGTTCTTATTTAGTTTTGGATCAGAAACAGAATTTTTCCCTTTTAACTTGAGCATTATTTTCTTTTGTTGTTTTTTTTTTTCTTTGTGCTCTGAAGTGATTTTCTTTAAATAAACTTAACTGTTAATTGGACAATCTTTCAGCAGTTATTCTCTCTATAAAGCAGGTAGTTTGCATAATTTAGCTTGCGCTAGTCTCGTCTTTGACGCTAATTTGACAAGAAAATGTTTTCTGATTTATCTTCAAGGAACACAAACAGCAGCTACAATTAAATGCAGCTCGTGGCTGTTTTGACTGTGTGACTCATTAAGTTTCGTTTCCTCTTCAGAAAAGATTCTTGTCTTTTATAGGACAATATACTTCATGTGTATGTGCCAGGCCTGTTTCATATATGCTTTTTGGATGATCACAGGAAATTCTTCTCTAGTGCATCACTGTCGCACTCAATATTCTCCTTCTGTAATCATCTACTGCCTCTATGCTAGGTAAAAATGTCCAAACGTAAACTCAGAGCCAAAACGTAAGAAGTCCTTTTAACCATGTTTAAATATTTTTCTCTCTATCTAAGACTTGGATATCTTTAGTAATTACACTCTGAGGCCGACCACGGCCTTTATCTCAAATAGCCTTAAGCAGTTGAACATTCTTTGTGTTGTTCAGTTTTCAAAGCAGCTGACAGGATTTAGCTGCATTCTTTCATTTTCACTTTCAAAAGTGCCTGGGTGAGTAAGAATAACTACGGCTCGACTGGGAATTTGTTAAAAAACTTTCTAAGTGACACATTAAAAGCAAAAATGCAGGAAACAAAGGTAATTGAGAATGCTTTATTTTTATCTGGAGAATGGAGTGAAAAATGTAAAGCGTGCTTCTATTTAGTTGCATTTCAGCAGCCAAATACTATTTCGACTAAAATCCCACATTTGCCTTTCATCTCGTGTGTGCTTAGTGTTTACTTTTGGGAGGATTAAACTGTAAACAACATGCATGTTCTCGTACAAAAAGAGCAGGGGCGGCGGGGGGGGCTTTGTGTTGTTTCCAGGAGACCCCTGTCCTCTTTTCCAAACTCCCTGTTTAAAAACCACCCACTCAATCATGCATATTCATCACCTTACCTAATTACTATTCACCCCTGGCAGTGAAGTTCCAGGTGCCGGTGGTAGTCGGGGGGGCGGGGAGCAGCATCTTTCAGTCAACCCTCACTTCTTCCTCTAAGGTTGGGGGAGAGCGGCGGAGTCGCACGAACAGAGCGCTCTCGCCGCCCAGTCTGAGTCTGCAAGCACTTGTGTGACGAAATGACCCACAGGAGGAGATTTGAACATTGAACAACAATACAGTGGCATCTTTGGCAGCGAATATAAAACTTTAAACAGCATTTAAACCTTGAAACCAAAATAATTTGCCCAAATTAGAGCAGTCATCCCAGGGAGGAGATGTTCTGATTTACGCCAGTTCTCGTCCGAGTAGTTTGAGGTGGGCAGCAGAAATCGCCATGGAGACACATCGGTGGGTTATTTGACACTGCTATTAAAGTGATTCAATTACAGCGACACCCGTGTGATGAAACTTCAGATTTGAATTTGACATGTCTACTGTATAGTTGTACCTAGCACTGTTTGACACAAAATAAGCTGCACGTAACAACTTTAGTGCTAGTTAGGAGTTATTCTTGACAGATCCTGTGGTTGTGGAATACATGCAACTCTATGAAATTATTCATCTGTATCATCTAAAGAGGTTGCTGAAACTATAACATTGATTTAAGAACTATCTAACTTGCCTAACTGCCATAATGACGAGGCGTTTCCATGAATAGATTTTTTTCCTTTGCTAATGGCACAATCATATTCGGAGATTGCAACACTAGGATTGATCAGGCTCAGATTATGAGGGAGAGGCACGCTGCATCAGTGCAGACTTTAACCCCACTGCCAATCTTTGGCATGTATCAGAGAAGACTTTACAAATCACTTTCCTTTTTTATTTTAATTCAAGTCTCCTTCAGTGGCTCTTCGTTGTGAGAAACTGATAACTTTGTTCTTATGTAGTAGTTGAGGTGTTTATGAACAAGGAACTCTTCTTGCACTTTGATAAAGAATAAAGTCCATTAAGAGTTTTTTTTTTTTTTTTTTAAAGATCAAAGTAAAACATGTGATGGTATTTCCTTCATTCCAGGCTCAGCCAACGGAAAATACTGCTGCTCCAAGATTTTTGTCAACCACCGCTGTTTCTCAGGCCCCTACCTCAACAAGGGACGCATCGCAGAGCTGCCACAGGCTGTTGGACCCGGCAAATGTACACTTGTCCTGAAAGAGGTGGGCTCATGTCAAAAAGTAGTTTGAGGGGGGTTGGAGGACCGGCGACAGAGTGGAGCAGGTTTAATCAAAGAGTTCCACACTTTCAAAGGGAGGGAGGCGCGGGGGTGCGCCAGGGAGTAGGTGAAAGATGGAGAGGAGACAGCAATGTCTTGTTAACCACCTGCAGTTTCCCAGCAGTACCTTCATTTTAATGTGAGGAACTGTCAGTCAAGTGTGTTTACACATATACTTTCACTGCTGCTCAGCAAAATTCAGGTTTAATTTCTCTAGAGACTGTTTGTTCAGTTACGTGAACATAGTTTTTCTACATGTGTCAGGTGGCAGTTTTGTCACAGTTTGTGATCAGTGGTTCTCCGTGCAGTTTTGTGTTTGGAATCCTTGTGTTTGGATTTATTTATTCTCGTTCTGCTTTCCCCTTCAGCTATTGAGCATGCTGATCAACGCCGCCTACAAGCCCGGGCGAGTCCTGAAGGAGCTGCAGGAGCTGGAGGATCAGAGCTGGGACTGCCAAGAAGAGACCCTCAAAGCCAAGTAGGAGAACTCGCACAACAAAACACAAGAGTATATTCACACAAGATTCACTCCTGTCTCGGCTCACTTAAAACTTTTTTTTTTCCAACTGTAGAATCAGATTGTGACAGGGTTCCATGCTTAAATCATTAAGCATCATTTATTTCCCTATAGCAGGCTTTTCAGAACATCCTGTTTTTTTCCCCTCCTTCATGTTCCCAGAACTCCTTTTTGCTGCCCTCCACTGAATTTTTTATACTTCATGTTGCTGCAGTGCAGTTTGTGTGAGGTCTGTATTTTCCTCCGCTGCTGGCTGCACAAAGCCAAATTATTCCGCAGCTCTAGGCTCGTGTACAATGTTTTCTATGTTTTCTAATAAAACGCTGCCCCATTTTGCTGGCAGAATTAAGACAGACTCGGCCAGTCAGAAGTACAAGTGAGTCACCTGCAGGGGCCTGCAGAGCGCAGTAATCACATTCACGCACCAGTGTTTTGACAACTTGCCAAAGGAGTTACCTTTAATTTTCTGGGACATCCACTGCCCAGAGAGTCAATTTACTTTTTGACTGTGATGAGTGCAGAGTGCGCGCACACACACACACACACACACACACACACACACACACACACACACACACACACACACACACACACACACACACACACACACACACACACACACACACACACACACACACACACACAAAAGTCAGTTTTACTACAAAGAGGCACACAGAGTACAAATTTCATTAGGTTGTGATTTTTTGGTACTTTAATGAAATTTTCTTTTTTATGTATTTAAAAACAAACACACAAAAAAGACATTATTTGGCGAAACAATTTTTTTTTTTAATCATAAGTCACTGCTTTAAAAATGTAAAAAGTAGGGACACAGCTGATCCGAGGACATTTTCAACTTCTTGAACAAGATTATTTATTTATTTTGTTGCTGTAAATCAATATATAGTTTATTTTTAGATGTTGCATTGAGTTTCAGTTCCACTGCATTTACAAAATCTTAAATATAGAATTTCATGTCTGTTTTTTTTGTTTTTTTTTAAGGGGGGGGGGGGACTGCATGACTCCGTGTCTTAAAGGTTTGGAGGCTTATTGGAGTACTTTGGTAGTACAGGTCACTGTCTTGAAGGGTACAGTGCTGGCTAAAGTCAATATCAGTGTTGTCCTCCATACTCTTGATGTAGTCCTCTTTTCCAAGAGTTATTCCCGGTCCAAGGATCACCACTAAGACCGGACTGATGAATCTGACCTGTTCTCGTAACAGTATCTAAATGTTGGGGGAGAGATTACACAAAGCTTGCCATGCCAAAACAAAGAACAACTAAAGAAAATGTGCACAATAAAACCTCACAGAGACAAAGCAGATGCATTTACATACATACAAAAAAAGCACTCAAAGCTGAAACTCCAGCGGTGGTTAACTGTTGTGATGATAAAATAGTTAATTACTGAGACATGGTACATTTAAGTTTGGATAAATACTTTTTATTTTTATTAGAAACTGGAAAAATATCATATGAAATGTTTGTCTAAGAGTTGCACTATTTTCTTTTTGTTATTGTGTCATTTGACACAATTAAAGTAGAAGGTTTAAAGACATTTTTCATTATAATGATCAGTAAAACTAGTCTGAGGATGTTTGGAGGTCATCCAAAGCCATGCTGCTTTTTTTTTTAATTAGCTCAAGATTTCTGATTTAATTCTGTTTGTCTATTGTTTTCCCAACAGAGAAGATTGTTAGATTAAAATAATTTTTCATAGCTTGCTTCATCAGACCAATAGTCCAAATTAAAAAAAACTACGTACTTAGAATTGGTGTATTGTCACATTTCGGAGGTCGTGGCTACACCGTTTTAATAGTGTTGCCTTAGGGGAAAAAGATTTCCATCTAATTGCAGTTGTTCGCCTCTTTCGTATTTATCAGTGCCTTTTAAAATCCCAATAAATTTATAAAAAGCTTCTCCTTAAACAGTCCCATTTCATCCCCACATCATTACTGCGCAGGCAATCATCACTCATTGTTGAAGGATTTGATGGATTAGGAATGGTTTAATTATCCATTGTTCTCATAATTCAAAGACGATCAATGACTAACATCCCTCCCTGGTCTCTCTATCCTTTCTTTTTTTCACAGATATAAAGGGAAAAGCTATCGCTCCACTATCAAGATAGTCCGCTTGGCAGACCAGATCCCAGATTTCTGCCGTAAAGTGTGTGTGAAACTGCAGTGCTGCACAAACCTCTTCAGCCCCGTCCTCGTTACCGACAAGTGCTTCAAGAACTGCTCCGTACAAACAAAAACCAAATACAGTGAGTCTGTAATTATATCCCTCCCCTCCTTAGGCCACAGCTATGAAGAAGACTCACATCGAAGCTTGTGACGATGCAGTGTATAATTGCCTTTGATGAGTGGCTGCGTTTTGTTTTGGGTGCATTGTTTTTCGACATCTGCTGTGTGTCCACAGCCTATTACTATGGGAAGAAGAGGAAGCTACCCAAGCCCGCGGGAGGAGAGGAAACAGCAGAGGGAGAGCTGGCCAAGCCCATGCGCCGCAGGAAGAAGAGGAAAGCTATCTTTGTGCAGAAGAAGAGACGCTCGTCAGCTGTGGACTACACTCCCGCTGGCTCTCCACAGGTTAGACTTCTCCCATGCCGGCTGTCCTGCACGCTGGTGCTCATGAGACTACAGCCTTCACCCAGAATGAACTTGGCATGAAATATTAAAGAGGCAGGATGAAAGAGAGGTTATCACAAATGAGTTTTAGTTCAGTTTGGACAACTTGAGCTTTAATCAGAGGTGTAGTGGTGCGTATATGCAGATATGAGATGCAGACCTGCCTCCGGGCAGAGAAGTACACCTAAAAATAGCTTCACATTTGCTGAGTAAGGGTGCACTGGATGATGTTACAGTGTGTGTTTACTGCACACAGATACTTTTGTTCCCAGACCGAAGCTCGTGCAGTAAGGAAGGACGATCTCCCACGTCTGCTTTTTTTTTTTTTTCTTTTCTCAGATGTGGAGGGAGCCAAAGTCATATAATCAAGAGCCAAAACTTTTGGATGAAAAAAGTTTTTCCATATTATTTCAGGTCAAATAGTATGATAATTTCACTACTAAGTCGAACTTCTTCATAAAAACGTCTTCGTCTCTGCTGGATTTCAGATCATTATGATCCTTCAATTACTTTTTAATCACACAAAGCTTGATACACAAGAGGGTCAGACACACGTGCAGCCAGTGGTGGTCCTGGCTTGTTTTGGGATTTGATTGACTTTAATTACATCAGTGGTCTGACATCCAGAGGTGAATTTAAACCCACCCCCCTCCAGAGTTATTATCGTTCACGAAAACGAACGAAATAACGAAAACTAAAATTGAAAAAACAATTTTGTTAACTGAACTAAATAAAAACTAAAATTAAAAGACAAAAACGATAACTAACTGAAACTATATTGCGTGTTTAGAAAACTAACTAAAACGAACTGAAATTATAGATATAATTTCCTCAGTTTTAGTTCCTGTCAATATAAACCTCTTGGTTTGATCAATTTATTCCGCTCTGGCCGTTTCTCTCCAACTGGCAGCTACGGCACCTGAACGCCTCACGGTCCAGGACGTCAAAACTAAAACTAAAACTAAAACGAATAAAAACTAAACTAAAACTAAGCATTTTTGATGATATAAAAACTAATAAAAACTAGCAAACCCACACTAAAAACGAATTAAAACTAACTGAATTGAAGGAGAAAAAGTCAAAATGAAATAAAACTAAACTAAAATAAAAATTTCAAAACTATTATAACCCTGCCCCCCTCCCTCCTGCTCTTCTTCAAAAAGAACCTCTGAGACTTTCTAGTGACGGAGAATATCAATCCAACCCTTCCAATTCAGCCTAAATGTAACTAGTATAAATGTTTTTAGTGTTGGTAACCATTTTTTCCCCCCAGTCTTTTCATGAAAGCCTTATTTCATGAAATTATTTTATTCAAACTATTGAATAAAAGATTTGAGTGGTTTGTAGTTTACCCTACTCTAACAAATATTTGCATTTTAGCAACTTTGTACTCAGCTTTACAGTCCTCAATTTCATTGAAATGCAGCCAGATGGTGCTTCTTTTTTGGCTCATTTCTTTATTTTTATCCGACGCGCTTTCATTTTAATCCAACTCCCCCGTCCCTCTGTCGTTCTGTGTGTACCTGGTTTATACCACTACACTTGCTCTCTTCGGAGCGTCTGTGCTAGTCTAGTCTGTGATCACATGTGATTGGCTGCTGGGTTTGCCTATCACAATTAAGAATGCCTGCTGAATTCTGAGAGCGGCTGAACGCTCTTGTTGTCTCCAACCAGAGTCGTCTCTTAGAGCCGCTTGTTGGCAGGGACCAGCACCACGTTCTCAGCATGATGCTGATGTGGCGGTGCACACTCCTCTAAACGGGTAGGGGCAAATACAGGACTGTCTCAGAAAATTAGAATATTGTGATAAAGTCCTTTTATTTTCTGTAATGCAAAAATGTCATACATTCTGGATTCATTAAAAATCAACTGAAATATTGCAAGCCTTTTATTATTTTAATATTGCTGATCATGGCTTACAGTTTAAGAAAACTCAAATATCCTATCTCAAAAAATTTGAATATTCTGGGAATCTTAATCTTAAACTGTAAACTATAATCAGCAATATTAAAATAATAAAAGGCTTGCAATATTTCAGTTAACTTGTAATGAATCCAGAATGTATAACATTTTTTTTTTTTTTTTTTTTAATTGCATTACAGAAAATAAAGGACTTTATCACAATATTCTAATTTTCTGAGACAGTCCTGTAAGTGTTTTTTGGTTTCCTGCTTTGCCCGTATCAAAAACCCCCTTTGCATGTATCAACCAAACAAACAGGGAAAAATCCGAAAAATGTAGCTTTAAATCTTTAAAGACCATTTACAGATGCATCACCACTCTGCAGGCCGGGTGCTAGAATATCACATAGGAGCCTTTACTCAGTGTCTTAGACAAGCAGCTGCTTGAGCGCTACTCGACTTCTCACTCTTTCAGTCATGTCACAGCACAGATGTTCACACTCAGCACCTTGATTTGCTTTGAGGGATGAGACTCTTCGTCTTCAGTGTTGCAGTATGTACTCTAACAAACTCTTTGCACTGCCCTTTGAAGGACTGTTCTCCACAAAGAACATTTTTCTGCTGCTCATCTGATGCTTTGAAACCTGAACCATCACTTAACAATTGCATCGTTGTTTTCAGTTTTATCGACTTTCCTCTTGGGTATCTCAGTGGTTGCCTGGTGTCTGTCTGTCACTGTTGTTCGGGGTGGAAACGGATGAAGCTGAGACACGAGGAGAGGAGAAGCAGGCGGACTGGCCCTACAAGTATCATTTTAAGGGAGCCTAAACTATGTTACTTACACACAGGACACAGCCCTCTACTGGTGTTTAAAGTTAAAGTTTAGGTTATCCAGTTCAAAATGAAGGCTGTCTGTTTTTAAACAGGGTGTCCAGAAGACGGCTGGACAGCTCCTGGCTAAAAGCCTGCCCAGCGCTTACCGTCACACTGAGGAGAAGTTGCTGCTTTTGCAGCGCTGTGTGGTTAACAAGAGCACCAGTCAAACCTGGATTAAAAAAAAAAGAAGTTTTTATTAAGACAAAAGAAGATTACAGCCTTTTTTCAAAAGATTTGATCTTAAAAAAAGAGTTGTCATCCTGCAAACAGGGTCGTTTTATATCTAGGTCAATACACCAGTTATTTATTTATTACTTTGCAAACGTTAAAATGCTGCTGTTACAAAGGTATTAAAACATCCAGATAATATTTGTTCTTCTTAATAATAAGAAACCTTTGTTGGCATCTGTTGCATCTAAATGAACAGGAGGTTTCACATGGCAGAAATGAGTCTGTAAAGAGGCTCAAGATCAAAACATCTTCAGCCAAATCAAATGTGTAACACCAGGGGAAAAAATCTATATAATTTCCATGTAATGCTGGTCTCTGAATAATGATCTTTTAAAATGTAAATGCCTAAAAGTTGTTGTATTAGAAAATATGGAAGAGTAAGTGGAAACAATAACAATGAATTTTGTAAAACCCGAGTGACGGCTTGTGTTTTGCCTCAAAAAGAGGTGCCATTTTGCTCCTGACGTTTGCTGAGTTTTCTAAGCTTCACTTCACACACTGATTTAGTCAGATTCTCAAATCAAAATTCCCATCTGAACCCTGAGTTTCTTCCTGGGAGCCCTATTCATGAAGACTGCCAACAAACGTCCAGGATCAAATCTTATAGAGCAGGGCAAAGACGCTAGCAGAAACCGGGAAACTAATGCACGGTGTGTGTCCTTCTGTCCACCAACATCCTCCAGAATACTGAAGCAGCTCCACACCGGGACGAGGCTGCCCCGCAGGCAGAGCCGACATGGGAAGTTTTATTGCAGAAGAGGAGAGACGGCCTGATAAACAGAGAAACCATTGCAGAATCTGCAGATCCTTCAAACCACCAAGATCCTCCTGATTACCAGAATAGCAACCCCCTGGAGCTGAAGAGTCAGATGTAGACACTGATTAGGACTACAAAGCTAAATCCTTAGGAAACGCTTCTTCGTAGACCAAATGGTTGGCTGTGTTTACCAGAATGTTGAGCAAAACTGTTCCTCCCTGAACCCATGAAGGTGTTCGTTATCAGAAGACATATTACTTGTTTTCTTAGAAATTAGATGGATGGATAGATGGATACAAATTGAGTTCACTGCACCCCTGAACAGAGCTGTAGGTGACGTCGACACCAAGGAGCAATGCAAGACATGCAACTTGCAATTATAGAGAGGACTTTTATTCACTCGTCCTGATCTAATAACACTCTGCTTTCCTATTCCAGCAGAGAGACCAAATTCAGACCATCTCTGTGTCCACTGAAACACCGCTATATTTTTGTCCAGAGTGGTCAGGAGAAGTACTGCCTGTTAGTTGCTGGCTGAAGATCGCCTGCTTGATTTGTTGGCTCTCTCTTGGACAACATGTCTGTGACAAGACATACACTAGTAAAATAATGAAGTAAAATTGATAAAGTAATAAAAAATTATGTTTTCATTTAGTATCAAAACGTACTTTTATCCTTGTGCAGAGTCAGGCAGCAGAGTTCTGAATCAGAGCCTTACAATCCAGCTCGATCTCTCTGTTAGCATTAGATCGACACACTTCAGCCTGTTAAGGTCACTGCAGGACTTTTCCAGAGCTAATACCTTTTTTTTTTAAGGTAACTCTGCCTGAACCCGAGCGGTGTGGAAAAGGGATCATGGTTTCTGTGTTTTTCTGCATCTGTTTTTTCTCCGTTTTGACTGCTCTGGCAGGTATTGTCACAGAAACATCCTCTGTTGTTAGTATGTTTGGTTTAATGAGGTGATGCTCGGAGCCTGGTTTCCTACTTTTGTGAATTCTGGTCAAATACTTGCGTGTGTTGGCGGCTGCGAGGCCGCTCTACCACTAAGGTCTGGTTGATGGAGTGCTGAATTTGGGATTGTCTTTCTGTAAGCCTCTCGTGTCTCCACAAAGTTATTCTGGAAGCTACCACTGACAGATTTACCTTGTTGTATGCTTGTCTTACCAAAGCCCTTCTTTCGTCTGTTGGGTTCCGCGGTGGGGCTCGCCCCAGCTTAGTATGATTGATGATTTAATTCAGCTCTGACATGTGGACAGTCTCAGACTGTTCTCCATATAATGTCCCAAACCTGGACAGCAGGCAGTGTAATGCACCTCACCTCCTTCCTGCAGGACAGCGATGAGGGAGAGGACGATGAAGAAATGGCATTACAGTCAGGCAGCGAGGGCACCAGCTCGGAACCTCGCGAGGACCACACAGACGCCTCGTCGGTGGAGGCGAGCGGCAGCACTCGTCCTCGCAGAGCCGTGACGCTTCGGAGGACCATCAGCTTGGGAGGCTCGGCGGTCGGCCAGGAGGCGGCGGTGGGAATCAGGAGGTCGACCCGCTCACTGTCGGCCTACAACCAGAAGAAGTACCAGCCGCCCAAAGAAGAAGACATGCAGGTGAATGACAGAGCGAACACACACGGGGAAAGGGCTGTAGGTTGAACACTACTATAGGATATAAATGAGTTCCACCGTGAGCTTCTACTTCAGTAAAGATGTCAGACTGGAATCAGAGTTGTGTCCATCTGCTAAATGATTCTTAAGTGATTAATAGTCTGTCTTTAATCCGTGTGTATTCAGGTTGAGGAGGAAGAGGAGGGCCAGCTGGTTTTGGACAGAAACCCTCTGGAGTGGAACGTAGATGAAGTGGTCCAGTTCATCAACTCCACTGACTGTGCATCACTGGCCAACATCTTCAGGGAGCAGGTACACGCGCACACACACACACACACGCACACTCCCCACGGTAAGAATTTGTCATCTCGTGGTAAAAACAATACATTCCTGTTTGACGTTTTTGTGTAAAGCCAATTTATGGTTCTTCGTTAAATCGACGTACGGGAAGGAAGGAAGGAAGGAAGGAAGGAAGGAAGGAAGGAAGGAAGGAAGGAAGGAAGGAAGGAAGGAAGGAAGGAAGGAAGGAAGGAAGGAAGGAAGGAAGGAAGGAAGGAAGGAAGGAAGGAAGGAAGGAAGGAAGGAAGGAAGGAAGGAAGGAAGGAAGGAAGGAAGGAAGGAAGGAAGGAAGGAAGGAAGGAAGGAAGGAAGGAAGGAAGGAAGGAAGGAAGGAAGGAAGGAAGGAAGGAAGGAAGGAAGGAAGGAAGGGAGGGAGGGAGGGAGGGAGGGAGGGAGGGAGGGAGGGAGGGAGGGAGGGAGGGAGGGATTCCCGTTGAGGTTTTTGGGTAATAAACATGGCGGATATGAGTCAATACAGTTTTGCAGTACAGGTGTACTCGTTTAATTGGTTTTTATCAATTTAAATGGTGTAGTTTAGTAGCATTTAGTATCTTTTAGAGCAGTGATTTGGGGGATCCAAAGACTGAATGTGGAGATAGATTTATAGTTACAAAGGTGGAGTTGAATTGGTATTTTTTTTTATCGTTATCGGGATAAATGCCAGAAATTATCGTGATACATTTTTTAGTCCATTCCGCCCAACACACACACACACACACACACACACACACACACACACACACACACACACACACACACACACACACACACACACACACACACACACACACACACACACACACACACACACACACACACACACACACACACACACACACACACACACACACACACACACACACACACACACACACACACACACACACACAAATATTGTCATCCATCTGAACTTTCTTTAAAATAAACAAAGGAAAAAGGTTTAAAACTGGATTTACAAACATGAAAATGGTGACTGAGTCATCCACTGTTGGCTGCTTTAAAGTGCAGTACCAAAGCTGCTTGTAAAACAAAAAAAACAACAACAATTTATGGCACCCCTAATGAAGCAAGAAATCAATAAATCAGGGTCAATAAATCATTCCCATGTTGGTGTTGCATATCATTCTTATGAGGTTTCTGGTGGAATGTTTGCAAATATAATTTATGTTTGTCAGTCAGCTGTCACATATCCCCCTCCAGCACACTCATGTGCGTATGGTGTGTGTGTGTTTTTGCAGGACATCGACGGTCAGGCCCTGCTGTTGCTGACTCTGCCCACAGTCCAGGAGTGTATGGACCTGAAGCTCGGACCTGCCATCAAACTGTGTCACCAGATCGAGCGTGTTAAGGTTGCCTTTTACAGACAGTACGCCGACTGAGCAAAGACCCACGGCAGCAGGCCACCACCTCTCCCACCGAGTCTGGAGGAATGTGCTGGTCAGACACACCTGGGAAATGACGGATTAGCCCCCCCCACCTATTGGAAAGCGTTTTTGTGGATTTTTCGAATTCCAAGAGATAATTTCTTTTTTTTTTTTTCGGAATGGTTTCATTTGAAAAGCACAAGTTGGGTGACAACAGGACATTTTCCCTTCGAGGATTTGAAGGATATACTTTAATATTTTCTGTGTGAAGATCTTATGCAGTAACCCCAGAAAAGAAAAAAAAAATCCAACCTTTCCTGCTGCCTGCCTCGGCAGACCAAACACAAGACTTGATGTTTGTGCTTTGCTGATCTGTGAAGAACTTATTTTGGAGAAGAGACATTTGTTAATTTCTTATGTTGCATTTCCACACTATTTGCCACATGGGGATATCATAGTTTGAATTAAGAGGATATTAACTATGACGAGTTTTACCCTCCTACCTTATTTTTTTCTTAAACATAATTGGTTCTGAAAAATATATCCAAAAAGTATTTAACTAACCAAGAAGTAATATATTTGGAGTATTTATTACCATCCTTATTTATAAGGAATGAATTATTTGGGTGTAAAGAAATAATTGCTATTATAATCATAGTTTCAAACATTTTCAAGTTTTTCTTAAATAAAAAAAGGCAGCCCACATGTGTGAGAATAACTGTGCTCTTCTCATTGTTACAGTCATATGAAACAATCATCTAAGCTATTTTGTGTCCATCTATGCAATTGTGTTGCAGATATTTTTGATATGTAAGGAAATAAATTTCTATTGATTTTTATCTGTCTCTCTCTTGTATTTTCCACTTCACTGAGACGACTTTCTCCTGTTTCTTCATGCAGAAAATATGTTCTGAAGGCTTGTAGCAGCATGATGGACTCTATTGAAAGACTATTTCAGAATGTCTGAAAAAAATTACTTGCAGTATAAAGAACCAGCGGCTCTTCATCAACCACGGGGTAGAAGTGATAAGGATACAACTGATTTATTTACAAACTTGTTTCCAATTAGCATGAATCATTTGCATTTGCTCCCACGAGTGCCAGACTACATTTGCAAAAGAGAGAGCACTTCATATTTGACGCTGTAGAGTTTCAGGGCAAAATAAGGGTTAACAGACACTCAGTCGAGAGCAGTGAGATGTAGGAAGTTAAAACTTCACTGTGGTTAACAGAACAAAAAGAGCACTGCAGCTACAAGAGGAACCACACTCCTCTGCTGCCGTTATAAGAATCTGACATTCTGCTGGAGCTTTTTTATCTTGAGTATTTATTTGAATCAGGTGTTGAAAGGGAAACATCTAAGACGTGCAGGGGAGGTGCAGTTGAGAACCAGGGTTGGGAAACACTGTATTAAATCATTAAACTGACTTAGGCACATATATAGGGCTCAAAATAGATCAAAGTGAAATAAAGTAATTGACAAACGAGTCAAGATAAAGTCGCAACTTAAAAAAACTGTTGGTTAATATCACAACTTACAAAAATCCAAACAAAAAAAACCCTTTGTACGCTACTCCATTTGCATTTGATTATTTTTAAACCTGTTTTTTTTCCCTCACTGTTTAAAGCTGAATGTTATTTACTCTTAAACTTTCTGGAAAATGGAAGTAAGCTAGGATGTTGAGATGTGAAGCCTACATCAAATTAATTACTTCACGTATAATCACTTATACCAAGATATTTTTTAATCACCAGTTAAAAGGATTTCTATGGAAACCTATGTCATTAAGGTGTTCAGAGGGGAGTTGATGTGATTTTATCTCAACTAATTAAGCACTTAGTCTGGCTTTTGTAAGGATCATAAGTATCAACATGCAGCGACTCTTCAAGGGGTACTTTCAATTCCACAGCCTGGGAGGACATGAAAGAGCGTCCTGATAGCCTTTATTGTATGTACTACAAAAAACTGTCACATGATATTGTGATTTAACAGAGAAGCTAAGACTTCGAAGCAGAAACAACATGAACATAACTGCTAGACTAAAATGAACAATAGTAAAAGCTCAAAAACTACACACGATGTGTGTGTGTGTTTCTGTGTAATGATCTTGGTGAATAATTAATGGAAAATAAGCTTGTATTTTCTTTTTGCTCTTTAATTTAGAGGTACCACCCTGCACTGATAGAAATTTGGGGAAATATTAAGAAAAATGGTGTTTACGATGAGATGCGTGTCTCTTTTGGTTAAAGGAATGACTTAACTCCTAGTTAAAACGTACCTGTCATGTTTTATTTAGGCAGCGACACAGGAAGAAAATGTAGTGGTTGTTATTTTTCAGGTAAGGTCAGAGGTGTTAACTTTCAACCAGGTTTACGTCACCCTGGCCCCCACTTAATCGAACAGTTGTGTTAAGTGATATGAGTTTGCTCAGCTTATTATGTGGAATGCATTTATTTACAATATCAATGTATTTTTATCTAGTGAAATTAAGATTACATTAAAAGGTAGGATCAGGGATTTCTGGATGGTGTTATGTCTGTTGATATTTGAAACAAAACTTCACTAAAACAGGTGATCTGTCCAGGCTGTAACGGCTCCATCAGTCCTCCGGGACCCTGAATGGGAGGAAGCTGCTTTATAGAGGATGAGTGCTTATGATTACACACTAAAACAAGGACTTAGGACATAAATAGTTTTGAGACAACTCCAATTTTCTTCCAAAGTAAGAACACCAGTGAAGCATAAGTAAGATGTCAGAGAAAGTTAACAATATATAAAACTGTCTTTCTCTACAGATTCGGAGGTTAAAAACCAAGCATTGACAGACACTAATGTATTCCACAAAAACCACATCAAGCAATTTTCACATGAAATGGACCAGTTTTTTTTTTTTTTAAAGACTGCCAACAAGAGTTCAAATTAAAACTGACACATTTGAACAGACACCATGATTTATCCCCTTTTCCCTTGAAACAAAATGTATTTTCATTCAAATGACAACAACAAAGGATCTCTCAGTCTTCAGCCCCTTAAAGAAATCTTGATATAAAGTCACTGAAAAGCCATCTCCAAACTTTCTTATGTACTTCATCCAGGAAGGGTTGAGTGAGCAGATGGAGTTACAGTTTGTTGGTAAATGATGTAATGAGATGAGGCACAAATGGGGCACAATGACAAAAGAAAGACTAGTTCAGTTAAAGGGATTAAAGCTGCAAGTATAAAGAAGGACAGAAAATGGATGGATGCATTCAATTATTAAACATTACACAACAGGACAGATTTTATGATACTAAATATAAAAAGCTCTAACTTAAATGTTGAATGTGGCCCCTTGTTGACACCATAATAAACCTTTTCAGTGGGAGAAATGACTCCACAATGATGGGTAATGATGGCTGTTTCATGTAGCAGCACAATTGGAGGTTATGTCATGTTAGTCATGCGTGCAACACGTGACCTGATATCCATCTACGACGCTTCCTGTCTAACATGCACTTTCAGAGTGTCATAAAATCAGTGATACACATTAAGAGTGTATTCATAAGTGTCTTGCCTCGCCGTGTCTCTGTTTGGCTGCATGCAGCTGAAATCAGTAAATAGCTTTCTCCTGCACACTCCTGTGCACACAAGCACTACCACAACTATGACACTTTGAATTGAGTCATTCTGGAAAAGCTGCCGCCTTATACTGTTGCCTGGCAACCTCATATCAAAAGTGCGCTTTGCACAATTTGCCCCCCCCCCTGTTGTATGTGAATAAAAGCTAAGAGCTGACGGCAGAGATGGTAAACAGACGTTTGAGTTAAGGAGAAGCTCTGAATGTCTCTTGTTCAGCCGCTGTGGTTTTAAAGACTCAGTTTAAGGTGCTGCCAGATGGATCAGTTCAACTGTAAAGACAGCAGAGCATGATGTCTGAATAACACACCGAGGCTCATCTTTGTCTGTAATACAGAGGCAAAGCAAAAAATACTAAATTCATCAGATATTAATGAATCCTGTTTGTTACCTGAATGTAAAGAGGAAAATCAAACCTTGGAGGGCCCTGGAGTGTAAAACAGAACCTAAAAGTAATCACTAAAACTAAATAAAGTAAGTTAAAAAAAAAAAACAATAACATACATAAATAATAAAAAGCATATACAGAATACTTAAAGCAAAACTTTTAAAAAATTGGTTAAATTAATTTCAATTTTTTTTTTCCAATATGGTTTTGACATACTTATCGTACTGATTTTGAATGAGTAGATGTGTCCAAACTTTAATCGAAAACATATATACATATATAAATTTAGGTTAAATGCATTAGTAAGCTATCTTTATCTTAAAAACAGACAAGTGTGTGAAGTGGACAGTGTCTGGACTACATCACATGATGTTGATGGTTTTGTCTGGAAACATGTGTTTGTGCCCACCTCCCACATGTCAAACCCACAACTTGAATGGAAACAAAAAGGTGCCTCATCTCTCCGTGGGTGTCAGTAACTCTGGGTAGGAACACTCAGATTGTAAATATAGCTGCAAGCCCTGATCACTGGCCCAATCCCATCATCAGCAACCCACTGTTAAATGACTTCAACTAGGATTTGGTGGATACAATTTACTAAAGCTTGCAGGCGTTGAAAGAATTAGCAATTTAGATGAGTTTGTTGAAATTTGATCTTGTTCATACAAATTATAGGCCACAGAGACTTTAATTGCTATAAGCCCATAATTTAAAAAAGCCCATAATAATAAAAAACTAAATTTTTTGTCTGGAAATGATGCACAGTTAATTTTGTGATTCATGAATTGTAAGAAAAAGTGAGAGAATAGAAATGTGAGGATAAATCTTTTGTTTTTTTGTTTGTCAGAATTTAAGAAGGTATGGAATCAGATTATGTATGAGAAGAAGTTGTCTGTGGGTTGTATGTGTTTGTGACATTTGTGAGTTGTAGCCCACCTCTGGATGAAAATGTCACAAAAACTGGTCTGCAAGATACAAACTAAAAATGTATTACCAGAGTCATAGCACTCTCATGGAAGAGTACCAGTAAACCAAAATTCAATAACTGGATTAAGGAATTGTCTACAACATTACCTATGGAAAAGATCACTTATATTATAAAGGGTAAACTATCATTGTTTCAAAACATTTGGGGTCCTTTTATGGAATTTATGGAGAGTGTGGATTTAAGCGGTCTGGGGAGTGGGGCGGATGAGTCGTAGCTACTAGTGATCCTCTGCAGTGTTCTTAAATAATTCCTTTCTTTTAATACTTGATTTCTTTATTGTGTGAATTGTATATTTGAGTTTATATTTCTGAATTAAGCACAACGGTGAAATACTTAGGGCTAACCCTAACAGAGAAACCTTTGTGGTTTTGATTTTTGTTACTTTTTTGTTTTGTTTTGGGTTTTATTTATTTATTTTTTTCCTTTCTTTTTCTCTTTCCTTTTCTCATTTAAACCTAAATTGAGTGTTGCTTTATGAGATCTTATAAATATCTGAGTTGTAAGGAATGTGATTCGATTGCTGGACAATAATTCAGCGGCCCTTGATGTTTCCTTTTATGTAAGAGCACTCTTATTTTTGTGTCATTGGAAAGATTTTGAAAAACAAATTAAGATATTGTTGGAAAAAAAAAGGTATTACCACATTTTCATCAGTATGGTCAAAATCATTTTTGATTTCTTTTCAAATCATTTTTGATTTTTTTTATTTTTATTTTTACGGTCAATATGTTTTCCCCAAATTTTGTCCAAAATTGTGGAATGGCCTCAGACTAATTAGTTTTACATTTACCTTTATTTTTTAACAGTGGAGTATTGTCTTGCTAATTTTTACTCATTTTTTTCTAAGAATAGGATTACTCTTTTTCTTTTTGCTGATGTTGTCTGTACTGTGATTTTCTACATAGCTAGGATTTTGTACCGAGAACCGGTGCTAAACCGGTGCCAGCTTTGGACTGGTGCGCTGAAGCTCCGATAAGCTCCTGGAACAACAGTACCGCTTGTTATCAGTCGATAACATTTGATTAAGGAGTACAGTATATCAACAGCTGTTAAGGTCCGTCATGGCTGAACTCTGCTCAGTGTTGGCCAAGTTCACCAAGTGTAATCTATATGCAGAGCCATGCATAAAAGGCTGCTGTGTTTCTGCCAATAACGTCACAAAACCTTGAAAACACAACACTTTATAACATCTTTACTGAAGCCTTTTGTCTCTGGAACTGTCAAGATTTGTCAACGTAAACATGCAGGATGAGGCCTGCAGTAACGATCTCCGCACACAGTGGCTGTTCTAAACTCCTCTAATGAACAGTATGTTTGAGAATGATTTAGCAGATTGTGGGAGTCAGTTAGGCTTTGCAGAAGTCAGACACTAGAAGTTATTCATCATAAGGCAAGTTTATCCTTAAAGATTTCAGCCCTTCACAGTTGGTTGAGGATCCTCTCTTTTATATTTGGTAATAAATTGCAGAGAGCTAAGCATTTAACTCACATTTGAACATAGTGTAACAATTGCTTTGACAGTAATTAGTTTATACTATTTACCAAGAACCTGTGTGTAATGTGCTGCTGTATTTACGTAGAGGCCGGCTCATATTGCTACGACAGAAGAGTCTTACAGGAATGCTTAGAACAAGGACTATTATGTGCACTATTACAGGTAGAACTTATATATCAACACAGCCATTCTTGTAGCTTAATGCTTCTTTTAAACTCTCATCACATTAATGTGCAAGTAGGTTTCTTGTTTTTTATTCTGAATATTGTTTCTATCCCAAATCTAAACTACTGTTTTGGGGACATTTTAAAAGTTATGATTGAAGCATAACTATAATCTTTAATAATTATCAATGAATTTGAATTCCTCCAATCCACGATTTTTCCTCAGAAATCAGTTCAAACCTGCCAGCACCTTTCACAGACTCTTAAAACCTGTCACAGTAGGGAAAGCTTGTCAAAACACTTGTCACTGTGGTTAAAGTCTAGACAACCTCAAGTGTCAACTCTGGCAGTGTCAAAGTTAATGGATTTCCACTGAAATGCAACATCTGTTTCCAAGGGTGATACAAATCACCCACCAAATGTGCAGCAATGTATCTCTGCAGTTCTACAACGCTGGAGAAACCAGACCAACCAGAGAACAGCAAACGAGAGAAGGTCTGAAACAGTTTGATACATTTTATGTGCCTCCATTTATAAAGATCCAGCAAACGTTTCATTCATTTTTATAGCATAAAAAAGGGGGGATGCAGTAAGGTACGGTGACTAGCTAATGTTTGAGAACCCCCGGTAAACCTTCTGTTACTGTGATAGTTTAAGTGACCAGATGAAGAACTGATCTCCATACGGTATGAACCTTAGTGTAAATGTTTATTGATGCGAGTGAGGAAGGAAAAAATACAAATAAAAAGGAAAAGGAGCACAATGTAAAAACTGGGGACCCCCAGAAATTGGAGCTGAACGCTTCATCATTAGCTCGTTGGGTCATTGCTGGTTCATAATTGTTGGAATGCAAATGTCAAACTTTTACAAAAACTCCTCAAGTCTCACTCCTACAAATCAGTAACTACTGACCTGTATAAGCAGCTCGTGAGCTTAAGAAGCATTAAGATAGCAGAGTTCCACAAAGCAGGAGAAGGCTAGAAGAAGATGTCAGGCATCTCCTCGGTCTGTAATGACCTGAGGGGAGAGAGTTAACAGGAAGAGTGGAGGCAAGTGAAGCGCTGGAAGACTAAAACTTCCTGTGAAAGCTCTTGAATTCGATTCAATAATACTTGATCACTCCCCAAGGGGAAAGAAAGGGTTGTGGTTGCTTGGTTATATAAAAAAACATCAAGGGGTTGCTATAGAGACAAACCAGACATGTTAGACAAGATTATACTGCCTCTGGAGTGATGCACTCTTTTTCTGTGCAGCCCTTATCAAATAAGAAAAATAAAAAAACTGGACTCATGAGGTAAAAAAACAACACATTTTCTGATGTAATGAGCCAGGGGATGTTTAGAGAAAAATCAATGTACCGTAGCAGAGAATTTTAAGGTAAGTTGACCTGGCCAAATGTTTAGCACAAAAGGTAGACTCATCATGCTTTGGGCTTGTTTTCAGCTAACAGTTTGAAGAACTTTCGCAAGTTTGATTTAAATAGCAATCAAGGAGTTTAAAATTGAGATGATAGGTTCAACAACAGAATAAAGATCTTTTATACTCCTCCAAAGTCCACAATAAACAACCTCTTGGGGTGCAAACTAAAGTTTTTCTGTCCAAAACAACTATCAAAATTAGCTAAATATACATATATAAGTTGTTTTTCTTTTAGTGCCTAAGGCACGCATAGCTGCTATATTCCTTCCACCAGTTGGTAAGAATGAGTTCAGCCTTTAGGATATACTACATATATCTAGGACACCACAAAACAAAAATATATTACAGTGGAAACCCAGAACGTGACAGGTCACCGTTGTTTGAAGGTTTTGTATGAAAGTCAATGTATCGAGTGTGAGTGTATGCGCATGTGTAGGTGTGTAAATGTGGGGGAAGGAGAGTTGTATGGTTAACCAGACACACAATCCTTTCAGTCTCTTTCGCACACAAACCATCACTTGCATTGCTCTGCACACTTGAAATCTAGGTCATGCTAACACACACATGCAGTGTTTCAGGGCTCCACAAAGAGAAAGAACAATCAGATGTGATGAAGACGAGGCCTGATCTGCCAGCTCACGAGTGAGCGTCTTCAAACTGCTCACCGAGCTTTACCTCTCTAAACACACTGTTTCAGCCCTTGTGGGCATTCAGATGCTTTTTTTATTATTATTAATTTATTTATTTGCTTTTTATTTGGATGAAGTGCTGCGTTCTTCTCATCTGTTAGCAGCAGTTTTTCTCAACCAGCCATGTTTCTGTTGCGACTTGATGCCCTGTGAGACCAGACAGGAAATGTGTGAACATGCAGCAGTGAACTGCACATTAGAGGTGTGAATTGGCTTTTCCAGCTAAGAAAAAGGTAGTTATGTCTCAAGGTTGGAGGTCAAATGAAATCTAAAGGACATCAATGCCAAAAATGCAGGTGTGGAATTCACATTTGACAGAAATGATGAAATCATGCCTTGTATTTCTATAAGTAGGCTGCAAAGGTAATAATGAAATATGTAAAACACAATTCATTTGCATGTTACATGTGTTCACTACATGTGCCACAAATTACATTTTTTTGTTAATGCAATTGTTATAATACAGCTTCTACAGTATTATTGTTTTGATGGCTTATTGTGTTTTTAATTCATTTAAATAATTGTTTTCAATTATACGTAATATTATCAACTCTAGGTTATTTCATCTGAGTTCATACACCTCAGTGAAAAAGGAGGCACATTATATTTTAAAGAGTTTTTACATAACACAATTGTTTTTAAGTCATGAACTTAGAAAAGTACAACCTCAGAGGAAAAACAACACATGACATACAGTTATACTTGTTCATTAATCATATAACAAAGGACTGTGTGTGTAAAACGTCTGCTTTCATATGAATTAAGAGACTAAGTAGCAGCAAAATGCTGTCAATAATCTGACCTTGGTTTGTTGTTTATTAGTCTGGGTGCGAGTAAACAACGCCAAGGAGGAAGGAGATCAACTGTGGTCTTTGATAAGCAAGTCCTGCAGCTCATCAATCTGGGGAAGGTTAAAAGGCCAGTTACAAATCATTAGGAGCCCACGATTCTACGGTGAAAAGGGAGGAAAACATTCAAGACAGCTGCCACACATGTTTTAATTCACAATGGGGACGAGCAGTGTCAGACTATCATAATCACTTAGTTTTTTATGATTATACATAGATTTTTTTTAAATCACTGAGAAATGTAAATGTTAGTTTTACTTACTGTGAAACACTTCATCTAACAAAAAAAGCAATTATATGTGTGATTCTTTGGGAAAAAAAATTCACAGACAATATAAAGCAACAGACAAAAATGATATTCATAAATCTGATCCCCAAAATTTTAATTTCCATAGACCTGCAAATGGTACCACTCGGTCACCTACGACCTTTCAGCATTTAAACGGAGGATAAAAAGTCTGTTTGGGCAGAATTGACGAGCATGTGATATGAAAAAAGATGAAGTTGTGGAACGACTTTCTATGGGGAATAAATCCTGTTTGATCAGGATGTATCAGCATCTCCTGGCAAAGGTGTGTCATGATTTCTGTACCTTCAATAACAGAAAATGGTGAAAGACAATTAAAAATGTGTGACACTAAGATAACTCGTACAACCCAGGGTGATTCTAGATATGTTTAGGACATATTTATTGGAGATAAAAAAGGCAATCAGATTCAAACAAAAGTGACACTCAACAACAATTGGGCACACATAACTTTGACCCCAGGTTCTAAAAGCTATGACTCAATCTGAGTCACTTTAGGGAAGCGATGTAGCGACAAGTTTTTGTTTTTTATATGATTCAGAAATGGCAGTTAACAGAATCAGTGGGAGTGAAGCTGATGTGTGGAATACCAGGAAAATGGTTTGAGGGTTACTGAGAGGGCAAATCAAAACCCCTGATTGCAAAATATTCTAAGGAAAATTTAACAGCAAGATGCAGATGAACTTTTTCCTGTGTAGTTACACCTGGTCCTTCCCAAAATATGACATCTGTGCATCACCCCCCAGAAGAAACCATGTATTGTTTTCTCCTGTAACATCCTGTAATTTCTAAAGTAGATAATAAGTGAAAAGAAAGTGGGCGAACTTCTTGAAAACAACATTGTTCCAAATGATGAACATTAGGATTGCAGTCGGTTTAACCACCATTACACTTTGGGATTGTGATGCAAGAATTTAAAAGAAAAACATGCCTGGCAAATTAGATTGTATTAAATACCAAAAACATTCTGGAAGCAAACACCACTCAAAAACCACAATTTACTAGGTCTGGAGGTGGAAACTCACAGACACAGGAGCATTTTGCAGAAGAAACGGGTGAAACTCAGCCAACTACTTTTTTGCAGCTTCACGAGAAGCAATCATTTCCAAATGTTATTTTGAAAACATTACTGCCCTGTATCACTCAACGAAATAAAGTCATCTTTTACTCGCCGAGTTATTCACAGTTCCAGCGTTGTACAATCTTTGGTCGGTATCCCAGGAGAAACATTTTGAAAATCATCTCATCAGCAGCAGCAGCAGCAGTGTATTTGTTTTTGTTATTTTAGTTTTTTTTGTAAACATACTTTCCTTATTTGCAGACAGAATCCAAACTTGAACACAGTGTCCCCTCCGGGAATAAGCCACCTTTTTTTTCTGATGCACAGAAAGATGCGCACGTTCCCGCCTTCAGCGGATCACAGTCTGAATCCAGCAAGACATGTCTCATAAATTATGCGCTCCCTGAGCTTTTGATAAGCTAATAGATGTCTGAGTGGGAACAAATTGATGCAGCGCTCAAGTGATTTAGACACATGATTCAATATTGATTAAAGTTTAGCAAGGGTTGAACAGTGGCCTATCTTGAACATTGCACCTCTGTTTATACGACAGAGCCATTTCCTCTCAATTGTTCATTATTCATTAGTCATCTGGACTGCCTATGGGACTCCATCCCATCTGCCTCAGCTCCATTTCCATATGCCCGGCTCAACCGAGCGAGTCATACATCAGATATGTAGAGAGACACTGAATGAGAAGCAGAGGGAGGGTGTAAATTTCCCTTTTTTCCATCTTTCATCTTTCTTTCAAAAGGTAATGCATTCATTGATATTATCACTTAGAAAGCCGAGGAAATAATAAAAATGGAAATAAATTGCTGGCACTGAGCAGGAACAGCAGAGGAGTGGGACTCAACAAGACCAGTGTGGGAAGAAAGAAGTGTGTTGGAGTGCTGTGGGAGGGTGGGAATTTAAAAAGACTGATAAAAACATGTATAATTAGGAGTTGGCCACATAGTCTACCCACACGGAAAGTCATAGTGAATAATTTACTTACATGCGTTTACACTGATAGAACCTTGATTAAGGAAGGCAACAGAACAATGGAAAATGGCTATTTTTACTTGTTTTTGTCAAGAAAATGTATATTAAATAAATTCAACTAAAAATGTCTGTTTAATTTAAAATGTATTTTGTAACCAATGACAAAACAGGAAATAAGTTTATGAAATTAATAAGGATGTATATAGCCAAAACAAAAATTATATTCTATAGCTTCATCTGAAACTGTAATAATTCAATATTTATTTTGTGATAAATATTAGGAGTTTTAGTTGCCTTCTTGAACAGAGTTTGTATTCAAAAACTAAATTTCAGACTCTGTTTGCTTTATTATGATTAGTAACTTACTGTATTTGTTTGTCTGTAGACTTGTTTTGCTCGTAAGGGGCGAAGTACACAAATAAAAACTGACGATTACACAAGTTCATCTATCATTGTAACACTTCACCAAGTGTATGTAGAAAATGTATCCCTAAGGGGAAAATCTAAAAAACACAAAACTAAAATTGCCCTGCATGACAGGATATTTCCATTTGTGTTCTTGTGTAATATTGATCCGTGTCACACATGGAGTGTATAATCAAAGTCATATTGATTACATTTTATGTGATCGACTGTGACTGACAAAATGTTTTTAATCAAAGTTCCTAGTAAATGCAGCTACAGCACTCACCTAATAAACTTAAACCTAATAAACTTAAACCACCTAAAAAGGTCCATTTGAGATGGAAAGAAGAGGAAAATCTGTGACAGCATTAAGTTGTTGTTTGCAAGAGAATCAGTAACAAGCAATATGATCACTATGATCACATCATGATTTTATCTTCAACTTTTCTTCCACAGCTATAAGTTGGTTTACTGAACTGAATTATATTTTACTATTGATTATCGAGGCTGGTTGGATCAATCTGTCACCAAACCTCTCAGTAAATGTTAAAAATATAGCAAAGGGAAAGACATGATTGATTGCTTTGTAAACATTGGGGTGTTGCATTTAAAGCTTAGCAACAACTGATGATGTCACATGCAGGAAATTCACAGTCAACAGATCAATATCAGGTTTACAGAGGTTTTCCTTCACAATAACAACTGTCTGTTGTTAAGAAGTATTGCAATCCTCCCTCTTTTATTCTTACTGCTCCCATTGCAGTCTGCCTGCCAGTAGTATGGGTCATTTTGACCGCTCAGGTTAGGTTACTTATTAACTCCTAAATCAGGAAAATCCTCTTAAGTGCTTTAACAGTGGTGAAAGAAATGCAAAGATTCTTTATTTAAAGGGGACCTATTATGGCATCTAATACCTATTTTAAACAGGCCTTGAATGTCTTAAAAACAAGCTTTTGATTGTTTTTGCTAAATAAATTAGAAATTCAGCCTCTGAGCCATGTCTTTATCTTCCCATTCTTTAACCTCATTATCTATGCAGGATTCTGAGTGGGCGGGGAGGTTATGATAATGAGGCTCTGTGCTGATTGGCTGCCTGAATGACGCGATACACCGCTACGAAAAAACGGCGGAAGCTCCGGCCGGCTATCTTGTCTGAGGAAGAGGAGGAGGAGAGATGTTTCTGTGTCAATAACTGCACATCAACCAGATTTATTTCGACCAACATGCTGAAAACGATGGGTTCTGGAGTGGGTCCTGGACATGTTACTGTGAAGGAGTTCTCCTGCATCCCGGATACTGGACTGTTATGTTTCCTCCAGAGTTCACTCATCTTACCTGTCGAACCTGCGTGTGACATCATCAGCTCCGCTGTTGCCAGGCTACGAACACATCCCAAAGTGTTCATGGCAGTCTTTTCAAACACGGCTTTTGATGGCGCTACACTTCCAAGTTTCCATGCATTCCAGGCATTTCACAGCTGCTGCCTGATTCAGTCATGCTGCTTCCATTCACCAATTACTTACTTTCCAAACATGTACTGTCTGTGTCCTACAACCAAATGATCTTAAAGAGGCACATTCACCACTAATGGTACATTTATTTGCACAATTACTGAATAAATTACTAAATACTACACATTTATTATTGTGATTGATCACAGTCATGTAACTGTGATTCACACTCAACAGATGAGATGATATAACAAGCTAAATTTCTTATTTGCTTTGCAGCTCGGCTCTTCTGTGTTTCTGCAGTGCAGTGAGTTTTGGCAGAAAAGCTGACAGATGTTTACATGACAACAGTCATATTTTCTGAATTTCTTTTCTGAGGTGAGCCCATCGGTCACCTCAATGGTTTCTTGAGAACACAGGGTGTTATCAGGAGTAATTATATATAGTCACATCATAGTAAACTGCTCTACGGCTGTGCCTTTGGACCTCTGTCTCTATGTGAGCTCCACCCTGAGGCAGTGTCAGTAATGTGAGACCACTGGCGGTCAGGGGTCCATGTCTGGCAGCGCTCCTCGTCCTCCCTGCTGCGTCAGGGAAATTCAAAACTAGCCAGAGCCAAAGAAGACAAAAGCAGGCTGCTGCAAGCCTGGCTGATGCCTGACTTTTATTTAGAATTAGATATCAGATTATGAGTGTCGTCGCTTTGTGATAGACACCAGCTTCTCACTGGAAAAAAGTGCAGAGAGAGAAAACATGATATTAATTTTCATAATATTTTCTATTAATCTCAGTGAGAATAACTCAAATTTAATCAAAGAGTTGATTTTAATAAGCAAAATTGTTATACTTAGGTAGTTTTAAAAGAACTGCAATATAAGAAAGCAGCCTATGATTAAATAAATTCTTCTCAACTATTCATTAAAAAAATATTAATCTAAAAAAAGATCTGAGATCAAAGTCAGTTAATGAAACCAACTGACTGGTCTGAACAGCAAAACAAATAGAGGATAAAGATATGATCAAATAAACTGACAAATCATTCAGTTACTGCACAGGTGAAATCTGCACTACATGAAATGTACTAATCCAAAGTATCACAGACACAGAGTAGTTTTATTAACATGTGAAACAATCATGACCCAAAAAAACAAAACAGTCTTGATGTGCACAAAATGAGCTTTAATCATTTAATAATTTGTGATCAGGGAGGTTTATCAACACTTTGCACCGTATGGTCTGCTGACACTGCAGCTGAAGCAGGGCTGGTTTTGCTTTACTCTCAGAGCTCACACTGGTAAACCTGTGTAAGAAGCTAAATCTAGTGACCTTCAAAAATGTGTCAAACTAAGTTTTTGATAAAATTGGCATTATGGGGAAAGGGTTCATGAAGGATACCGGTACTCAACATATTTACAGAAATTGAACACCTCCCTGCCAAACTGCTGTGTTGTCTAAAGACAGTAAGAATCTATGCATGACTGATTTCACCTCGTCATTGACTCCTGATAAGAAATCAAAGCAATGAAATTTCATATCAACCTATACAAACAAATATTAACGTCAACTGAGTTTTCAAACAGGATTGAAAACTATCTATTGAGTTTATGCTTGAAATGTAATGTAGTAGTAGCCAATAATAGCCTGCTGCTTGCAGACCGTCCATCCATTTATTCCAGCAGGGGAGATTAACAAACATGGTGCAATGTGATGTCTTGCAACAGGTTGTTTTTGTGAGTTAAATACTTTCCTCCGAAGTTCAGTCACAAGAAAAAGGAGCCTGATCTGTCAGTTCCACCTCCCTGCTTTGACCTCCCGATTAAAAACAGTTCAGAGAAGCTGCCAAAATTGCTAGGATAAAAGTGACTCCGGCCAAAACAGGAGCTGTTTTATTTCCTGTATTAATTTTAAAAATCAAGCAAAAGACATTTCCAGACAAAAATACCAGCTCTAATTCCAGTTCCTCCAACTGAAAATATCTGGAATCAAAAAATGTATGAATAAAAAGCAGTGCTTTTGTAATTTGAATTGTCTTCAAAACAGACTTGTTTTACAATAAAACCATACTAGTTTTAACAGAGCATTATATATTATTAGTTTTATCAGAGCTATATATACACTACAGATCATATTATCATAGTATTAATATTTAGCATTTAATACATTTTTAAGTGTGAAAACAAAATCAGAGCTGAAATCCAAGTTTCACATCCTCATAGTTCTTCTAGTCACATATCTAGCAGCAGTTTGTGTTGCTGCTGTTATGTTGTTCGCACTTGGTCAAAGTGAATTTCCTGTTCCTGTAAGTGGCATAGATCTTTAGCTGAGGTGTTTTACTGTACTGCTGAAAACACACACAATGACTGGCAAACACCCGCCTGGCTACGTTTCAGCTGCTAAGGTCAAAATAAAGGACAGATTTAACTTTCAAAAGCAAAGCACCACACAACTTTTGGAAGTTGGCATAAAATTTGCCAACTCACTATAGGAGACAAAATTGGTCAGACAAGGTCAACATTTTGAATTTTTTTTGTTTTTTTTTAAAGTTGATAGCTTACATGGATATTATTTTAAAGGTTTTGCTATTTGTAAATTGACAGAAACAGAAAAAGTGCATTTACACTGAACTAGTTTTGTAATTAAGCACCATCCTTGATCATCTCTTTTTAAAGCTTCTTCTACTTCATTATAATATTAACAGCCATTATAGTAAAACATACTAGCATGCAGGACAGTTGTTATTTAGTTTTTAATCTCCTTAAACCATTTGTCCCATTAGTTATTAATCCATTTGTGTATGCAAACTGTGATTTAATCCAATACATTTTGATTAATTTCTCTTTTTCTGCATTCAAATGTTGTAGTTATACTTTTCTTTTTTCTATTAAAAAGCTGACTAATTTCCTGCTTAATTTCCATTCGCTGACATCAATAGCTGCAACCATTTATCTCTTGCTTCTATCGTGCATCACTTCTTTGCTCTGCAAGCCTTGCAAAGGTGACTATCTGTGTTTCCTTTGTCAGTCTCTGCAGGTTTCATCCATTTTTTTTCTTGTTTTTTTTAGACTGTAGAAACACTCACTGGTTGGCTTATAATAATCCATGTGCTAGAATGCAATATGAATTTGAAGGAAAGGGAGGGGGAGGAGGGCTGAAAAGGATGGCTGTGAAGAGGGAGGGGGTGTATCTCGATTGTTGCAGCAGCTGGTTGGCCACTGAGCTGGTTTCCTTGGCAACGGGTGTAAAAAAAAAAAAAAAAAAAAAAGAGTACAGGCTCTGTCCCTCAGTCCCGTTTCGATGCTCTGTACAAAAGAATAACGTCTTACAAATGGGATGCCCTCTACTCGCTCCATCTCTTTTTCTCCTCACTTCAGGATTTCGCCCATCTCTTAACTTAGATCGACTGATCTGAACTGTCTCTCTCTCACTGTCCCTCCCTCTTTCTCTCTCTCCCTCTCTCTTCTTTCTCTTACCTTTTAATTTAAAAATAAAGGTCAAATCTTTAAGAAAAGCCATCATTAATACAAAATGTAATCAGTTTACTACACCAACTGGAACTTTAATCATAGACTATAACAAATTAAGACTGTTTTATTTTTTAAACTGGTCTCCTAATCCAAATGCAAATTCTCAGAGGAATTGATAGGATGAGCAAGATAGCCTTTGTTGAATTTGCGATGTATTCAGCTCTTGCAGAAGGATTAATTTAGCACAAAGCTTGGGAAAACCCAATAAAGGACTCTTGTGGTTTTGCTTGCAGAATCAGTTGAAAAAAACACCTACAGAGGGGGCTCTCTGAGGAAATGATACCAAGTCACTCTCAGAGCTGCAGCCAGTCTTCTATTATTCCTGCTGACAAACACAGCTTTTTAATGATTTTTTCGCTGAAATCACTGATTTTGTTATTTAGACTAACTGGCAGTTAATGAGAGTTAATTTTACATTCCCACACAGTACAGACAAGATTTGATTGGAGACTAAAGTGTCCGAATACATCTATAAAAAAAAGTAAAGAAACAATGGATGGATTTGCTTAAAAACTAAAAAAGACTTTTGAGGATATATTAAAGACAATGATTGGTTTTCTAGTATAAAATTTACAAAAAAAGAGTAATCTTTACTTTAATCTCCTGCCAGTTATGAAAAATAAATTAAAGCTGAAAATGATCAACTTAACCTTGACTGAAACAGTTTAGCAGGAAATGTAAATGACATATTACAGAACAAAAGACATAATAAAACTGCAGATGTTCTTGTGTTGGGCAAGTCAATTTGTCAATTTAAAGGATTCAAAGATTAATAAAATTCACAACAAAAAAATACAAAAAAAAACCAAAGACAAAAAGGACGGGCAGAAACCATGCAAGGGAAATGTATTTCTTGAGCTTTAAAAATAACTTCCTTTTTTTCCTTTGGGAAGCAGTCCCTGTTCAAAACACACTGATGTTCATTGCCAATAAGCAATTAGATTTCCAAAGTTGGATCTTATTTTTGTGTTATAGAGTTTTGTTCTCTGAGGTCTGATCAAATATGGTGTTGCAATGAATTTGGAAAATCTAAGGATGGATTGGAACAAATGGCTCCAGAAATTGCCCCTGGTCACCCTGATCTGTAGAAAAAGCACTTGGCAGGAGAAATCTGTATCCCTGAGAACCCTCTAAAGCAAGTACAGAATGAAATGAGCCATAAAAAAAATAAATCTCATCTAACTACTCTCAAGTTAAATTATCACAACGTCATAGTACCTGAGCAGAACAGGTGCATATAAACCATAGCTCAGGGTCTTCTAACCGAATTTAGGTGATTTAAACTTGGTGCTCTAAATTGTTGATCAAATCCAAAATATGGAAGTACTTCTTTAAAAAAAAAGAAAAAGCAAACACAGTAATAAAAGCCATTGCAGAGAAAACGAAAATTTAAATGACAGGCACAATAAGCAATATACAACTTGAAGCTTTTGACTTGGTTGCAGAAGCGTAATAACTAATGCCACCAATGTCACAGGTAGCTGCTGCTGCCAGACTCTTCTCTGCCGTCTCCAGCTCTGCTGCAGCAGGGACAAACAGCAGCAAGGGGAACGCTTGCAATTTTGAGACACTTAGATGTAATTGTTTCACCTGCCCTCTGTGATTATATTTTAATACCGCAACTCCTCTACATTTTTTTAGCCAAGCTGTTTTAAGCATCTCTTTACGTTCTCAAGTGTCTGACTAATTGGCCAGCTGCAAGAAAGCAATGCCATACCATTTGATACATCATAGTCCCTCACATTAAATCAGCCCCCTACCTGATCCACTACCGCTGTTTGAGCCAGTAATTACAATCTGAGAGCCAGTTTACCAAGGTTTTTTTTTTAGTGCTAAATGATTTATTAGCCCCCTTGTCCAGCGACTCACTGAAAAAAACAACAGAGTTTTACACATGGTCTTTCTGCCCTTGGTGAAAGCTAATGCAGCACAGAGTTAAGCCTGCATATCTACTACGTGACACCCTCCAAGCCAAGAGCAACCTTTCAGTGTTTGAAGGACGACTGCTCTTATCCACATGTCTGGTCAGAACCTGGAGATGTTTAAGTCATAACCAACCATGTCAGCATAGATCAGTGGAAGACTTAATAACTAAACACATTCAAAGACACACAGAGCAGTATTGCTGTTTTAAGAGCATTCACTGTAAGATTGATTGACAGTTATGAGAGGTATGAAACCATACATGCCTGTATGAGAGTAAAGAACAATTCATGAGTAAACTGCACTGCAGTACAGGGATGTTTTTCCATACAGATTGTACTAATTTACACATTGTTTCATGCTTTCTCTCTATGTGATCAACAAATGATCATTTCTTCTCTGAGGATGTGCAGGACTCTGAACAGTTACTCAAAGAACAACACTTAAGGTGCTAAACAATCAGCAGTTATGGAAGAAAGTGTGACCTCATTAACACAATTAACAACCGACTGTTTGTTCTGATTTCAACTGAAACGTTAAAAGGCATCTTTGCTACTAAAAAATATGATGCATATGATATCTTTAAAAACTTAACATGTGATTGGCTGTAGATGCTGAGATCTTTTTCTGCCCGTGAAACTGGATGAATGACTAGTTAGAGGTAGAGATAATGATGGACTAGTAAAAGGCCTTTTCTATGTGGAATATGTATTAATTAGGTCAAACAACTTATTTTTTCCCCGTGACCCTGCAAAGGATTAAACAGGTATAGAAAATGGATGGATGAACTACTTTTTTTTTTTACAACAACTTTGTAATTACAGACAATTCTCAGTAGTTTCCTCATCACCATCATCCATACCGAACCATCTGCCAGCATCTAGCACTACACTGGCACCTCCTGGTGGAGAAATTAGATAAAAATAACTGAATTGATCCTGAAGGGGGAAAGTTCATCACAGCAGAAAATGGTACTAAAAAGAAACAAACACATCCAAACATATACACTGCATGGTGACAATTATATAAATTTTTAGGAATGAATTAAGCCTTCTGCAGTCCACTGTAACATTCTGAAAAAGTGAAGAGTTGTTGGCATAAATTAACGTTACTTTGACTGTTTGAGGAAACTATGACTATATTCAACAGACACCAATTTCTTTGTTTGCTGTGTACCTTCAAAAAGTGTTATGCAAGATAAACGCAGCGACACATTATGCAAAAAACAAGCAAGTTTATAAAAATGTAAAACTACATACAGATACATAACTCTAAAGGAGAAAAAAATTGATTTAGACTGTTATCATTACAAAATGCACTAGAATCTGCTGTAATTATAGCACAATAATGCCTCATTCATTCCATTTACCTTTATATTTGTATGTGCCTCTTGTGTGATTTTTTTCCTACACTTATTATACCATGTTTTCTGAAGGATATGAAGGTCAAAATGTTTGAGTAAGCATAGTTCACTTTGTCATTAGTCTTGTGAATTTTGTGAGTCATGTAAGAAATATTACCAATGAATACTGCTGTTGAGTATGATCATTTTATCATAAAGCCTTTCGGCCATAGTACTGGATAGGCTCCAGCAGACTACAGTGACCCTGCACTGGATTAAGTATAGATGATGGAAGGATGGACTATCATAAAGACCTAGATCACCAGATGATTAAATATCTCTCTTGAATGCTGAATAAAATGGATAATACATTGTCCTGGTTTTTACCTTTCAAGAGGGTTTGTATGGCACTCATGATTTCTTACTTTACAGCTAAATACAAAGATTAAAACAGCTCCATACATAAATACATAACTAAATAAATACTGAACAAAAATGAAAGAAATAAATGTGTCAACACAATCACAATTTTGAAATACCTCATTTCAATAGGGAATAAATAAAAAAAAGTTAAGTTACACTAAAAGCAGTGCTACATTCCACCCATATGCTTTTTTCTTCTTTTTTTTAAAACCAGATAGCCTTAAAACTAACTGAAGGCAATACACTTATTTAATCCATCTGAGTGCATAATACAAAATCTTGTAGCTTCAGAGATTAGGTTTAACTTTCGATGTGGAAGATTCAGAGTTGAGTTCAAGAGCTGCTGGAACTTTGAACATCCAACACTAAAAAGTGGTGACTGCCCCCCTAAAATCAAAAACTGTAAACTTATTTCAAATGGCAGACGAGTTTAGTTTTAGTTTTAGTTTAACAGACAAAAAATACCCCATATAGCTCTGAAATATATATTTAAATAAAAAGAAACAACAAAAATGTTATACTGCTTTATAAAGCCAACTTTGATTGTTAAGGCTGATTTATGGTTCCGCGTTAGGCTCTAGTGAATTATGGAAGCTTAAATATCCCACAGTCCGTGAACGCCTAGCGACATGCGGATAAAAGCTGTGACTGCGCTCCGACCATCAGATCAGCGCTCGGGAAGTAGCGGAGACAAACTTCAGGGCAAACTTGTCATTTTAAGGTCAGTATAGTAATCATTGTTTCCACCGACTTTTTCCTCTGTTTATACGATAATAAAAAAAAAAAAAGCCAGCAACATGTGAAGGCTTTCCGCCATTAAACGTTCAGAAAGGTGTTCTTATTGTTAACTTAGTCAGGTTGTAATAACAGAAAGTTTTAAAGTTAGTGATTATCAAGGATAATAAGCTGAATTTGCATTGTTACAAAGTTAAGGGGGTATCTTGTACAGCTTTCTTGAAATAAGCAGTAAATACTATCTGTCACTTCGGTTGTGAATTATATAAAATATTAATTTGTTAGTTAAGTCAAAATGAAAGTCTTTCTTAAATGCCAGAATTAATTGCTGATAGCTAAATCAAACTAAATGTACCCTAAATATATCCTGTCCCAGGTTTTTACCCCTCCAAACACACTCTTACACAGTTTGATTGAAGTATGAATGCAGCATAGACCAAAAACATGCAAATGTACTGTACTTGCTTCTTGGTGTAATTTTGTAACTGTAAACACAGTAGCTGTGTTGCACCACACAGATTGTTATCAGGACCAAATATGTTGATATAATAAACGATTGTGTGAAGTGCAAAGTGAACCAAAACAAAACTTCTGCTTTGGTCTGGACCAGAAAACTGAAGTACAAGTGTGAACAAAGCTCATTTGTACTCTAGTAAAACACGTGGCTTCATGTTGTAAATTTACTCCACTGATAATATTTTCATGTTATTTTTTGACTTGGTCACATTCACACACAGCTAACTAAACAGAAGCTGCAGCAGCTTTAATATTCAGCACCGCCTCCCGTTTTAGAAACAGCTATAGGGAGCAGCCTGGTGCCTACTGGAGACAGAAATGAGAGCTCTGTGGAATCCATTCCCTCCATTTATAAGCTGCACACGCATAAGTTAGAAATCCAGGCATATTTTATAGACCACGTGCAAGGATTTACACAAAACAGAATAATATAAAATAAAAACAGAGTTAAGCAAGCTCCATTTCTTTATTTTTGCCTTTTTTAATTTATTTTTCCAAATGCATCTTTACTGCCCAAAAGTAACATGTTCTTTTGTTTTTTTAACTAAAAACATGAGGGCAGTTTAAAACCTGTATACTTGGTTTAAAACCCAGATCATGGATTACAAACCCATATGTAATACAAGACTGTAAAACATATTTCAGTGAAATTTACTTACAGATTTGTCTTATAGGGAGGAGCAGCCACTCCACTCCAAAACCCTACTGATTGGTGGAACTCTATCTCTAAGGAATACCGAGCCTTACATTTTGGCTCAACAAATAGTCTGCGTTACTGCCCTGATCTGTCTGTCGAATTCCTGTTATATTCATCCCTCACAAATGATCAATACCCTAACATGCCCCAGAGAGGGCATTGAGATCCTCGACCTGGAGATGCTGCTTCTCACCCATGCTGATTCACACTTGGCTCTGAACTCCCCGGTATAACTTGACAATTATGACTCGATGAAACCAACAGGACCACATCGTCCACAAAGAGCAGATAAGCAATTCAGAAGTCACCAAACCAGCTCTCAAACCCCCTCTGCTTTTTAGCTGCACCCAGCAATGTTATTCAGAAAAGTTATGAACAGAATCTGTGACAAAGTGCTGCCTGCCTTTATGAAGTCCAACTCTCACCGGAAACCAAGCTGACCTAAAATCAGCATCAAAACACGAGCAAAGAGTTTAGAAGTTTAGAAGCTGAATTTAATTTTACAATTTAATGTTATCTTTCTATTGCAAAAGTGACCCTGAAACTTGTGCGTTTTGACATAGTGTTAACATTCACAGCAGGACAACTCAGTGATGAATAACAGAGGGCAGGCTTTGAATGCCTGGGTTCTTGTCAAAGCAACAGCTAAAGTCAAAGGTTTTTGTCAAATACTGTACAACAATAACAACTGGATCTCTGCCCTTCTCTTCTGGCTACTTCAAAGAGCCCACAAATAGAGTGCTTTGATGGTTTTCACTGCAAAGGGTCAGGTAGGAGGCCGGCTGGATGCTAGCCTCGCTCATGAAAGGTTTCAGAAAGGTCTTCAGTATTGGCAGACTGTCACTTGACCTTCTTTACATCTCGTTGGGGGTGGCATTTGAGGAGCAATGGGTGGTTAAAGAACAGTGTATTCAACGCCTGAGCTGGCATCGGATGCGTGCACGTTAAATTCTGTGGTCTGAGACGACACGAAACAAAAACATCTTGCTGCTTGCAACAAGAAAAACAGCCTCAACGTGTATCATGGAGATTTGTCAATTTATCTCTTATAAACCCTCTCCACTCACAAAACAATCACAAAAGTATATGTCTCTGAGTGGAGGAACAACATTAGGATTCATCAACAGGTTATTTGCAGCTCTTGAGCTGCTTTTTGCTTCAAAATAACACGAAAATTAGCAGCTTATTTTAACAATGACCCCTGTGTTAGCTCTGTCGAAATCCCCTTTCATTTCGAGCATGGTGCTTTATAACAAAGAAAGGGGGCATAAACAGATTAATCCTTTCACCACGTCAGTGCAGGCATGGTTTTATAAATTACCTCAGTTCAATATCTACTTTTTTATTCTTTTTAAAAATAAATAATTTCAATCAATCAAAGATCACATCAGCTTTTTTCTTAAGCATCCCAGCACAAACTGTCAGAGCTCTGTGGCTTTCTTCACCAGATCTGTACCTTTTAGATGCACGATACAGTAATAAATACTAATGACTGGCCTCAAAAGGGAAATATTCATACTTGAGCTTGCATGCTTTTTTTCCATTCAGCAAGGAATGGGATACAGATAGTGCACATGTATTATTCTAACGCTGAAACTCTTAAAAGGGATCTTATTCAGAGTAAAATGTTAAAAGTATTTACTGCATTCTGAGAAAATTCCAGCATCTATGGACAGCTCATATCCCAATAATCAGGGAAAGGCTAGATAAGCAGTCTTTTTTTTCCCCATTTCACCGAGGCAGCAAAAAACATTTTAAAGAAAATAACAAAAAATGAAGAAAAAAAAGAAAAACAACTCTAATAGGTTAGGTCTTTTTCTTGTTGCATTTAATTAACACTTTTCTGCATTTATAACTGCATTTGAAGCATTTAACTAAATGACAATTTATTCTTGACAGCTCAATAAACATCTTCATGCTTCCATTTTCTGTCATATCATCAATAAAAACCAACAATTCAGTCCCACTGTAATCCTCGCTGTTTCAAGTCTTTACACTCCCCCTCTGTGTTCAACAGCACAGGATGTATGCAGTATCATTGTATCCCTTGCAGGACAGATTACATTACCTAGGCTTTGGGTATCAGCCAGTACTGAGTACATTTTAAGTCCTAGTTAGCAACATAGTGCCAATACGACATAGCAAGCTCAGTGCTGGCTTTTAGAACAATGAGGAAGAATTGAGATTTATTTATAGAAATTACATGGTGGTGAATATATGTCAATAATCAGATGCAGGTGTATTAACTCCGCTAGCACTTCTGATGTTGGTATTGGAGTTGATACCACTAATTTGAAATAAATAAATATATAAAATAAAGATGATACTGCTAAACATAAGGACTGTTCTGCCTTGAATGTTCCTATTCACCAATTGTTGGACAGAGCTAGCTATCTAGCATTAGCGTTGTGTCACCAATATATATATATCAATACGGCGTTTTATTTGGGTAGAAGCCCCATCATGAAAACTACAACATGCAACATACAACAGGATGCAGCTTCCATAGGTGGCATGAATGTTGCTAAAGAAATAACACATATCAAACATTTATGGAGACATCATGTGATAAAAGTACAAGTTTATCAGGGAAAATAGAAAGATGGACAAACTGCAGCGACAAATTCCAGAGTTTGCTTTTAAGGCAAGGCAAGTTTATTTGTATAGCAAAATTCAACGCAAGGTAATTCAAAGTGCTTTACATCAACATTAAAAGCGTCAAGACACAATTAAACAGTAAGAAATGAGAAAAATTCCTTAAGAAAGAAAGTCAGAACCCCAGAAAATTTTTCGCAAAACTGCAGAATTCATGATTCTAGGTGACCAGCCATTCCAATGACTATCAGTCGTTGGAAATGTTGGATTTCACTGTGTAATTGAACATCTGGAACCGTGGCACAGTTTCCCAGGGTAAAAAAAACAAACAAAAAAAACAGCTGTCTACAAACAGTATGGGACTGAAAATACTGGCAGCTTTATGATTGACATTTTCACAGCCGATGTCTTTAAATGCCAAAATAGAAATGCCTTTTTATTTTAGCACTTTAAGTTTTATTCCTGGATTTCTGTTTTTAATGAACACACCCTGATGCTAATTTGTAAAAAACACATTTAATTTGTTTACCAGTTTTTTCTCTTTTTTGATTCCTTTTTCTTTTAGTCAAAATCAAAAATAATATTAATATCACATTAGTTCTCAGTATTAGCTGATACCCAAAGACCAGGTATTGGAATCGGTATATATCTAGTCTTCATATCTTTTTCCCTTCTCTCATTTCGTTCAAATTGGTTCTATATGTTCTAAAGTCTAATATGGACTTTATATTCTTAAGGTTTTTGGAAAATGTACTTGTTGCGGTGAAAACTTGTTTTTTTCTTGCCAATGCTTTACTCTGGAGAGTATTCTTTACTGAGATGGATACTGTTTAGGTTATCCTTGTTGTGGAGAGAACTCTACACTTATTCATCCATGACAGGGTCACCAATGTATCAGCTTGAAATCCCTCCATTTCTTCTTTTCTTTCTCATATTCTCAAGATATTTATGCAAGCATGTTTTGAGTTCTTAAGCCTCAAGTTTGCAGCAGCCCCACCTGGGAGACTTAAAAATAAGAACGTTTAAGAGACAGGAAGTGTGGTTGCACTTTCATAACATGAGTACCGGAAGTTTAACTCCTCCTGTTTGAACGCAGCCGTATACAGCAGGTTGTAAGCTGTTTGAGAGGCTGCAAGGAAGGTCTGCACAGCCTTCACTCTGAGATGTTGGATGACGTGTGTGATTGTGGGTGTGCGATCATTTGAAATTGACCGGCATTATTAGTCTGTAGTTATACAAGGGTATACTGTACAGTGGTGTTTTTTAGGTGAAAATGTGATAGAAGTGCGGATATTACTTTTATTTTCGGCACTATAAGACGCACTTAAAATCCTTAAATTTTCTCAAAAATCGGCAGTGGGCCTTATAATCTGCACCTTATATATAAATTCTTGTAATGCTTACTGACCTCAAACCAACTTAATGTGGTTAAAAAAAATCTGTCAAAATATTTTCGTGCGACTTTGGCAAACCTGTAGCCGCTCTGCTTGATTGATCGACCATTCCCAGCTGACAAAGGGATGTTGTATTGAAGTCAGTCCTTGGTTGGATACAGGTTGCAACGTCAGACAACGTTAGATAACTAATTATGTAGTGCCAGCAAGCAGTCATCCAACATCCATCATCCAACATCTAGTCAATGTTACCTTACTGTAATTAGACGTCAAGCCAACGTTAGGTTTTTAGCGCAAACCCAATTTTCAAATACAGTATATATCATATTCCGATTATAATCAAATGTTGGAATACAAAGTTGTTCCAACCTCACACTAACTTCAGGTGTCCACTATCGCTGGACACGATGAACCAATCTAAGAAGAGTGCATAGTACAACGCTTACCTCCTCCACTTTTTATTGGTGGATTTGTGGAAGACGAAGGATTTAAAATATGAGTGTATTTTTGTATATTAGTTACAACTGAGTTATTGTGAATGAGTTGAATAAAGTTCGACTTTCCTGACTGTTTTGTTTCGCTTCATATGAAGATTCGTATGAAAATAGAACCGTTCATTCATATTGTACCTTATAATGTGGTACGCCTAATGGTCCGCAAAATACGGTATTATGTCACTTTATATGCTTATTTTGTGTCAATAAGAAATTAAAAATTCAGCAAAGACCAGCACAATTTAACAACTAGTTTTTAGTCATGTTTGTATACATTCAACATTTATTCTCCAATTAGTTCTGACTTGCTCACATAATCTCTCCAGGAAAAATATGTGGCTCTTAATCTGCTAAATGCAACACTCCACTAACCATCTGGGCTGATGCAGGACATACGTGTGATGTGGCTGGGGTTTTTAAGACTATTTCCGTGAAAGCTGCCGCATTATGGAGTTGGGATTGAGGCTGAAGTGCAGGATGAAGTCGTAGGTCATAAACCAAAACAGTGACCTAAAAGATGATAAAATGCTCCTTAGAATTATAAGTAACTGTTGGAAGCAGAGCTGTAAACTCCTCTATTACCATGTCCTGACATGAAATTTTGCAAGCTCTGAAACCTAACTAATGAATGGGTTTTAAGGTTTACAGTAAAGGTGACTCCCAGTTATCTGACATGTACTGCAGCCGGGGACACGTGCAGTCATATATTCCTCATCTGCGTTTAGTATTTCAGCCCTATTAATAGTCACCTCCCAGCCTCCTCTCCACCACTGGGACTGCACTCATGCACACACATAACAATGAAATACACAAAGACACACAGCTCTTAAGCAGGACTCAAGTATCAAATCGACCGCCACCAGATGGAAAACTGCAAAACTGCTGAAAGGGAGAAAGCATGGTACAGGTGTGTTACTGTGGTTAGCTCCATGCTTGATCAAACAAAGTGAAAAAAAAAAAAGAATAGTTATCTTATTTTGTAGGGTTCTCAGAGGTGCTGCCGGGCTTGACAGCTGCTGTTTACAAGTCCTGACGATATGGATCATTTTCAAAGTTAAGGTTCAGGGGAGGTTTACCATTGTGGCATTTAGATGTGCATAAATGCAAGTTTATCTAAACTTTAACATCAACACTCTTCCTCAACTAAAAACACACATGATCATCCCTTTTTTTTTGTCTCAGCAGTCTACATACGCAGTAAATTGCATTGTCTATTAACAGAACTTCAGAGTTTGCAGCCATATATTGTGGCTACCGTGTCGTGGGAGATGAAATGTTTGTCTGTCTCTCCCTTTCACAGGTTGCTTGAAGGACGGAAAAAAGAAGAAAAAAACCAGCTCCTCTCAACCTCCTCCCCCTCCCTGCCAACCCATCTTTCCTCTGAAGGAGAAGGGGTAGTCAGTATGTGCTGCAGACGAGGAAGGGTGGCTGAAAGCAACACAGAAGTTTTTACAAAGATCTGAGAAGATTCAGTTCTTCATAGAGCTTCACAACAAGGACTATTTTCCATCTTCAACGTTTCCCAGAGATCGACTGGATAGCTGAGTGGAGGTCAGACAGCAATCTGTGAATATGTCGCCGTTCCTGCGGATTGGATTCTCCAACTTTGAGATCGATCCTGGTCTGGCCTACTATGAAGAGGTGCTGAACCCGTACTGTGCTGTGTACATGAAGGAGGCCGTTGACACAGGTTAGTGACTGCAAATAATGAATTTGATGATGTCAGCAGGGTTAGAATAACATCATAGTCATTATCTGCACTTTCGTCAGCAATCTGGTGTCATCCATCCTTAATGTGGTCCTCGTTGATAACATTGCGTCTGTTTCTGCAAAAACACCAACCTCCACTCAAACTCACCAGTGAAGCGTTTTGGCATAACTGTACAGATAAACACGTTTTGGTTGTGGTGATTTGCTTGTGTCATATGTAAATAAGAACTGTATAAATATGATAAATCATTTTCAGCACCTCAGATGTGCTGATTTGCACCTTTTCTTTGCTTATATAAAAACAAAAGCTATTTATAATTAAATTCTTATGCTAATAATTGATAGGAGTTCGAACTCCTATTATGTTTAGGTGTCTCATATGCGATGCCTTGAAAGCTCCAAGTATGACAATAAATACCCACATTTGTTTCCCGTTTTAAAATAAAAATCCCCCGCCATCAAGGAAATGATGCTCATAACGATTAGCTCACAATCAACAGTAGCCTATGTAATGTGATTGAAACTTCAGAAGTTGCCATTATTTTTTTAGTCTAATAAAGGTGAACCATAGTTTAGTAGGCAAGAATTTCATGGGAAGTATCAAACCACAGTTGTTTCACTAAAAAAGAAATTCCCCTGGAAGTGATGCGCATTATGCCTATGTAATGGAAAAATGGAAGTGTGATTATTTTTAGTCTAATAAAGTTGAATCATCATTGAGTCATGCAGACTATCTTAAGAGCTTGACTCCACTGAATATTTTTAACTTTGTTCACGTATCTATTTGGTGTTTTTTACATGCGTAAAAGACATTATCAGTCTATGACCATAGAAAAGCACCAATGAAAGCCTCCAAATCTGTCAAGGAATTATATGATTTGAAACTTAAAAACATAATCTTCAACCTGTGGCATACTTTTTGTGGCTGACAACTGAAAAAGGGTCTATTTAGTCAATAGATTTAGCATTTAATAGTTTTCTAGCTCTGTGCTGACATAGGTGAAGGCTTTGTCAAGCTTCCGGTCATGAAATGGGTGTGGTACCCCTTTCATTCACACTCATCATTTCCACCGTTACAGAATGTACCAAACCAATCGCAACAGAGCAGAAGAATGCTCTTAGCAATGACTTATAAAGAGGCATCTAAGAGACACTATTCAAAACAGTCCAGATGGTTGCTGTCACATGCTAGTTTTCTCTGATGGCCGTGCAGAGGCACTTTCTTTCTAAAGTTAAAAACAGTCACTGAGAGGAAAGAGGGGGTTCTTTTTATTTTCCTCTTCCTCCTTCTCCGGTCAAACCACAAGACTTGCTCTATGAGGGGGAGAAACAAAATGTATGCACTTACTTCATTTTCAAATAGATGACTAACTTAAAGAGACCATGATTATTTAGTTTCATTTCACTATACTTTGAAGCCTGAATGACTTAACAAGAACAAGAAAATACGGTGTCATTCACTAGTTCAAAATATGAACATTTAAATATGTTACAAATTACAAATATTTTTTTAATTTAACCTTTATTTACTCAGGCAAGCAATTTAAGAACAAATTCTTATTTGCAAATGCAGCCTGAACAAAGAGCATAAGCACTTTGAGGGGAGAGGGAGTTATATAAAATTGCATAATAATACAATAAATATGTACAATAAATATAAATACAATAACTAAATGGTAATTTCTTTGTATCTGTACAGTGCATCAAATTTAAGAAGCTCTACTGGTTTTAATGTTTATGGTGGACACAGCTCAGAGGAACCATGCTGAGTCTGTGAAACCAAGTGCTGATGATGAGAAACTCCAAAGCTGGCCAGGGGAAAAAAGGAGCGAGAGAGAGGGAATAGTACAAAAAGTTCCCATCAGGCACTTTCCGGGCCCCGTGACTGATGTTACCTTCAAAACAATCTGTGATGGAAAGCATCAACGCAGACATTTCCCTTTAAAGACGTTTTCATTTGAATTCAGTTCAGTTTCCTTTTCAGTCGTTTAAAGATTACACATGAAACTGTAGCATTTTAAAGCCCAGTGACTTTTTGTTCTGCAGTTTATTTTCAAAAATAGTTTTGGCATTAGTGCATGACTGGCTTAAAGGGAGTTTCTCTGTGCCAGTCTTCTACTCCATCTATTTCAGTAGTATGATGTCTAACAGAGACTTAAATTGTGTTTGCGTGTTGTTGTTGTTTTCAGACCTTTACTTTTTTGTCTTATTAATTTGTTTAAATAGTGGTGTTCTATTATTTTGGAGTTTTACAAAGATTACTAGCAGCAGAATGTGTGAATTTGACTTAAAATGAAACGCAATACAGTTTCATTTATAAAGAATAAAAGGACACTATATAATCATCTGTTGGATGTATGAACAATTGTGGTTCTTTTCTGGCAATGTGCGAGTAGTTTTATGTGATTTCAGTTTTTACAACTATGACACAAGAAAGATGACTGATGTGAGCTCAGTTCTTTGTTATAAGAAATATCCTCATGTGCTGATGGAAAATGCTGTTAAGTAGCTTATTGAAATCTCTGGCCTTTCTTGGTCAAATTCAACATTTCTATTCAAATGAGGCAAACTTCAACCCTGTTGAGTCAGGTAGATTTAAATCCTCTCCATCAGTCAGATTCAGATTTCTTTATTGTCATTGCAAGGCGTATACCGGAAGTAAGGTGCAGCCCTTTCAGTGCTAACATATGAAAACATAACTCTAAAATGTATGAACAAAAAAAGCTATATATAAAAAATATGACTGATTTAAAAGAGGGAAAAAAATAAAAAGACTGTACGATATTGCACTTGTTGCCATGTAAACAATATAAATAAACTATGTTGATTCAACATAGTAAAGATCAGATCAAATTGCAGCGTGAACAAAGGCAGAATTAACATCAAACTGAGAAGAGATATGAGTCTAAACTCTACATGCCCCACAAGTGCATTTCAAAGAAGACAGGAACTGACAAACTTCATACAACAATATATCACTTCACACTTTGGTTAACGCTGAAGGGGAAAAAAAAAGCGCCCTGATTTCACTTATTATTCTGCAGAGAGAAACACATTTTTTGCTGTGAATGCATTAATTGGCAGAGACGGCAGCTGGCAGGGCTGATGGACGGACAGGCGACTATGCAATGATGGAGAGGGCTGCAGGTCACTTTGGGAGTACAAGGCTTAGTGCGCTTTATTGTTGAAGCAGCATGACGGCATGTTGCTGTTATGTAAGTGGATATATGGGCTCTTATTGCAGATGAATCTCAACTGATATCAATTATGAAAGCCAGGATGTTTGTTTCTTTTTCTTAAAACCTGAAAATCTCTATACAGAGATAATAATGCAATAAATACAAATGTATTTTCACTGGTCTGCAAGACTTATAAACCACAGGGATGTTGATTACTTTAAGTATTTCTTGAAGATGAATTTCTCGAGGTCATGATCGGGACATAGCTACCACCGAACTAGTGCATGAAAAAGCAAATATCTACTTCATGCTTGTTGGGTGGTCCTCAGCCCCATGCCTAGTCGTTCTAGGGATGCATTGATCATTGATCAGTCTTTTTCAATCTTGACTGATCAGGATTCTGACGCTGGGGGGGGGGGGGGGGGACTGATAAATAACCATTGTTGAAATAAAAGACCCTAACAAGTAGATTTCATGATGACTTGTTAATACTTTTGTTGCTAAGTGGAAAAAAATCTCTCTAAGGTGATTATGTTCAATCGTTCACAGATTTTTGACAGAAAGGAAACTGCAGATTAAGGCCAGAGTCAGTGAGCTGTACATTGTGGTATTTGTTCATGGGGGTGCACAAGGTGACAGTTTCCTTACTTGAAAATTCGTACCTTGTCGGGAGTACTGAGACACATATAAGTGAAATTGAAAGTGCAGGTTTTGTTTTCATTTATTTCCTGTCTGTTTCTAAGAAAAAACCTAATAACTGTGCTGGTAACAATGAGAGGACCTTTTTTTTTTACCCCCATTTTCTTCACAGAGAAGGGCCAAGTGTACAAGCAAAAGAAGCCCACCATGTACCCACCATGGAGCACTACATTCGATGCCCACATTCACCGTGGACGCATCATGCATGTGATGGTAAAGGACCGGACGGCAGAGCTGAAGTCTGAAGCCATGGTGGCTCTGGACTCACTAGCAACACGCTGCAAGAAGGAGAACGGAAAGCTGGAGATTTGGGTGGGTCCAGCAGTGTGTGTGAGAGCAAAGAGTTTGTTCTTCTCCCAAAATCCAGATGGGCTAACTCAGTTTGGGGTCAAAAGGCAAAATGTTTGAAGGGGTAATCAGGTAATCCTTATTTTCATTGGCTTTTGAGATGTTTGAAATCTCAAAGGGCGAAAGGCAGGCACGGGTGTGATTAGTAACTTCAGTCACACACAGTACTTGTCCCGGTGTTAGTGAGTCTGCACACCCGCTACATCTTCACCCCTATTGTGATGTCCTCAAGTAATCTGCTGTGAAAACATTTCATTCTGTCTTTGAAGGTAACTTTGTGGGAGGTGTCGCCTGCAGTTATTTAGATTTGGTTTATTTGTAATGCATTAATTCAGTTAAAAAAAAGCCCTTCACTAATCTTTTACACATACTGTATGTAAATAACATTTTGAGTTTTTTTAGCTCAATATCAGAATCATTTAAAATATTCTAAATGCGATTGTATAATTTTAATGTTCGGCTCTGGTACGTTTATGTTCTCTATGATGTTTCCTTTGCTGCAAGCTGTCCTGCTCACTGTTGTGGTCGAAACCGTCCAGCCGGCAGCAGGAGAAACATGAGATGGGATTTTGCTTGATATAATTATCAGTGACTTAACTTTGAAACAAAATAGCAAATTAAAAATGTCTTATTAATCAGAAGCCTAAACTTGTGGTCATGACATAATTAATTAAAGACGCAACATATCTTGTTATCAGAGATTATAATCAACTCAACATTTTCAACAACCGACAGGGGCTGATCATCTAGAGTACCGGTAATTAAATTTCTGTGGGATTCTGGCTTTCTTTAGAGAATTTCTCTCATCTGAAAACCAAACTCCAGAGTTTGCTGTTGCAGTAAAATCTCCCTCTTTCCATTAGACTTGATAAAATTCTTCTTTTTTTATATGATTAAATAGTAAATACGGTTATTTGTGTTGTGTTGCATGTCACAGTTCTTCTAAAATGACACCATATTACCAACATAATGCTAATGGTAGCTATCTAGTTCTGTCTAACAACTTGCGTGCTGCTTCTTCCTTCACATGGTGACTCAAAACAGGATTTCAAAAGCAACGATGCGTAACTTCCTGCTGATTCATAGGAATTACATGGTATTCAATGGTGCATAGAAGTACATACCCTTATTTTTAGTAGCATCCATGCCGGTATTGGAACAATATCAGAGTCTTTGTTCACTTTTTATCTTGTACCAAACAGAGAATTAAAAAAAATAATACTCAAAATGGCTGACTACATTTTAATAAATTGCTCTATTTGTTTTTCCCCATGTTTCTTTTGGTCTCAGTTGGATCTGAAACCGCAGGGTCGTCTTCTGATGGAGGCCAGATACTTTCTGGAGAAAAGCGGTAAGTGACGCAATCAGTCCTAACTCAACTGTTTTCTAGTTCTGTGATTATTGAAATGAGGGTCAAATATTCATATTTACTGACTGCAAACTTACCATAAATTGTTCTGCTCTGATTACATTTTTTCAAGTTATAAATAAGTGTTGTCCTCCCTGTGCATTCTAAGAAGAAGTGCCTTCTTCACATTAACACAATGTGAATAGATGAGAAGTCACAGAGAACTTAATAGGAAAAAGAAATCTCATGCCTCTATATATAGACCAAGTAAATAGGAAATGACTGCTTGGACAACAGGTGGCACAATAATGTGCATGGTGTAACATGAACAAGCCGACTTTCTCCTGCACTCAAATGCACACGGTGCAACTTGGCAAAAGTAACACATCATCGTGCTGTGTTTGAACTGATGAATAATTTCATAAATTAGCATGCATGAGTAGATTTTTGAAAGCAGTAGTTTAGCATTTTCAGATGCAACCTTATTTACTTTCTTTCTAAACATGAGGAAGATATTAATATTAGTAATACATAGAGTATGTTTGTGTGCTCAGCTGGGCGTAGTCACTGTTTAATGGCATACGTTCAAGAAATATACATCCACAGTTTCTTTGAACAGAAAAAAATTGCTCCTGCCCTCATAGTGAGGTTTTACTCTGAGACCCAAATCACAAAATCTCCTAGGATTTTTTTCCTTTTATAGTCATTTAACCAGAGCTATATAAACACAAAGATAAATAATTACAGCTGTTTCAGAGTAGATTTCCCACGACAGGAGAAAATAGACAGGATCGCAATCTTCCCATTTCACTCAATGAAGATTATATCTAACAAAATTTTTGAATATACTTTTAAATCAGTTTCTAGAAGCACTGATTATAGTACATGCTCTTTAACTATGCGCACTCCTTCTAGCAAGTGTCAGGAACGTTTAAATGCTCTATTCTTAAAATAAGATGAATGGAATTCAGTGTGACTCAGCTCAGCAGCTGACACACAACATCATGAGCGTGTTAACTTGTGTCGTAACCTTTGATGGTATAAAAATTAAGCAATAAGTCTAAAACAAAATCCTGTCCTTTTAAGGACAAGAATAAAAAAAAAAAAACTGATGATAATAGTTTCACGCGGCTTCAAAGACATGTTCAGGAAGTAATGTAGTAAAGGAATATGAGCAGTATGAGCATGCTAAAGAATCATCTGCACTTAAAATTTGTGAAATGTAACCTGAAGTGAAGACCAATGCATCACATTTTAAACCATGTCATTATCTAACAGAGTCTGAAGCAATATTTAAAATCAAGATTCAGTAGGTTTTATTTTTAACAGCCAATATTTGAGGTAATTGTTCTTCGTATAAAGTTATGAGTCTATGAGATCACTGAAATGTTGAAATGTTGACCCAATTTTCTTATTTAGGTTACTTCAGTCTATTGAGGTTTTCTTTTTAGGAACTCATTTATGCGCAGCATTCATGTCTCTCACAGCATTTTAATCAGGTTGAGATCTGGGCTTTGACTGCCCTGCGATACCTTGATTCTTTCATTTTTCCACCATTATGTTGCAGGTTGTCTGATGTGTTAGGGGTCATTGTTATGCTGCAAATTCAGATGAGCTTTAGCTGACAGATAGATTGACTTGCATTTGACTGTAGAATATGCAAGTATACAGAGAGGGATCTGACTCAACAACTACAAGGACCTGAGGCTGCCAAACCCAGATTATCACCTCTCCACCACAGTGCTTGGCAGTTGGTATCAGGTGTTTGTGCTGATATTCTGTGTTTGGTTTCCACCAAATATGGTGCTTTGCAATATGAACAGACATCTCTGCTTTGGTGTTGTCTATATATTCTTCCAAAAGTTTAGTGATTTCTTAAAATGCAGCTTTGTAAACATGGACTGTTCCTTTTAGAGAAGAGGATTTCTCCTGGAAACTCCCTCAAAACAAGCTGCAATTGCTCATTTTATGAGCAATTTTTATGTCCTATTTAGGATGTACCGGTACTGTAGGTCTGGGTTTTGTTTGTTTTAAACACTGCATAGTCGAAACTTCAGGTGAACTTGCTGGGACATCCACTCCTGGGAAGATGAGAATCTTTGCTTCATTGTTTCCACCTTATCATTGTAAACTTGATTTTCTATTCCCATGCCTTAGAAGTGGCTTTATAACCTTTAGTAGACTGTAGGACAATTCAACTATTTCTCTAAGATTATTGCTGATCTCTTAGGTCCTTGGCATTAGGTTCACACAGTCCTGCTGAAATTCCTTTACAAGCACAAAGTGTATAAGGAGTGTTTTTTTTAATGTGTTCTAATATGTCAAACCTTATCATTTAAACAGGGTGTATTTGTCCCCCCCAAAAAATAAACCAAATATACTGAATGCGAGTTTGTCTCTCTTGGGCTTCAATTCATTGTATTGCAATATGGCTGTGTTTTGTTACACTTTTATGTAGCTAAATCACAGTAACTGTAATTTTAGTGTGATTTTAAACTAATGTCCTATTCACACTGGACTCAAATTACCCCAGGACCTGCAGAAATTCACCTCCATGTCTGTATTTAGTTCAGACCATTAGCGCTGGATAGGGCTGGGGATTGATTCAAATATCAAGAATCGATTCGATTCCGATATTGATTTGGGTTACTGTTAATAAAACTGTTTTTTCAGCTGTTGCATGAATTATATGACTGTGTAGTTATGCAACATATTAATACTAGTATTATATTGAGATTCAACAGCAAGTATTGGCAGCTAATGATGCTGTAAGGACCAATCAGCTCCCAGAATGCTAATAGAACTGCTTTCAGAAACATCGTGGGGCAGAATTACCAAACAGATCCAGGTCAGCAAACAGAGGACGCTTTTATTTTTTCCCCATTTATGAGAATTTGGTTTTTAACATTTATGCAAATGTAACCCCAAGACAGTATATAAAGCAAAGAAATATAGACAATGTATGCAATTATAACTGAAAACTTTAATGTTTTCATACCTTTAAACATATTTAAAGGCAAAAACATGGCACCAGTTATTCTCGTGTCCAACAAAATATTCCTTTTTTGGTCATAAACAAAAAAGTACCAAAAGTTGTAACGTAATGATGAAAAAAAAAAAATATATATATATATATATATATATATATATATATATTTTTTTTTTTTTTTTTTTTTTTTTTTTAAATCGATCTTTAGACATATGAATCGATTTTTAGGAATTAATATGAGAATCGATTTAAAATCGAAGAATCGATTTTTTCAACACAGGCCTAGCGCTGGATATACAAAGTCTGTGTTTCCCGTAATTTACAGACGTTGATCTTGGAAGTATTGCCTTGCATTTTATTAAACAAGAAAATTAATGAAAAGCATCTAATCAGACTCTCTAGAGTTAAATTGCAATGACTACATGTGACATTTTGACGAGAGAGAAAATCGGAAAATGGTATATCAGCCTCTTTTTTAAGTTGCCACAGTAACAGTAAACTTAAAAGTAAATGTAACCAGAGCTTTCGTTGAAGCCTAAAGGTTTTGCGCTGTCAGAGAGGATTTGAGCTTGATGAAAGGTAAAAGTTTCTTACTGTGTGATGCAACTACTGTACATGAGTCATCATGTCATTGTCACCGTTCCACCCATCTGGACTTCTTGTTTCATAAGTCTCAGTCGTGTGAAGCTTAACCTCGATAACTTTATGCATATTTATCATCTAAAAATGTCAGATCATTACACTATATTTGGTGGGTATAGGCTGAAGTTGTAATATAATATCACACCATGTACCAGATTATCCACAACTGTGTAGGGAAAGAGGCAGAAAAAGGCATCAAGAGGATTTTCTTTATAAGAGGTTCCAGCCCGCACATCACTAAATTACTGAAGTGCATTCGGAAAAGATTAAAATGCTCTTGTGACCTCGGTGTTTGGTGAAATAGGTTAGGTAATTTGCACTGGAATTTTTACACTACAAATCACAGACATGACACATTCAGACGGGATTAAACTCACAGACGTCCTCCGTAATTATTACAAATCACTGCAGGTCCCCAGATAATTTTAATCCCATGCGAATGGAGCACAAAAAAAAAAAAGTTATCAGAGTTTTAAACTGGATTTAACTTAAAACTTAGAACAAAGTAATAAGAGTTTTTATTCACAAAATAAAAGGTATTGTAGTTGTTGGTATTCTAGGTCAAACTAATGCTGGTATTGGCTTACCTGCATTAATTTTAGTATAAAAACAAAACACCTCAAGACAGCACTTTCATGAGTACATTACTGTAATTTCACTGTATGTATTTCGATAAAATGGCAAAAAATTTAATTGTCCAACAAAAATACAGATCGACTCTCATTTCAAAGTGAAACCTTTATGGACGTGAGAAATATTTTTCAGTATGTAAAAGGTTTGCATAAATTAGCATTTTCTGACAGGTTGTCTAATGTGTTTCAGATGCTGCAGGTCAGAGTGACCCTGACCCGGAGAGAGAGGGTCTGTTCACCCTCCACCAGCGACGTGGTGCCATCAAACAGGCCAAAGTTCATGTTGTCAAATGTCACGAATTCAGTGCCACTTTCTTCCCACAGCCGACTTTCTGCTCCGTCTGCAAAGAGTTTGTCTGGTGCGTATCTATCAGGATGTCATGAATCGCCAAATTAGTCATTTCTTCCATGCATTAGTCATTTTACCCATTTTTCTCTGTTGCAGGGGTCTTAATAAGCAGGGCTACCAGTGCAGACGTGAGTGTCAGTTTAATTTCCATGAACATACTCAAAAGCCAGGTTTCAAGAAAGAATGTCCACCTCCAGTGTCTAACTTGTTTTCTTTATGTCTTTTAGAGTGCAATGCAGCTATCCATAAAAAATGCATAGACAAAGTTATAGCCAAGTGCACTGGTTCAGCCATAAACAGCAAAGAAACAATGGCAAGTATATATGTCAACACTGTTTTCGCATATTCTGTCTTCCAATTAGAGATAAAGATTGTTGATGTTGAATGATGTTGAATTTGTATGAACTTGTGGTTCTAAAACTTGTTAATTAATCTTTTTATAGTGATATTTTTACAGAAGGCACTATTGCTTTGTTTTATGTACTGTTTTTATCTTTGCTCTTGTTTCAGTTCCTCCTCCTGTATTTGTTGCGTTCACATGCCTAAAGAAGTCATATCCCCTTTCGTGGAGACAATTCCTTGTAGCTTTAATCAGTTGCATATGACGTACTTTGTTAAAAATACCCAAATGATGTAGTGCAAGAGCCTTTTATTCAGTTCCTTTTTTCTTAATACGTCTCATTTTAAAGGATAAGAAACTCCAACATTTCTATTCTGTAAGAAATAAAAACATGGGATGAAGGAAATGTTTGAGTCCATGACTGTTTACTTACATCTTTACTCTGACATCTGAGACAACGTGTGTGATGTCTTGCAGATCCACAAGGAACGCTTCAAGATCGACATGCCCCACAGGTTTAAAGTCTACAACTACAAAAGTCCCACCTTCTGTGAACACTGTGGGACTCTGCTGTGGGGCCTAGCCAGGCAGGGCCTCAAATGTGAGGGTGAGAGTCTGGATTTTTACCATCTCAGTGATTTTATGCACATTTACATGAAAATATGCACAAATCATTGTAGCAGCGTGGCTGAAGGTAGCGATGTAAATAAGACACCTCTCATCTCTGGTCCAATTTAAGATGCAAAATATGAAGTCCATTAATTGCATTTGTCGCAAACTTATATTGTAAGTGAAGATAAATGAGATGTGAAATACTCCTTATGCTGCAGCAAAAGCCTAAATCATAAAAGTGCAATTAAAAGGTTAAAAAATAAAAGCTAGGTATAACTGGTGACATCACTTTATCTCTGCTGTTCCATTTCTCACTTGACTAGGTATGTATCTAGGACACAGATGTTTGGCATGCTTATACTATACCACAAACATCATAATAAACAGGGCAGTGCATCTCAAAATAAGCAATTACTATGATTAAACTGGTTAATATGAAAGTCTAAATAACAGTTTTAGGGTTTTATGGTTTCAGAGAGAATTATCTGTGAATATTGGCAGGTTGCAGGTCTAAACCTATTAAGCTATTACGTGGCATTTTGAATCATTTACTTCATATCTAGTAACTCGCTTTTTCAAGGGACATTTTCACTAATTCTGATGTAAAATAACATTGATATATGTGCTGTTATGTGAGTTCAGATGCTGAGATTAAATGTTACCGTCTGAAAAAACTTCACTGATACTGTGCAGATTGTTTTCCATGGACTGGTTAAGATTTTAGTGAGAAAAATAAAGATTAAGCATTCAAGTTCTAGCTTAGGCTGAAATGATTATAGAAACTGTGATGTATTTTGGTATTAAGACATAATTTTTACTCAGAAAAACAGTCTGAATCTTTTGTAAATCTGTAGAAAACATCTGTTAGAGCAACAGAGCTGTCCCTGCCACTAAAGAGTGATGTTCTATACACAAATATGCACATATCAGTGGGTTTTAAATGCTTTACGTAATATAAGAGGCTTACTTTCCCAGACCATAAAGATAATTTCATCCCTGAATCTGAAACATGCACAATGGCACGGCTTTCACCACTGAGCTATTAGTCCACAGCAGTGCGTGATATAATTCCAGCAGCTGACACAAATGCAAATACTTCACCATTTCCGTCACAAACATTTGCTGAAGTCGTTGCAAGTGTTAAATGACTGTCTAGAAATGCGCTGCAGCTGCCACAGCAGGTGTAAAGAGTGGAGCTCCATGAGAAATTAGTCATATTTGCAGCACAAGCTGCCACATTGAGAGAGGGAGTCTTTTTGGTAACAACTGCTGTGCAAAAACGAAGAACACGAGAGGAAAGTCTGTCACACGGTAGAATTAATTTCCCATGTAAAGCACTCCAGCAGTGCATTTGCAAAATTAGAAAATAATCTTTTCCATGCATGTGTGCAGTTTGAAATACTTTTTACTGATGTGCGGAATTATAAGGATGTACAATCACAACCTTGTCCATTAAGAGCAAATCAAAATGAGGCAAGTCATCAGCAAAATCCACATAATCCTCTACTCTAAACACTTAAGATGATGCATCATTAAAACTATCATTACTGAGAACCGAAGCTCATATTATGGTATTAATTATCCAGTAGTTTTAATTTAATATGAGATGAAACTCTTGTTTATGTTGCGTTTTTTTTCTCCAGAATGTGGCATGAATGTCCACCACAAATGCCAGAAGAAGGTAGCCAACCTGTGTGGGGTCAACCAAAAACTGATGGCTGAAGCTCTGGCCATGATCGGGAGCAAACAGCAGGTCAGACAATCACATCTTTTATGACTAAAATAGTAGACTTTGCAAAAGCAGACAACTTCTTATGTGAACTTAGGAAAAGCAGTATACAGCTCAGCACCAAATCACTGGATGTATTTTAATACAACATGCAGCTCCCTGGGTCCATTAACTAAGAAAACAGTCTTCATTTATATGAAATACAGTTGATTTACTCTTTATAATTATTATTTGCATCCAAAGTATTACTTAAAGTTTGCATTGCAGACATAACAGACTGCTACTTCTAAAAAGATATTAATGAAATATCTTTTAAAGTCGGTTTGAAATTCTGTAAAGATCCTTTAAACTATTTTACATTGGAGATTAGGCAATTTAAGAAATCATCTGTTTGATGTACTCCAACATTTCCTCTTCAGGCAAAAAGCTCCAGAGACTCTGAAATTATTGGTCGTGAAGGACCAGTTGGCATCGGCCAGCCAGGAGTGGTCCGAGCGCCGTCTGGGTTAATTATGGGTTTACCTGCCACAGCGACGCCAGCAAACAGAGGCATGAAACTTTAAAAAATGTTCCGCAAGTCAAACTTGTATCTTCACTATTATCATCATCATACGTTTTTGTTCGTAGCCTGCTGACCTGCTTTGCATTGCAGATGTGCAGGGCATTTCATGGGAGGGACCAGCAGATGTTGGCAGGCTGAGCACTGAAATCCCAAGAGAAGAACCTCTGTACGCCGTTCCGAAGAAGGATCATCAACCTAAATTTGTTATTGAGGACTTTGTCCTGCACAAGATGCTTGGGAAAGGCAGCTTCGGAAAGGTACTGGAGAGATTCTGAGTTAAAATATAAACCAAGCGAAAAGCAGATTATTTTTTTCATTTTTTCTTTTAAATAAGAATTCAATAAACTACACTGAATTAATCTAAATAAGAATTGATTGCATCAAAGGTGAAATTGAGGATAAATTTGAAATAATAGAAGTGTTCCTCTGCAAACACAGATCATAGAAATTTGAAATACATGGTTGTTTATCGCTGCTTTCATAATGAGAGCTCTTTGTGGATTGAGACCATTTTCAGGGGAAAAGAAACTTTCCATTAGACTGACAAAAAAAAAAAAGCATCACATTTTAGTCATTGTCAGTATGTCACGCTCTCACATCAGGGTGTAAGACTTGAGCTCACTTTTTTCGTTCAGGCAGTTTCCATAGAAAACCACTAGCTCATAGTTGCCGCTATGCTGACATGTGAAATCTGAAATGGGACGAGTGGGTGACAGTGAACTAGTCACAGCATCTTCAGAGAACATCAACAATCCAACAGTGACAGTTTGAAATATGCTCTCTCTGTGATTCTAGGTGTTCCTTGCTGAGTTGAAAAAGACTGGACAGTTTTTTGCTGTGAAGGCTCTTAAGAAAGACGTGGTCCTGATGGACGATGATGTTGAATGCACCATGGTGGAGAGGAGGGTGCTGTTTTTGGCCTGGGAAAACCCTTTCCTCACGCACCTTTACTGCACTTTTCAGACCAAGGTGATAACCGTGCACATCCTCAGATATCCACTACAACTGATATGCAAACTAGAGCACTGATTCGTGTTTTCTGTGCAGGAAAACCTGTTCTTTGTGATGGAGTATCTGAATGGAGGTGATCTCATGTTCCACATCCAAAACTGCCACAAATTTGACTTATATAGAACCACGTATGTATCCGTTGAAAAGATTAGATTCAGTGTGCATATGTGTTTAAATGAGATGTTTCTTTTTTCTTTTGTCTTTATGTTAATAACACCACTGGAATCATGCCAGGACCATTTGATGGGAGGTTACTGGCTTTGCTGACATGCTATAAAACTAATTGCCTTTTCTGTTCTGTTTCCAATTTAATTAACTTTACGCCACTATAGAGGGTATGCATTGACGTCACATTCCCACTGGACCACGCCCCCTTACTCGCACTGAGTGGCAAAAATGGCTGCAACTAGTAGGGGAAACTGTGGAGAAGACGGGATAACAGCCGACTATCGGCTTAAATTAAAGGCAGTTGGACTTGACAGTGACCCGTACAGTTACCTGAAGAACCAGTGGTCCATGGACATTAATATTTGGCCACGAATCGAGTTTCCTGGTATTTACTGTATATGTACTTAATTACGCCGGGAAATACACGAAGCAAAGCTTGAAGGCATACAAAAGTCTTGATGCTTGGTCCTACTTCAAGGCAGGATTTGTTGGCGAAATTCAAGTGATGAGGACACCGAACTTTATGATTTGACCGTTTAACGTTAGCTACCCCAAAATCCAACATTACCTGATACAAAATGGGATCTGAAAATCCACGTTTCAGTGCCTGGAATCCAGTTGTTTCTGTGAATTGCAGCGATCCGTTTGTCTCTCTTAAGCTTATTTTTCGGCAGTCTGTAAAACAATAACTCCGATTTCTTGCTAAACCTATGAGAACAGTCGATGGCACAACAACTTTCCCGTTTTAGATGTTTTCCAGTGCTCAAACTGAAAGTCTTTCTGCCACTCAGTCTTTCTGCCACTCAGTGGGCGTGACCCGCTGTGAAGTCGCATCTGTGACGTCATGCGCATTCCCTCTATAAACCTTTGTATAATCCGTTTTCTCTTATATCTTGTTTCATTTATTCCAGCAAGTGTTATACAGACAAGTGCAAGAGAAGAGTCAAAATTAACACATTTCTTTTTTTCTTCGTGCAGCTTTTATGCAGCTGAGATCATCTGTGGGCTTCAGTTCTTGCACTCTAAAGGAGTAATTTACAGGTATGAGTTGCATGCTCGCCAGAAACGCAAATAGAATTTGACATGTGATATTAAGAAGCCAACTGTTTTTTTTCTTGACCTTTTGTTCCTCTGCAGGGACCTGAAGCTGGATAATGTACTGCTAGATTCAGACGGTCACATAAAGATTGCAGATTTTGGTATGTGTAAGGAGAACATGCTGGATGACTCGCGGACTGCAACCTTCTGTGGAACCCCCGACTACATCGCTCCTGAGGTGACCAAACACTTTGCCTTATGTGATGCAATCTACACGTTTACAAGATCGATTAGGCATGTTTCAGCCAAATCAGATATGCAAGGAGTTATGTTAAAAACATTTGACCTGAAATGATGCACTAGCCTCAGATGGTTTGCATCACCACTCAAGTGCTGCAGCACATCAGAGTCATCCTAGAAAACTATTGAGAGAAGCACAGATTCACGTTTTTCAATTCCAGTCCGATTCTGATGTCTTCTTACTGAAATAAGTATAGAGTATATTCTATTGAAATAAAAGTGGAAAAACTGTAGAAGAAATAATATGTACATTATCCATCTCTTTGAATTCAATATAAAATTGTTATCGCTGAACAGGATAAATCAAGTAGAGCTATTGCAACAGCAGCAACTTTAAAGTTTTCCTATTAGAAATTTAGAATAAAATAGAAAGAGAAAAATTGAGATTGGTCACATCTCTAGTACAGATTACTTGATCAGGTGTCTTGTGAAGTCATAATTGTGTGTTTTGTTGTGTGACAGATTCTACTGGGTCAGAAGTACAACAACTGTGTAGACTGGTGGTCGTTCGGGGTGCTCCTATATGAGATGCTGATTGGTCAGTCTCCGTTTCACGGCCGAGACGAAGAAGAGCTGTTTCAGTCCATACGAACAGACACCCCTGTTTATCCCAAATGGCTCGCCTTCGATGCCAAAGATATACTAGAGCAGGTTAGACACCAATTGATCTGTGCCCTATAACTACATTGCCCTTTATGTGTTGACTCGCTTGACTCAACAAACAGTAACCTACGCTTGTCTGCAATTCAGCTGTTTGTGAGGGAACCCGAGGAGCGCCTGGGAATGAAGGGCAACATCAGGCAGCACAGCTTTTTCAGCAGCATCGACTGGAATGCCCTGGAGCGACGAGAAGTTACACCGCCCTTCAGACCAACTTTAGTAAGTATAGAGGAGTCAACGTACTGTCAGCTCAGCATGAAATGACTGTATATATACTGTTTCCTATTCTGATTATAACCATCCAAGAGGAATCAAAATGTGATGGAACTGACAGTTTACCAATTGATGGTGCCTACAAATAAATAGATGTTTGTGCCAATATAACAAAAGAGCAAAATTAGGAAACCAAAATACTTTGGTTAGGGATTGGATCATGTTTATTTGCATGAGTCAGCTAATACAAATCCAATATTTATATCTTTTTACTTTTTTGATCATGTCTAAAAATGTGCAACATTTGGATAAATGTCTGGTCAAGGGTATACTTTGGTTGCTGTTATGTAAACACAGGCTCTTCAGGATTCAGTGAGTCTCAGGGAAGTACAATAAGCTAAAAACCACACAATTATTATTTTTTAAAGAGCTTCTGAGTAAAGTACTATTGGGGAAACTTTAACCCAATTGTTATTTTATTGCTTTTTTGTATTAGAACCTCCAAATTCCCAGTGGTCATTAAATGCAGCATAAACAGTGCTGCATTCAACAGTATTAGAGGGAATAAAGCAGTAAGACTGAGAAATAAAACAACTTACTGTGTGTTTCACATGGTTTATGTTCTGAAATGCATCTAATCCAATCTAATCTCTGTGGAAAAATATTGCAATGTTGAACATAACTTTCTGTCAATAAGGCCTGTTTTCATTTATGTGTGGACTTGATTTGAACTGACCACTATTCTTTTAATCCTTCAGATCCTCTCAGTTGCCTTCAATGATACAGTACATCTTCTGTACCCAAAAGGCTGCAGCCTACAAAATCTATCCACTAAGATTAAACAAAAAACAAATACCAGCAGAGGGCTCTGTCTTTGCACAGAAACAGATTACCTCTGAGATATGACATAACTGAGAGGGATCAATTTGTTTTGTGTTAAGAGTTTGTTACATAGAATGTTTTTGATTCAGATTCAGACGACTTTATTAATCCCTTTGGGAGGTTCCCTCGGGGAAATTGACATCTCCATCTCACTCACACAGCACTGTCATATACAAATCACCCCAAAAACCAAACACCCATATAACGATAAAAAGATAAAAATAAAAATAAAACAAAAAGTAGAAATAAAAAAATAAAAATAAAAAGTGCAGTGCCATAAATAGAATTATAGGTATAGATGATGGGGACATCTTATGAAAAAAATAACTATATTCATGAAAAATATACTGCAAGAGCTATTACAAACAGAGTATAAGTTACAATATAGTCACGAGTAAATAGTGTGTAACAAAAGTCAATGTTTGTTTGAAATGTCTTTGCTTTTGTGAATTAAATTTCACTGTTAATGAAGTGAATTATACTCTTGACTTATACTTTACATTTTTCGTGGTACATTTGACAGTGGCATGCTAACTTCATGTGGTGCAGCAAAACAAAACCTTTAACTTTTTTATACTCTTGTTCACTATGCAGTTTATTAGATTTTGTCAAAGTATTCAGTAATGTTTTGCACTTTTTCATGTTTTAAATATTTTGTCTCTTTCCTTACAGATGTCACCAAGCGACTGCAGCAATTTTGACAAAGAGTTCATCAATGAGAAGCCGAGACTATCATGTGCAGACCGCACACTCATCAACAGCGTTGACCAGTCCATGTTCAAAAACTTCTCCTTCGTTAACCCTGGGATGGCTCGTATCACAGCACGTTGACCAAAAACCAATAAACTGCTTACTCCTTCACAACCAGCACTGACTGCAACTAGAAATAAATAAGAACTTTATCTTGTGGATGTCGCCTGACTCAATTGGATCCACAGACAGATGATGAAACCACTGAGAGGGTCTCCCGAGTCTACAACACCCACAATGCAACTGTGACTGTATATTTTTTACTTTGAAAGAAGAAACAAATCTTTAAAAAGCAGACAAAACGCATGAATGAAATAAGTGACAATTATGTTCTAAAATCTATTTTTAAAGAATTAAATCAAGAAGCCATTTGTTTTTATGTGTATGTTTTTTGTTTAGCGTTTTTCCAAAAATGTCAAAAGGAAAATGGAGAAAAATGTATTCTGCCTCCATTTGGTTTTGTGCTTTTTAAGTTTGTAATCCCATACTGATATTGAATTTGTGCCACCTCATTATAAATTAAGTTCACATCTTCAAGTAAATCAAACTGTGACTTCGTTTTACTACGAAACTGGTGAATTTAGGTTAAAAATATTTTTTGTGTGTAAATAACTATCTGATTTTGTTAATATACTGCACTATAGTTGATAAATTCTGTTAACACTTCAGGATTATTGTTTACATGTTTCAGTGTCGTCTCGGGAGTTTTAATGGTGATCTAAATAAGTCAAACATAGATTCTTGCATATTGTAGACTTTACTGTGACTTTCGTTGTGGAAACTGTAAAATAAAGTGTATGTGGTGTTTGTTTAATGTGGTCTTAAATGTGTAGTATCTCTCACCACACATGGAGGAGGCGGAGGTGGAGGCGTTGATGAACCAACTCGGTTTTTCCACATAACATTTCAATTTAAGAGCATTTTCCAAAGAAAGCTATTGAGAAATTATTTAAATCTTAGAATAGACTACATGTAATTCAAATGTATTCCAGTATGATGAATATCCAGCCATTAATACAATAGCGAATATAAAGAAAAGAAATTAACATTATTATTGCAAACAACTCTAACTCAAACGTTTCCAATTAAATAAAGAGACCTAATCAAAAATATTAACTATATGCCTTTATCAGTGTGTAACTTCATGCAAGTCATTGTGCCATGGTCATCATAAACTGACAATTAAAACAAAACAGCAGCATTTCAAAAAATATATAAATTGCTTTGCTTTTTATAAGTTATTTGCCCACTAGGGAAAACATGAGGATGAAAGAACAGAGATATCCTTCAATTAATATTATATTTGATTGGAGTATGTCAACCTTTCAAAAGTTTTTTTTTTTTTTTTAGGTCAGAGCAATCTGCTTGATAATGAATGAGACTTTTGTTATTATTGCAATATCAATACCTGAATAAATCACTACATTTAAGCAGATAAATAAATATGCCCAGTCAGCCCCTGAGACTGTGGCCACTGACAGGTGACCAGAGTGCACACTGTTCATCTTGTTATATTGCAATATTCACACAAATGTTATTTTGCAGACCGATCACTACAATGGCTGCCTCCCCAGCACATCAACAACCATATGCTCAAAGAACAAAACAAACACCTTGAGGTGTTCATTTGGTCACCAAAGTCCCCCAGATACCAGTCTAATGGGAGCTGATGGCATATGTGGGTCCCAGTCCAAAAAGACCCACACCCTGAAACTTACTGTACTGAACGGATGTTTTTGTTTTCAAATCCCATATGAACCTCCAGGCATTTCCACATCTGAGCCACATCTGCCTGTTGAGTTAAGACACAAGGAGAGGCTGCATTCAGCTTTTATCAGAAACTTTGCAGTGATGAGGTGTGAATAAGACTAGCAAATAATGTAAAGTCTTTGATATCTCCCTACAATTACTAGATACGATTCAATGATAACAATTTCATAAATATCTCTATGAGCAGCAATGGCAGTAGGAAGGTGAAAACTTATCACAGCTGTGCTGATTGTTGGGAACTTGTAATGCAACCCTTGTCATCTCTGATGAACAGCTGTTGTCAGGTTTTTTTTTTTTTTAAAGCGTGGTTTTATTAACCACTTTTAAATGTATTGCATTTATTAAAAATAATTACAGCCTCTTGGCCAAGATTCCATCTTTGTAGCGCTGAGTTACAATGGTAATACTTAGTTTATCTGAAGAAAGGACAAACAAATAAACCAGCATATCAACACACTTACCGCCGCTTTGAAGACACGTTCAAAATCTTTTCTCCTCTGTTCAGCTCCAAAGAAAACTACCCCACTCTCTCCACGAAAGACGAGAGCAATGTTATTTACTTATTTTAAACAAGACATGAATCTTTACTTCCAACTAATCCGGAGAAAGATGTCGACGGGAAATGCCTCATTCTCGTTCCTCTCCCCGCACTTCCGTTTGGACCAAGAAGCAAATATAAATGACCTCACTTTTATTATAAACCTGTTCATTCTGTATGGCAAATTTCACATACACAAATGTCAATACTCCAAAACTCCACCCCACTTTAAAGGTTTCTTACTTGAGTTTAAAGAGTAGGCCTACATTAAATCCCTTAAACTAATTGACACCAAACAAAGTATAACATCCACCGATATATAGAGATTTTTTTTAAAAGATAAATACTGTTTTTACATTTTACTTTTTCATTTTATTTATTCACTCGTTTGTCATTCTCGCTACTTCTGTTAATTTCACTGGAATTTTATATTTATTTTTTGTTATTTTTTGTTTGGAGCACTTGTCTGATGTTCTTTGTATAAACCTTCTCAATTAAAAAAAAAAGAAGCAGAGTAAGATGACTTGTTTATTTATTAGAAGAACTACAAGTTGATCTCGAAGTGATTCTTCTTTTTTTGTGCACGCCTTTTTATTATCAGCCGTGAATAAAATGAAAGGTTTGATCATTAAAACTGTCCAATAACGTTATACAACAGTTGAAGTCTAAATTAAATAGTAAACTATTTTTTCTTTTGTCTCAGATGTTTTGCTGCCGCTTCTTGGCCACGAATCCCTTGAAAAAGGTCTACGATCTCAACTATACCTTTCTGGTTGAAGAATGGCTGAATAAATAAAGATAATTTTTAACAAGAAAAAATGTACAATTTCCATCTACAAAGCGTAAACTTAAGACTTATTTTGCTAAATATGCAGAACAATCAGAGGAAAACAAGCCTGGCCTTTTGTTTCTCTCAACTAAAGCATGACTTCTGCTTTTCCTTGTTTTCAACACAGCTGAAATAAAAAGCAGCTATACTTGGCTGGAGATAGGGATAACAAACTCAGTCATTTGTTATTTTTAAAGAGTTGCACATTTTTATTTTATGTGAACACAGCTAATAGTATAATTCAATTTCCTTCTCCCATGTCCTTATAAAGCAGCATATTTGGAACAACTGTATGAGAATCCAGAAATCCCACATACCAGTTTCGGAATAAATACCTTATTTTATATTTAGAGTCAACAAGTTTCATTTACACAGAGTTCACATCCAAAGAGTCAAACACATCAGGACTGAGTTAATCTCAACCTAACATTTGCACTCAAACTTGCATCATTACTGAAGGAGACATTACAATCCTCATGCTTGACAGGTAAGACACAGACTAAACATACTGAATGATTTTACTCGTAGAAAAACATGGCAAGTGCTTGTGGACATCATTGTGATTGCAGGTTTTTGAGCACATACATACACACACACACGTTTTTTTTATTCTTACTTTACAGAGCTTCCAAAGTATCTATTTTGTTAATGTGGATTTAAATACTTGGCTTAGAAACAAGTGGGTATTGTGCAAACCATCATATCATGTTGTTTTGTATAAAATTCAAAATAATATTTGTCCACACCAAAACTTCATGTTTCTTTTTTGAAGAATCCTCTTTTCCAATCACAAAATGTTACTTAAATGCAATGTGAGTTTCAACCAAGAACTTAGAGTTTTGTCACAGCTCACTTTCATGTTGCATTTTTTCCAACAACCTGTTGATTATGGTGAAGAAGGACCTGTACAGGTCAATGTAAAGGGCTTGTTACTGTCCCAAACTTCTCAGACAAATGGAAACAATGCAGCTAAACATTTCCTCGATCCCTTAAAGTCAGCTACCTCTAACATTTGTAATGGCTTATAAATTTCAATATTATAAAGCCACATTTATACCATCAGTGATTCAGCTCTAGATATTTGAGCTCCACATCTTAAAATTTTGCTCCATATTAGAGAGATTTGCTTAATGTGCAGGAGGCAACGTGGTGTAGCTTCTTTATATCATGTAACATGTGTGTGCTAAAGCATAAGTGCGGGTCTGTAGAGGTTTTCATCGCCTGCCTGTCGTCCCGGCCACACTGCTGCGGTTTAGGTTGCGGCTGAGCTGAGGGAAGTGTACTGTGGGTGTTCTGGACGTGGGTCCGTAAAGGCCGAGGTTCCTGGCTGCGGCCGACTTCCTGGGCTGCTTCACGGACGGGAACGGGGAGAAGATTTGCTGTTTAGGAACGGAGGAGGTTGTTGAGAAGGCTGGGGTTGATGGGGAAGAGGAGATATTAGATCTAGAGGATGATATGGAGCAGAGCGAGGGGGTGGAGGGGGAGGGGGTTTTGTATAGGGTGGAGGTGGCTGGAAGAGAGAAAGAAGACAAGCCGTTGGCTGAGAGAGAAGATGGGAGGCAGGATGTGGAGTTTGGTGTTGGGGTGGAGGTCAGTGGACCAAGAGAGGCAGATGTAGAAAGTGGAGAAGACGGTGGACTTGGAGGGGGTGGTGTAGAAGAAGGGATGGTGGAGTGAGAGGAGTGGTGAGGAGGAGGTAAAGCAATGGGAGGAAAGTGTCTGTTAGAACCAGTGAGGCTTTCTGAACACGAGGAGTTGGACTCTTTGTGTCTGTTTGAGGATGGAGGTGGAGGGAGAAGAGGGACTGGGGTTGCACATTGAGACTCTGGTTGTTTGGAATGTGAATCAGAGTTGTGGGCAGTCAGGTCTGATTCATCTTCCAGATCAAGGGAGTCCAGCTGCACTACCACTTCTTCCACCTTTGCCTCTTGTGCGGTATCTGAACCTTGCTGGACTTCTTCACATGCTGAACTTGCACCGGAGGCATCAGGAGAAGTTGGCATAGAGTCGTCATGCCAATCTTTCTGCTCATCATCTGCTCCCTTATCTCTATTCCTCCGCTTCTCATCCTCCATCCTAACAGAGTCGCCTTCATCCCCCTCTTCCTCCTTTTCCTCTGAATCTCCAAAACCCAGCTGTTCTCGAGCCCTGGCGATATTCCTCCGATGTTGCCGGACATGAGCACGCCAAGGCGATCCTGCTCCTCCCCTGGAGCTCACGGGGGATCCAGTGCTGTTGGAAAGCTGTGAGCCACAACGCTCCCTGAATGGGGATCCCGGACTGTGGCATAGAGAATTAGGACGGGATCCTGATAGCGTAGAGGTGCTAGGAGACAATGGCCTGCAATTTCGGGAACCGCCGCGTGGTTTCCTACCCAGAAGGAGGTGGTTGATCACTGAACCGGAAGGTTCGAGTTGGGAGGCCAAGACACGTGTGGCAGGACACTTATCTGGAAGGAAGGTGAAACGTGAAGTGAGTCAAATATAATATCTATATAAGCAGGGCAATAGGAGCCATCTGACAGCAGAGGGCGTCCCGTCGAAGGATTAAGCCTTTGGACATCAGTCCATCACCATATTATATAATGTGCAGTATTTTTACCCTCTTTCCAATGCGAGTAAGCCATTTTAATATTCAATTAAATTCTTCCTTGAAAGATAATTACACAAATAAAATTATATTTTAACAACATTAATGCCATATAAACAAGACAATAACAAGTAGACCTTATAAATTCCAGGTTCAGTTAGTGTGTGATCAAATTTCATAATTAGAGATTATTAAGGAAGGTTAGTAACAACAGCGAACAAGCAGCCAAAGAAAGCAAATTAATCTCTAACAAAATTAGAAACAATTTAATTCCGACAAAAGTAATTAAAAGGAAAATGTAATGGTACTTTTGCAACTTTTTTTTATATTGGCAGCTGACTCCAAATAAATATCTAAAATTAAATTTACAATGAAAATGATTGTGCACATATCATCTGCAACTAGAATTTAAAGATAATTTTTAAAAAAAGAAGAAAAAGCATCAACAATTTGATATCTGCATATTCCCCATTTCTAAAATACGGCTTATTTAATTAGAAAAAAAACAAACATTAAATTATCAAGGTATTTTAAAATCTATCCCAAACAGCCAGACAGCAACCATGTATTATATAAGCTTGTTCAAAGATGGTGGGTTATAGTATACTGTACATGAAGCTGATTTTGGAAATGTCAGTGTATATGATTGCACAACCCGTGAAGGACTTTGTAGCCAGTAAGTCTCCAACACTTTTTGGAAGATTTAAAAATATATATTATTTTTAATGATTTAAGTAGACATGAGCAAGGTAAGTTTTCAAACATGAAGTCCTCCTCCATTTTAAAAGGCAACAAAACCCATTCTTCATCCAAAAAAGGCATTCAAACCAATTGGAAATCAGCTCCAGGAACCCACTGTAGGTGCAAATTGTTGCGTAAATGCAATATTCCAACACCAGATTATCACCAGAGACCCTGAAAAAGCCCCAGAACACCCAGCTTCCGAAAGCTTCTAAGTTTGACGCCAGTACCGTCAGTGTGGTGGTCACTACTGTTGCTGTGTGGTGTGTTGGAAACCTCCTGAAGAACACCTTCTCGTGTGGCCACTTCAGGTCCAGGTCCTACGAGTCACACATTATCATCAAACATCTGACTTTACGAGAGTTTACCTTTCTCTCGTCTAGTTTTGTCATCCCTGTTGTGAAACGTGTTGCATTTCATTAGTTTTTGGGAAGTGAAATCTTGGAAGACTTTTTCATTCATGTATAAAACAGAAAAGTTGTTGTTAGGGTGAAAAATGGAGCCGTTATAATGACCATACTTGCAAACTGGCCTCCCACCTGTGTTTATGTAGAGTTGCATAGCCTGTTGCTGCTGCCGCCTCTTGATGCGTGCATATTGCTGCTTCAGTGCACAGATGTCCGTGCTCATTCTCTCCATCATCATGCTGTTGATGGCTGCCTGATGCTCTGCCTTCGCAGCTCCTCCTCCTCCTCCTCCCACTCCAGCTCCTACGGCTCCTGGGCTCAGCTCTGCGATGTTCCCCTGCTCGCCTCTCTGGTCTGGATGGAAGAACACAACAATGGTCAGGTATATACGGAAGCGTATTGCATTCACTTAAAGGGGACCTATTATGAAAAACACGTTTTTTCTTGTTTTAACATATATAAAGTGGTCTCCCCTCACCCTGCCAGCACAGGGGAGACAAAATACCATGAAATTCTGCAGGGTCTCTGACCCCCGCCTTACAGAGTCCCCCAGTGTCACGTGACCTTTTTTTGAGCCATTCTGAATCTGCGCCTATGGTGACGTCACCATAGGCGCTCATTTCCATAGGTTCAGCCTCCGCTGCTGAAACCACGCCCACAACCAGCTCTCTCCGCTGCTGGAGCGGTCCTTCCTTCAGCCAGTCGGACACGGCGCGGTGGCGCCGCGGATCCGGGTTAAATCATCCAGGTTCCCGGGTGGTTTGGGAGCTGGGTCCTCGGGGGTCTGTCCCAGGTCGGACCAGCTTCACTCTCCGAGATTTTCAGCGAAATCTGTCGGTTTGATCCCCGGTAACGGGCGATGCGCCGCGGATGCGCCCCGGAGCCGATCTGTGCGCCGGCCGTGGGGTTGCGGCGCCCGTCGTGCAGCATCCGCCGGGCAGATCCGGCTGAAATTCCGCTGGTCGGTCCCCGGGAGTCCCTGCTACCAGTCCAGGCCGGTTCCTGCGGTCCCGGCCGGTCGGAACCGGTCAGATTCCCCCGTTAAAGCCGCGGTGACGCGCGCTGCTCCAGCAGCGCTGCTCCCGGGCGCCCGGCGTGGCTCCGGGGCAGCGTTCAGCATCCGCCGGGTAGATCCGGCTTAAATAGTGCATAAATGTTATTTATATACAACTCATATTTTATTTTTTTAACAATAAAGTTTCCATTTGTGAAAATTCAGTGTTGTGATAATTTACAGGCTCGGGCTGCTCTGGCGGAGCGAGGTTTATGCTCCTCCCCTGCTACACGTCATTCAGGGAGCCAATCAGCACAGAGCCTCATTATCATACCCCCCCCTTCCCTAAAAATGAGGCGCAGAAAAAGAGGTTAGAAGCGGTAAAACTAGTGACAGGGCCCACAGGCTGGATTTATGATTTATGTAGAAAAAACAAGCTTTAGATTGTTTTTAAGACATTCAAGGCCTGTTTAAAATATACATTAAATGCCATAATAGGTCACCTTTAAGAAAAAAAAAATCTGCTGTTTTTCTGGATTAACGAGATAACAACCGCAAAGTCCTGAGGTGCCTGCGCAAAGTCGACAAACTAATAACACTACCATCAATATAACTTAAAGAAAAGAGTATCTCTTCATGTTTCAAATCGAAAGCAAAATAAAACTGGATTAAACTGTACAGGAACATGTTTGCTTCCATGAAATTGAGTTCTCAAGTGAATGACAGCTTCTTGCAAGTTGTGAGGTATCTCGTTAATTCAGAAATACAGCAGATTTTTTTTTTTCATTAAAACTTTTCTCAGAATTCTGAGATATTTAACTCGTTAATTCAGAAAAACAGAGCAGATTTTTTTTTAATTAAAACTTTTCTTGGAATTCTGAGATATTTAACTCGTTAATTCAGAAAAACAGAGCAGATTTTTTTTTAATTAAAACTTTTCTTGGAATTCTGAGATAATTATCTTGTTAATTCAGAAAAACAGCTGATTTTTTTTTCTCAAGTGAATCCAATACGTTTCCGTAGGTATCAGACAGACTTAGAGGAGACTATTTCTATAATTTTGTAGAATCAAATCAATCTGTTATTGTCATTTTTATTTGCTTTAAGCCAAAGATATGAACACAAAGAGGATCTAAAGAAGTTAGTATCTGGGGAGTCTACTGTCTGACAGCCTCTTGTTTTTACTAGAACTGCTTCGGAGAACACAGTAAGACATCAGCTTTTACCGTTTACTCCTCCAATGTCATTGATGTGATGTTTTCAGCACACAAAAAAGCAACCTTGAAAGAAAAGGTTTTGTTGATGTTTGTTTGACATCTACTTGAGTGCATTTGTGTTCTTCTCTTCAGCTTCACTTAAAAGGGTATCATCAATCATGCATTCAGCAGCTCTTTCTGCCTTTGTACAAAGACTAGATCCAATAACACTGTTCAATGATCCTGCACTCTCAACGCAGCCACCATAGATTTATTTGGGTTATTCTGGTACCCAGACCTCGGCTCTTGAAAATAATGAGTTGCATTTTCCTTCAAATCAGGTCAAGTCACTCATTCTGACACAACCTAATGAGGTTAAGTGAAGTTCTAAATTAATTTCTGCAGAGTGAACAACTGCTGCTTCAGATCCTAAGCAGCATTTTTAACTAAACCCCTCTGGGCAGTTTTCCCATGTTTGTAGGAGTTGTTAACAGAGAGGAAACGTGGAGATTTGTCTGCAGGAAGCAGATCAGAAGACTGCTTGTACTTGGATTCAAATCCAGGCCACAACATGTGGATTTGGGGCAGTAGTTAGGTCTAGAGCCAGTTGGCTCTTGACTGTACTTCTCTTTTTAAGTTGATGCTTAAATCCTGTGGGTTTTATTTTGTGTGTGTCTGTGCCGACCTTTGAGATGTTTCTGGTATCTTTGCAGCTCAGGGGCCAGTAGGCCGCCGAGAGGCCCCAGACAGCCGAGCGCCGTCACCACAGAATCTTCGTCATCCATGTCGGCGTCGTCGTCGCTCTCCCAGTTCCCCAGCCCACCGCTGGAAGATCATCATCATCATCATGAACATTGCATCACATTGAAGCCATTTTTCACTTGAATAGTGTGTAAAGGACAAATGAATAAAAAAAAAGTGCTTTTTTTCATCTTTTTAATAGTAAATGTTCTACATGTGTTTAACACCATTCTAGTCTTTTTGACTACTCAAACCTCTTTCACACACCAAGCCACAGCCACCCAAGCAGTCTATAGTTAGCCAGAGGCCAAGAATCAAATTACCGTCCTTTCAACTGATGGATGACTGTATCTTCCACCGGCACATAGAAGAGCCAAGTTTCAAAACAAATCAATACTTGAGAACTCAGTTTCTCGCCTTTTTTCACAACAGCAAAAAAAATACTAATGGAATTCATTAATTTTCTTCTATGAATTGAACATTGTTATGCCACCAGTTGTTGATGACTTCCAGGGTGATAAAGCCTCCCAGACCAAAATACTGCTCATACAAATCTATTCTTTATCTAACACCTATAATACTACTACTTCTGGCCTCATATATTATATTTTAATGCACCTTGTAAAGTTTTAAATACTTTTTCAGGGTTTCCCCCCCCCCCCTCATTAGACAGCACAATCAGAAATAGCAACTGCTGATACATGTCACACTAAACACCCAACACCGATCATTGATGTCACAAATGTAGCCCTGAGTTTAAAAAAAAAAAAAGGAAGGAGGAGGAAAAACTCTTAAAGAAAAATTCATAAAGGAACTTTAAAGGAAGTAAAAAGGGATAAATGTGGTGTGTTTACATAATGGTATTGATTTTCTAAGAGTGGCACAAACCTTCCATTGGATTTCACTGAGGTAGGGAACGGAGTGATGTTGTAGGTGTATTTTTCTCTCAGCTCAGCCAGCTGGGGGAAGGGAAACACCGCCATGGAGTAAACCTCCTGAAGATCAGAGAAAAGGGGGCGGTGAAACAAAAACAGTGTCAATGACACATACATGAGATGATTTACATATCTGCATTTATACTAAAAAAAAAAAACAACACGCTTTTAACGCTTGTGCTGCTCGTGGAGTACCTGCATGAGTTCAGCAGGATCCATGAGGTGGTGCTCCAGCATCTCCTGAGTGAGACAGCCCATTGTGCTGTAAAACTCATCCGCTGTCTGGCAGTATTCAATCCTCCTGGTCGACAGAGAAGGAAGAAAGGCAGCATGCGGTTATAAATTAAACAGGAGCTGAGAAAAGGTCAAGTATGCGGAAGAAAAGCTAAATAAATAGAATGTAACAAAGAGAGGTAGTTATTTTTAGTTTGTTTGGACTGATACTATATACATGTATTTTCTGGTACATTCATTACATTTATGGCTTTATTGATGGGATTCATGTTCCTTGCTGTTTCATTTAAACAAGACAAGGACCATCACACGTCTTATGTTGCCATGACTACTCATATTGGCCCGACAAGTTCAAGGTGGATGAGCAAAACATGCCTGAGGTGGATCGAAGCAGAGAAACTACATTTTTCCACATGTTTGAACTTATTGAACAAGTCCTGTGATAAAGAAGCCTTTGTGGTTGTATTGTTCTCGCAGGACGTGTCGGTGCCAGCTCTAGAAAAACATAATCACCCAATTCTCTGTTTTCACATCTGCTGCTGCAGTGTTACGCAAAAGCAAGCTGGTACAAAACAGCACATATAATTCTTATTCTATTTATTCAGCTCAAGCGTTTGTCCATAAAAGGAAAATCCACTGAAAAAGACCATTAGAAGTTTAAACTGCAAAATCCTCAGCTTAATTCACTGACGCCTTTACAAATCTAGTCAAGTACTGGAATCAGCTTCACACCAGGGCCGGCACTTCTTGTTGTGATTATCCGCTCCTGGAAGTTTTGCATTGGGTCCTGTGTGACCAGCGGGATCGTGATACCAACGCGGTTGTACTTTCTGGGCTACTATAGTGATAGTAACATGGTAAAGGCCTGAGGAGGGTGGCCCACAGCATTTTTAGATACAAATAACTACTGTACAATAATAAAAATCACAATGATTGTTATTTTCTTTCAATTCAACGTTAATTTTAAAGAAAACTATGTTATGCATACTACTATTAATATCCTATGATGCATAGAGTGTCAGAAAGAAACAACCTGTGAATACTTCTTTTACAAAATGATAAGCCTGTGAATATCAACACAAAATATGTCACCTGCAATTTTAGATTGTCCACACTAGATGCAGTTAAAGCAAAGATCCACTTACTCTCCCAGTCTCTCCCAGATGGCTAGAGCGACCCGGAACAGAACTTCTGAGCCTTCAAAGAAAACTGAGTCCCAGATCTTCAGAACAGTGGGTGCCGGCAAGCAGGTAGCAAACATGGTCAAAAACCACTGCATAGTGAAAACGTTGGTCAGCGGAGGCTCATAGCTGCCTAGAAATAAAAAATTAATTAAAAACAATTGTATTTAGGACATATAAACCCCCAGATTTCTCATAAAGACACGGTGTTGGAGTTTTCTGCATGTTAGACACACAAAACACTTGCAGGCGCTTCCACTTTTTCAAACATATACACATATTAGCAGAAGAAAAGTAAAGAAAACATCTTCATACACATTTGCAGGCACTGACAAACACAGAGAACTTTACCTCCAGCTTCCCGGTTGGCTGCTTTCTGCAGGTGATAGAGGTGCTGAGACAATCTGGGCAACTTAATGCGTAACAGATCCCTGAACACCGCCATGTCCACTGACAAGAGGAGCCCAAACATGGCAAAAGTGAATTTCATTGACAGCATAAATGTCAGAAAATGTTTTATACGTATATAGTATGGTCTTTTTCAGCATTGTCCTCGGCTTTAAACCATCAAACAGTGTTTATACAAGTCTTACCTGATAATGCACGCAGGTTGTTGGCAAAATAACTGTCGGGCAGCACTTTGTCAATCAGGTAGATCATCACCTGATTGAAAAATGATGCGAAAAGACAATTTTCTTTTATTAAAAACGGCATAAAGCTACTGAATATTTTATTTTCTTCTTTTAAAAGTAGAATACAAAAGAGATTTGGGTTTAACATCTTTTCCAAGTTGCATGTATCTTAACGTGCGAACCTTAAGTGCGTCGCTCTCGTTGCCCTCTGTGACCTCCAGTATAAGAGCAGCCAGGACGTTGAACCCTTGGCAGTAGCCCACACTTTTGTTCCAGCGGGCATAAGCCAGCAGCACCCTCTTCAGAACCACCCTGTCCTGCTCCCCCTCCTGACCACAATAAGAACTGCAGCCCGTCCGGTGCAGATCCTGCAAATGAGAGGGATGTGGTGCATTTCTTACGTGACTCATTGCATTAACGGAGTTATGTTTTCGTGCACTCAAGAGGAAAGACGAGAAAACGGAGAGAGAAGCAGATGACTGGACTGCCTTGTTGTTGGAAGAGGACATTACTTTGTCAGCACTGTGAGTCATTGTGACGTGCAGCGTTTCCATGATGCAGTCGTCCCGCTCTGACACACGTTAGCAAACATCCTCTACATCCACTCCTCTTCACAGTTGCCTCACATTTATAAAAAAGGGAAATGCTGCATGTTGTTAGGAGAATATTCTCATTGATATCTGTGATATCTGTGAGTGGAAAATAGGACAGTATGTAACACTATTCATTATTAGTGAGGTTTTGCTCCTCACAAGTTAAATAAAAGGATATACTTTAAAGATTACATTCATTTTTCTCTGTAGCACACCTTGCTTTTGTAGCAGCACAAAAGCAAGGAAACTGAAAGATGAAATCCCTCGTCAACATCTTCATTATTACACAGAATTATGTCCAATCAGTTGGTTTTACAGTCAACATTAACTGGAACAAGCAAGCAGTAACTGCAGGCTCACACATGCGCGTTAGAAGTATCAACAGCGATGTCGTCTATTGATTTTGAATGGTTGGACGTCAACCGCTGACAAAGTGAATTGTGGGTACTTTTTAATCACTTTGCTCAAATCAGAAGTTGAGGGGTTCAGTGAGTTTCAAGCAATCAAATAATAGCTAAGCAGCTGAGGTGCTGGCCAGTCATGCCATACAAAAGGCTTACAGATAATTTGCACACAATAAAAAAATATGTTTTTTTTCTTTTTAGAACATGGGCATTCATTTTAGAGCTGGGTATCGATTCAAATGTCAAGAATCGATTCGATTCCAATTCTTAAGATTCAGAATCGATTATCACCATTTGATTCGATTCGATCCGATATTGATTTGGGTTTGTGTTGCCTGGATTATATGACTGTAAAATAACTATTGAAATAATAATTTCACAATAATTATTGTGAAATAACTAAGAAATAAATAACTCAAATAGGCATTTCAATATCCATTTAAAGTGCAAAAAAAGAAAGAAATTGCAACAGCTCAAGCAGTGAAAAAATTATTTTAGCTTGTCTGATTTATTCTGTCACCAGACACACAGCTTGCCATGAAGCACCTGGCATTTTTCAGGTATTTCATGACAAACCGTGTCTGATAAACCAAACAAGCTATAGTAAATATAGATAATATGAACTTCATTGAACTAATATAACATTTAGAAATTTAAGCTGAAATGTCCAGCATTTTCTCTAAAGAAAAGTTAAGTTAGTTCAGGAGTTTTCAAAACTACTGGGACTACTGGGATTAAAGTTCACCAGGCAAAAATGTAATGATGAAAAAAAAAATATATATATATATATTTTTTTTTTTTTTTTTTTTTTTTTTTTTTTTTAAATCGATCTTTAGACATACAAATGAATTTTTAGGAATATGAGAATCGATTTAGAATCAGAAAATCGATTTTTTTCAACACAGGCCTAATTCATTTTGTTTAAGTTATTAAACTATAGAAATATATTGGATGCAGATGACTAAACTAAATGGAATACGTGACTAAAAAGCCTATATTTATTAAATTCTAGTTATGATATAATGTTGGTTCAAAGGCATTCATACTGTATAAATGAGCCTATACTAGATGAACTAGAACAGGTTTAATGAACACCGCACAGTACATGATTCTTTTCAAATGAGTCTCTCATACTTCTGCTTTTTTTTCCTCCAAATCTCCAGCTTGTGGCCTTGGCTCTTGGCACAATACCGCTGACACACATAAAACCTCCAACGCCGACATACTTCTGTGCAGAGCACACACATCTCATCCCCACCCCCCGACTCACAAATACAGCAAGGTTACCTTGACGATCTGGATGCCGAGGGAGTCATCGTCTGGGTTACTGCGCTCATTAAAGGCGAAACGCAGAGTCTTCTCCCAGTCGATAGAGATGCTGTGCAGGTACTGATCTGCGAGTGTCAGCCAAACCTGCATGGAAAAAAGCAACAGCTGACACAGAGGAGCTGCTCTGTGGTGGCATTTGGAAGATGAAGGTGACTAATTTGAGAAGCGACTTCAGCACTGCGCATATTAAAGACTGAGGTTTTCATTCACAAAATAAGAATTTCTAAGTCACTGAAACTGTTTACCTTAAATATAAATCAGATTTTTCTTCCATTCATCAGCTCTGTAAGATGTTCACTGTTCATGATGGCTCAAGTTGTTTTATTCACACACACACACACACACACACACACACACACACACGGTGTCATCGGCACCTCTGATTACAAGATGAAAGTAATCACTTCATTTTCCTTGCTCTCAAATCTCAAGCGCTGAAGTTGTGATGTGAAATGAATGGAAAACTGGAGCTTTTTGCCCATAAACAGTTGGGTTTTAAGCCAACAGACAGAAGCAGGATCCTGTTTTAGTTTGTCACAATGCCTCGTCCATCCCCTGGTGCAGCAAAGCACACAATCTTACTAATCCTGCAGATCAATTACAGTGTTGTCCCAACAACGGCGTAAGTTACAATGCATAAAGATTGCGTACCCTTTTCCTCCATTCCTTTGGTATGCCAGTCGGAAGTCTTGCCACAGCCTTGAGAGCATCATACCACTATAGAAAACAGGGAAAACATGCTTCAAATACAGTATCATTACATTTACAACCATGTTTCCAAAAAAAGCTAGCAAGGTATTTGAAAGCATTTGCACATAATATAAACCATCTTTAATTAATAGAATGTAGAATAATGATGCAAAGATGATGCATCAAATGCTGAAAGATAGAATTAGCATCGTTTCCAGGAATTGTGATAATTTTCACATTGATGGAAGCAGGAAGCTATTAAAGATGGGAAACTTCACTGGACAATTTGTCTCAGAGAAGCTGAGTCTTTGTGAAATCAAGAAGGGGAAGGATACACCACTTTGTGTAACACTGCGAGTGCAAAATGTTCAATCTACAAATGAGCTTATCCAATGAAGATGGCAGACTTGAGGGATTTCATCGTCAAGTACATAATATATAAAAAAAAGATCAGAGAAATCTTTGTATACATAAGCCGAGTATGAGAGCAGGCCTTCAGGCAGCACTGCCTGATGGGGGACCAAGCCTGCTGCATCCTCTAGACCACAGATTAAAAATCACAGTTGCCTAATCAAAGCAGCCACTCTCCATCATGCAGCAACCCCAAGTACCGCCACAACCCTTTGGAGTTATGCATGATCTTGATGTGAGGACTATCCAGCTTTCTATCAGGACTCGATTCATAAGTCAGCAACTGTGATGAGGTGGTGGTGATGTGGTGCATGTTTCGAATATAAAAATACACCATAAATGCTGATTATATAGAGATTTTGGGGCAACATATGCAGTTATCCTGTCACATCCTGTCCACATTCTGTACATGGATCTTTGGTAAAAGAATCCAGGTGTAATACTGGCCTGGCTTCATGTCCAGGTCTGTCAACCACTAAAACATTTGCTGCATAATAAAAATAAGACACACATGCAGATGATGACTATTGTAACTACTGAGCAGGTGGCGGCCAATGTCCAGCAGTAGTAGGAAGACAAAAATACACTTTCAGATGAACAGCAGCTGGCCTGGTTGGTTTCTCAAAATGGAGCCTAAAGTTATTTTGAGTAATTTTTGTCAACAGCAGAGACTGCCAGAGCTAGCTGACAGTTTCTATAAGTAATAAAATAATCCCTCAAATGAAACTGAAATATTATTAAGGAGGGAAAAAACAACACTTAAAAAGATTGAAAATGTGAAAAACCACACACACCTGCTGGAAGCCATTCTTTCCTAGTGAGGGCTCGATGGTAAACTTCAGCCTTGTATCAACTCCTAAAAATGGACAAAAAAAAAATCATCTGGTTAGAGTTGTCTTCAGGGCCAGTAAATGTGTCAGGTTTCTTTTTGTAACATGTTTGGAAAGACGTGTAAGGTCTAAGATAATTTAAAAAAAGAAAAAATATGAGAAGGAAAACATCAATTTGAGCTGGTTAAAGACATCATCATGGCAGAAGAAGCCCAGTTTCTCAATCAACATGACAAAAATAATAAATGTACATAATTATTTTTAAAAAGCAGCTTGAGATTCCACTGTAGTGATTACCTTATTCAAAAAGAAAAAGAAAATCAATGGTCATGGTGACTTGGTGGTTGACACAGAAAGAAGCTTCTTGGTTCAAATACCAAAAGATATTTCTGCAAGCATTTCTTCTCATGCTTGTGTGGGTTTTATCCAGGTACTCTTGCTTCTTCAGTCCAAAAACAAGCTTGCCAGGTTAACTGGTGAGTCCAAGTTGCTCAGTGTGAGTTTGTGTTGTCAATGTGGCCCTGCCATGGACTGGCAACCTGTCCAGGGTAAAGCCCTGTCTTTTGCCCAAAAGGAGCTGGGATAGACTCCAGCAGACCCATGTGAACCTAAATAGGAATCATTAAGTATAGGAAATGGATGGATGGAAGAAGCACCTTTTCTAACCCTCACATGTTCTTCAATGTACAAACACCAGGAAACTGGACCATATTACACCGGTCATGAAATCACTACACTGGCTTCCAGTGAGTCAAAGGATAGAGTTTAAAATCTTACTGCTGGTCTACAAATACCTGAATGGTCTTGGACCAAAATACATGCTTGATCTGTTAGTTCCCTATGAAGCTCCCAGACCCCTGAGGTTCATCTGGATCTGGTTTGTTGTGGTTCCAAGAACCAGAACCAAGCAAGGTGAGGCAGCGTTCAGTTATTCTGCTCCTCACCGGTGGAACAAACTTCCTGTAGACCTGAGGTCTGCTCCAACTGTCAGCTCCTTTAAATCAGGATAAAAACATTACTGTTTACTGAAGTGTACTCTTAAATTAAATACTTACCTGCTGTACTCTACTGCCTTTATTTTTAACAACTTGTGCTTTTTATTATTTTACCTCTTTTCTTATCATTTTATTTAATTTATTTGGTATTTAAGCGTAAAATCTTAAAATCTTAAATTAAATACTTTCTGAAAACCGTGAATGAGATGTGTACCTGCGGTACTCTACTGCCCTTAGTTTTCAGCAACTTGTGCTTTTTATTATTTTACCTTCTTTTCTCATAATTGTATTTGTTATTTACTGTCCAATTATGTCTTACCGCTTTTAATGTTTAGTTTAGTTTAGGTCATGACACAAAAAAAATAAATAAATAAAAAACCAAGAATAAAACTGACAAGAAAACGTTCAATTGTTCAAAGAAAACATAACAAAAAAGTTTCCAGTATACAAATAAACAAATAACATCTAGACCGAAAAAGGGGTAGGCTGAAGCAAAGCTTATTATTTGCCTACCCTCAAAAAGATTAATTAAATTAATAAAATAAAAGCAAAAAGTAAGAGAAAGACTGCCCGTAAAACAAATTGCCTCTGTAGGGATAACAAACATTCCTCAAAAAATAAAAAAGATTTTTAAAATAAAAAGGTGCAGTCTACATGTTACCTTCATCCTTAAAAAATCAAAGCAAATCACCAATTAAATAAATACCCAAATCAACATCAATATAAGGGAATCATCCTTCTTTTCAATGTTTTTTTTAAATAAAGTTAAAGTTTTACATAATTTCAAATCTATATCTAATTTATTCCATACATCCACCGCTGCCACTGTAATGCATCTCAGTTTAGTGTTGGTTCTGATTGTTGATTTTCTGTATATGCTCTCCCCTCTGAGGTTGTAATGTTGATGTAAAGCACTTTACAATTGTGCTATATAAAAAAAACTTGCCTTGCCAATATATCCTTTCAAATTTGGATGCAAAATAAAAAGGATCTACAGTGGGTGTTTAAGTCTTTTAGACTTTAAAAGGCTCCAAAATTGTTCAATGTTTTTAGGATTCCCACGATATTTATACAAAAACCAACCCGGGTTGAGCTATAAAGCTATAAAGCGGAGTCGCTGTCCGCTTCCTGGTGCTGAATCCACGGTTCAATCCCCGTCTCACTGAGTGGACATCGTGTGTAAAACCTCTTTGCTCAAATTCACAGCCTAAACTTCTCCAAGGAATATTAATCGCTACAGACTTGGCCTCCCAAAAGGCCGAGCGGAAATGAAAATGTGATGTGAAGTTAAGAAGGAAGGTCCTGACATGTCAAGACTCCCTTTCTCTTCCGGTCTCCAGCTCAGCACAGTGAAGGCTCTGTTGCTCTCACACCCGGATTAAAATCAATTAAAAAGACCCGTTTTCTTCCACAATAAAGCTGCAAACATAAGAGACGAATGCATTTCACCTGCACGGTCCGATTCTGTGGTTTCTCCATGCGCCATTCTGGACGAGCGGCGTTTTGTTTAGTCGGTGTCGTCGCTGCGCTTCGGGAGGATTAAAACCTGAATTATGGGTCTGCGTTAAATCGACGCAGAGGCTACGGCGTAAGGTACGAGGCGACGCGCACCGTACGTTGCGCGTCGCCGCGTACCCTACGCCGTAGCCTCTGCGTTGGTGTAACGCGGAACCATAAATCAGCCTTAACATGGAAACCTCCTACTTCCCCGTTACACATTAATCCAACTCTCAACGCTTGTCTGGCTCAGACCGGCAACAGGCTCCGGGGGCTTAAATTATTACAAAATTCAAGTGGAAAAACGTGCTTAGTCAGAGACAGAAGGGATGAGGAACAAAGGCAAAAGGGAGGAAAATAAGCCTACAAATTGAGTTCATCTCCCACATTACCACGGTAAACGCACTTAAACTGCATTTCTGGAAATATTATCAGTTAAGTGGCACAAAAAAAGCCCACAAACAACAAAATAGTCGCAACAACTGCAGTATCTTTGCTGCTTCCATTGTCAGTCAGAAGATTTCATGCGCAAGTGTTTGGGGGGGAACAAACACTTGAATTAACTTGATGGTGAATTCACTGGAGATCTGATTCGTTTTTAAATCAGTCTGTAGATGATGAGCTTCTTTAACTTCTTACAAAACCCATTCAAGTGTTAAATAGAGCAACAGATTAACATAAATATTTGTTTGGGTAAACCTATGTGATAAATTAAAAAAATATGACATCAATTTATAGCTGCAACCAACCAGTGGATTAATGTATATTGCATATTGCATCATGGCAAGTATTTAAACCACAGAAATCAGACAGTGAAGTAATATTAAATCACAAAAAAACAGCATTCTAATTAATGGATATCTCCATTGTAACATAAGACACCCAAAATACAAAAGCAGGGAAAGTAACACTCAAAAGAATTGATTTCGCAGCCATGTGATATGCAAAAACGGGTTTATATAAAAACCAAAGCATTCATATGCATCATACAAAGAAACCATCCTTCTCTCCCTGGGCAGCAGTGGGATCACCATTTTAAATCAGTTTAGATAATGAGTTTAACTTCTTACAAAACCCATTCAAGTGTTAAATAGAGCAACAGATTACTAACATTAATATGTGTTTGGTTACAGCTATAAATTGATTTAATAGGTTTACCCAACCAGTGGATTAATGTATATTGTATATTGCATCATAGCAAGCATTTAAACCACAGAAATCAGACACTGAAGTAATATTAAATCACAAAAAACATCATTCCTGATTAATGGATATCTCCATTGCAACATAAGACACCCAAAATACAAAAGCAGGAAAAGGAACACTCAAAAGGATTGATTTCGCAGCCATGTGATATGCAAAAACGGGTTTATATAAAAACCAAAGCATTCATATGCATCATACAAAGAAACCATCCTTCTCTCCCTGGGCGGCAGTGGGATCACCATTTTAAATCAGTTTAGATAATGAGTTTAACTTCTTACAAAACCCATTCAAGTGTTAAATAGAGCAACAGATTACTAACATAAATATGTGTTTGGGTAAACCTATTAAATCAATGTATAGCTGTAACCAACCAGTGGATTAATGTATATTGCATATTGCATCATAGCAAGCATTTAAACCACAGAAATCAGACACTGAAGTAATATTAAATCACAAAAACATAATTAATGGATATCTCCATTGCAACATAAGACACCCAAAATACAAAAGCAGGAAAAGGAACACTCAAAAGGATTGATTTCGCAGCCATGTCTCTCGTTAATAGAGATTTTTATATTATACACATAGGCCCAAGACTATTTTTTATTTATTTTTTATTCCACCTACGGTATCATGTAGATTATTCATGCACTTTGTCTCTATCTTTTTTAACTGCAATGATGAGCCTGCACAACCAAGATTTTGACCCATGTTTAGTAATATGATGTGGCAATAAAGATTGAATCTTCTCTTGAATCTTGATGTGATATGCATAAAACCAAAGCATGCATATGCATCCTACAGAGGCATCACCTGGCTCTAGGGTGCAGAGCAGCCTCGGAGCGCTCCTGGAGATGCCGTTGCGCTTCTTCAGCACGTTGCTGATGATGTTGCCGACCCCTCCCGACCCGCGCTGCCGCTGCTTGGCGGCCGCCCTCGGCCTCCTCCCGGCGGCGGGGAGCCGCTCCTGCCTCATCCCGGAACCAGAGCCTTTCCACCCGCAAAATCACCTCATCGTTCTCCGCGGTTAAAATGCCTCCTCCTTCAGGGACACATCCTCACGACCAGACGCGCAGCTCTTCATCCAAACCAGAATGTAACCGATTCAAACTGGTTTCGGGTGCACTTTTCGCCTTCTACTCAAGTTTAATGTCCCTAGATACCCTATATCTTCATTTTGTGGCGCAAAAACATCTAAAGATTCACTGTCAATGCCACTAGACACGTTAAAAATAGGCGACTGCTGGAGGAGGAAGAAGCGGTTCCTCCTGCTCCTGCTCGGTGCTGCTGATGCTGCACGCCTCTTTAAGCCTGGTTTATGGTCCGCGCTAAAGCGACGCAGAGCCTGCGCCGTAGAGTACGCGGCGACGCGCACCTCTACGGCGTAGGCTCTGCGTTGGTTTAACGCGGACCATAAATCAGCCTCCATCCTCCTCTGGTCTGGCGTCACCAGGAGGAGGTGCAGGGATGGGCAGAGATGTAGGAGGACATAAAAGAATGAGGTAATGGTGGAGGATAGCAGAGGCGGAACATCCTTCCCAAAACAGATTTCATCCATGTAAGCTTATACAGCTGCATTAATGAGCCATTGATGGAAAACTTGGGTTCCTTTGTAAGAATTAATCAAATGCAGTCCTTTCATCTTTTTGAACATTTAGAGCCTCGCCACAACTGCCCATTTAAAAAAAAGGGGAAAAACAGGGTTAAACTTGACTTTAATAAGTAATTACAGGTGATTCTTCCACTAATCCTGGACTGCACTCAGAGCCATCAGCATGAGGTTGAACTGGTACATTTTTTATAGAAAATTGAAACAACACAAAGTGATATGAAACTTCTTTGCAAAAGCTTAAATGTTATTTTTTGTATGAAAAATGACCAACTGAGGGGTTCTCTAGAAAATTGAAGTTAAGCTTATGGGAGGGGAACATTTCTTTTCAAAAGATCCAAGATTCACAACTTTGTTGAGAAAAAAAAAAAAAAAGCTCATATGATGTTCATGACGTTCATATGCTCGTCATCCAGCTTCCCGAATCGATAACATACTCATGTCAAGGCTGCAAAATGTTAGTTAGTGATCTGTTTTCAGCCATCAAGTTGGCTTCTTTAATCAATTTGAAGTAACAACAAATTCAGCAATATATTAAAATCAGTCATCTTATTTGGCTGACTCTTTGGACTACAACTTTTGTTCAGAAAATAACAAGTCAGACTAATTTAAAATGATATATGCCAAATGAAATTCCTCAGAAGTATCGTAAAATGTACAAATTGTAACTTTCAACTGAGCAATTCCGGTTAAAACGATGCCATGCAGCGACAACAGTATAAGCAGAATAATATAATTTACATTTAACCCATTCTTCAATGAATTCTAGGGATTTCTTTCATAAAAAAAAAAAAAACAGAAAATACCATCAGTGAGTTATTTCATCAGATACAAGCCAAGACAAAACACTTGGGAAATACCGATTGCAATCTGAATCAGTGATGTGCACTCACTGGGGCTGGAGAAGACGCTTATTGATTTTTGTTTTTAACTTTTTTTTATCTTAAAGCATTATTTGAAAACTGGCTTGATGATGAGAAAAAAAATAAAACCCAAATGCTTCATGATGCAGCAGATTGTCTCAAGTTTCCCTTCAGTGACACTCAACTACACGATTGCCATCTATATGTGGACTACTGATCTGAAAACGTATTAGGCATGCTTCTCATACACTAAACTGATAATATCCTTTTCAAGAAACACATGTAAAAATTGTTAAGCCAAATGTGGCATCTAAAGTGAAACAACTAAAAAACAGACTAACCAACACAGAGCTGAAACTGAAACATAAGCAGCTATTTAGAGCAAGTGCATATTAAAGCTACGTTGGCGTAATGCCAAAGTTTCTGAGAGCTGTGGGAAACATTTGTGGGATAATATTGTTTATCTGCTGCATTGCATCTACTCAATGGTTCTGTGGTTCTGACAACATAGAGTGTCACATCTGTATGATCTAGAGGTCCATCTTGAGAACAGAGACAAACTACCAACCAACCGAGTTCATCAAAACCAGCTCTTTCAGGGAGAACACGTTATTAAGATACAAAAGCCAGGATCAGAGATCATTTGAGTATGATGGTGATTTTCAAGTGGATTACTAAGGCCCAGCTTTGCACTTCAGGGGTCAGAGGTGAGGTAAGAGGGATTTGATGCTTCATCCATACAAATGTCACCAGTTGCTTGACACTTTATTCATAAGAAAGAAAAGGTTTTGTGTAAGGAAAAAATGTCATGAAATTCATAAAAAAAATGACCACACAACCCAAAAAACAACAATGCGAGTCAATTTTAAAACAGCAGCAAAATGCACGAGACCAGAGTGCGCGCAGCCACAGCTAACGTTAGCAGCAACGATGTTGCCATAGCAACGCTCTTCCCCAAACTAGAGTGGAGGAGAGCACCGCGCGCATGCGCACGTCTGCGACCGAGAGGCTGGCGAATGTTCTATGGCTAGGACTTCATCTGTTCAAGTCTGTTAAATAAATAAATTACTGTACTTTATAAAGCCACATTTTTTGTTGTTATACATCAATCTTTTGATCTGCCACAATAATGTAATCAATTTAAAAAGGAAAACACCTCAAGTTGAGGGCTTTTTGCAGCAATTTTTAGGTGAGATTAAAAAAAGAGATTAATTAGATTAATTAATTACAGATCTTAAGTAATTAATCGCGCCATTTTTTTTTATCACTTGACAGCAATAGAAATAACAATTATCACTTACTGTGTTTATCCCTTATCTATTCATTTGTTGTCTTTGCTGATGCATAAATGTAAGACCTGTTCTAGAGCTACAAACCAAATATATGGTTAGAAAAAAAGAAATGAAAGAAGATAATTAAGAATTACACTTCAGATTTCAGGGCTAATTGTGTGTGGGAAATTTCCAAAGACCGCCTTGCTTGAAAGTGTTTGATTGACAGTAATCCTACTGACATGAGGATTTAGCCCCCAGTGCTGTAATTCCAACTAAATTCCTGATTAGTATAGAGAAGTTAAGATAGAGGATACCACATTTCATTACTGTATATATTATTCTAAGAAGAGCTTCTAATCTTATAATATTCTAGCTGGAAAACCAAATTCAGTGATGTGACTGCAAAGATTTCTTACATAACAGAATATTCAATTTAGCATGTTGTAGCCGTTTCAAGCTTAAAGATTGAGGAGATACTGAAGAGAGCGTCTGGGGCATCACTCCCAGTATATTATGCAAATTTATACTACTTTTCATACTACACGTGATACGACTAAGAGGACTAGTGTGCAACCTTAAAAAAACAATCATTTACAGTATTTGTGCCGTGAGGTTCATGTGTTAGTGCATGTTAGTTGAAAGAGAGACAAATACAACATATGATAATAAGGATTATCAATTAAATTCAATTAGCCTCAACTACATATTTTAACCGTTTCTGTATTATTAAAAAGATTAATTTCTAAATTGGATTTCTGGGAGCCTCATAATCAAATGAGATGACAGAAACTGGTGTTTGAGATCTTTTTGATTGTCTAAAAGAAGTCACTTTAGGGTATGGTATATTAGTACCGGTTCGGTGTTAAATAAAAAGAAGGACTGTAGTCTTACGTCGCTTTTGTGACACAGCCTGAAGACACGCCGTGACGATGTCGTAGTTCCTCTGCACCTTGTTGCAAAGTCGGTCCCGTCTCCTCAGCTGCCGTAACAGTTTGGCCGACTGCAGGCCTGAACGATATTTGGCCTCCTGGATTATTGAATGCAACTCCTCCGGAGCTGAAAAATCAAATATAGACACAAACATACTGTAAACACATTGTTTCTCTTAACTGAAACAATCATCATAGAAGAATCACATGAACAAACTCAAAAGCCTCAGGTCAGAACTTTCAGCATTAACACATCCAACAGTTCCATCTCATCCTGAATTTTTGTCTCACAAATCTGCTTAAATGTTTAAAACACACTTCTGTTTTCCCACATTTGTTTAAGAATCCAGTGTCAAGAATCAGGAGCAGCATGAAACTAGATATGTCTTTACTCCCGTGTGACATCTGCTTTTTACCGTCAGATCAGGACATGACACTCATTAATCCATTTTCCAAGCTGCAGGCCAAGAGGAAATGAAAACCAGAACACTCACTCACACACTCTCCTTATAAACACACACACACACACACATTCGCAGCCCAATTATTGAAACATAATCTTTACAATCAGAGTTTCACTGGACGCGACACAGATCTGAGACAGGACTGTTGTTGCCAATGTTTTTTTGTTACTTTTTGATAGTGTCCGACCGATCAGCCTTTTTTTCGATTATTTCGATCACCGATTAGGGGGAAATCAAAAAGACCGATAGCCGATATCAGCCGATACGATTATTACCCTTTTTTACCTTTTTGGGAGAAAACAAATTTCAATACAAGAATTCATTTACATGAATGGTGAGCAATTTATTGCTTTAACTAGAACATTCTTAATACAAAAAGAAAATGCAGTATTTCAGTAAATGATCACATTAGATGCAACCCCCCCCCCCCCCCCCCCCCCCATCCCTCTTCTTTACACCAGCATTCCTCAATAATGATAAATAAAAACAAAGCTGCATGGGATAACTTAAATAAGAGGAATCTTCATACTGTAACTCAAACTGTGTAAGTGTAACTGTAAAGTGTAAACAATAAGTCAAAGAACACCACAAGTCAAACCCTCAGGTTCATAATATTATTGTTTATTTATTTATTGTGGAGTAAATTTCCAAAAATGCATGTTTTACCTGGTTTTACCTGGTTTTACCAGGTTTTACCAGGATGAGCTGCTCTGAGCAGGAGGGGCCCCTTAGAGCACCTTTATATTAAATTGTAGGTGCAGGGACTGCAATGTTTCATCCTCTCCTCCTTTACTTTGCATCACTTTCACTTATTGTTAGAAATATGACGTCATATAGTCTTGTTTGACTTTGTTTTGATGATAGTAATTGATTTCATGTGGCCACATTTAAGCAACACTAGGTGACGTTTCTCAGCTCTGGAAGAAAAAGCCTGAATTATGGTTCCTCGTTAAATCGCGGGCCGCCACTGTTAAATCATTAAAAATGTAAATATAAGATATGCACTTTATGCAGCCGATTTTCTTAAAAAAAAAAAAAAAAAAAAAAAATAATCAAAAAAAAAAATTTTCGATTTTTTTTTGGGGGGGCCGATATCGATTATTAATAAAATTATGAATATCGAATTCGATAATCGGCCACGGCCGATTATCGGTCGCCCACTACTTTTTGACACAGTTTTGACAGCCATTTCTCATCCTACATTAATATCACACCATCATACTTCGGGACAACTGGAACGATGAACAAGATATCACGCGTAAGGCTGTTTGTTTCAGAGAGAAACAGTTTCAGAGAGAAACAAAGCAGTTTGCATGAAACAGAAGCTGATCACTCCTCTGATGAAGCTGCACTGTCCTCCTTATAAAAGCAGTCCACAGTAGAATCTGATCAATCAATAGAATCCCCAATGTTAAATTATTTCAGAGTTTCAACTAAAGTTTTGCATAAGAGAGCTCATGAACCTTGTATTTATTTGGGATAAAAACTCAAAACCCTGTAAATCTAATTTTTTTTTTACTTATGATGCCATTTAATGTAAGAATATATTGTTCAAACACTTTAGATACATAGAATAATCAATTAATTCTTCCAGCAGAGGGGTATGAAAAAAGGATTAACAGCAGAATGTATGAAGATATGTGGGATGCTGGAACTGGAGTGCCATCTTGTGAGGTAAACCCTCAGTTATTTGCGCCTGCCACTGCAGCTGTCTCACTGCCTCTGGTTCATTTTGATTAAATGTTGGTCGACATGGTCAAAGCTGCTGGAGGAGAGATAGAAATAGAGAGGAAATAAATAAAAAGGGAGCTTTTGACCTCATTTGGATTCTACAGAACATTTTACATATGCTTTTTCATTTACAAAAACATTTACACAGTCATTTTGATTACAATACAGAAAGCAGAGCTTTGTTTATACAACAACAAACCAGTGATCTTATTGGAGTACAGTAGTGTGGGTGTTCAGTATCTTGCCTATGGACACTTTAAAATGTGGAGGGAGCTTTCTGAGGGGAAGAAGTTCACGTGCCCAACTTCACCTGCTAAACTCTACTCTGGACCCCCAACCCTGAATCTCTATTTAATACTAAAATTCATACCGTCATCAATTATGTAATACCAGCCGACTTTACAATATGGATGAATCCCAGAGTGGATGCTATTTTCAACAGTTGAAAAGTTTCAGATCTTGGATAGCCCGTTAAATGTTTTGCAATGTCTGTTGTGTCCAAATCTGACCCTTTTGTCCCAATGAATAAGCTAAGAAAATGGGAAAATGTATACTTAATTTCTTGACTAATAATCATTTGATGTCATCTTGTGACCAGGTTGTTAAGCAACTTTCTAAACCAACACTGCCTTTAAGAAAAGGGTAAACAATTGACATTTTAAAAGCTATTTTGAATATTCATATTCCTCAATGTCCTGTTGTATGTTTATTGGGGAGTGCAGTGGAAAACATACATGGAAAAATTATGCAACGTATCATTGCTCTCGCCTTTCTGTCTGTGAAGAGGACAATACTTATGAACTGGAAGATTCGCGAACCAAACTGCTTTCACAAATACAATTGGCTGAAGGACTTTTTGGATTTATTATCAATGGAAAAGGCAACCGCAATCCTCAAAGACAATGAAAATGACCAATTTTCCCCATGGACTGTCATTAGACAACACTTGAGAATAAGGGAATAATAATATGACCTGTTGTGTTGTGTTGTGTTTTGTTGTGTTGGCTGTGATTCTTATTTTATTTTACTTATTCTTCTTTTAGAGCTGGACCTGAACTGATGCTAGAGGCACCATCATTCCTAAAGTTTCTGTACCAACCCTTCCCCCCACCCCCTTGTCTTTTTTTTTGTGTGTGTTATTGTAATGTTTTGTTTTTTGATTATGTGAAATGTGGTGTTGTTAACCTTTTTATTTTTGTCCCAGTTTTCATTTTGAAAAATAAAAATTATAAATAATAAAAATTAAAAAAAAAGGGTAAACAACTTTTAGGCCACACATGAGGTAGTAATTGACTGACTGGAGCAAAAATCCAATATAATGATGTCCTTTTTGGTAAATTAATTTATACTTCCGTCAGAAATTCCCTAAAACTCAAAACTGCTACGGTTAATTTTATTATACTGGAATTGGGATCAATTAAACACCAAATAAGCTACAACTAAAAATATGCTTTTTACTTCTATTTCCAAAGAGTCCACAGAGATTTTTTTTTACCTTGCTTAAACCCCCCCCCCCCCAAAAAAGCACAGCGTGGCTGATCAAAAGTATTTTTTTTTTCTTTTAATCTTTAACAAAAGGGATGTAAGCTTCTCCACAAACCATTAGGAGTTCACCAAACACATTAGAACAGAGGCATGTTTTGACTTCTCTCCTTCAGGCGTTATCAGAGCGTTTCCTCTTCCCGAGTGGCAGCCCTCGGCATTGTTCAACTCTTATGAGTTCAGTGTTTGCTCTCTCCACCTAAAGCTCACAAGGCTGGGCTACGTTTACTGTAGGATTCAACTCTTAACAGACGGAAACAATAGCAACATGACACTCAGCAACATGCCGGTTAAGACTCCGAGGAAACACTGCAGGAGCAGGACACGCCGAGGAGCAGTAAAGAAGCCGTCAATACTCTAATCTTCATTGTCTCAGTGTGTGGGGATATGATCCCTGTGAAAAAAAATTTAATTACAGCGAACAAGTGCAGAGAAGCAAACCACGTCTCTTTACTTTACAGAACGCCTTCTCCAGATTCTTTTGCTGTTTGAACTAAGGGACATCCATGATCACAAAAGATTATGCAAACTGTAATTTATAAACCCAAGGAAAGGTCTACAGAGTTTCAGATTATCAAATGCACCGCTGTGGCTGTACTCTAAGGTGACGAGAATATAAAGATAAAAAACTGTGTGAAGTCAAAACCAACTGAAAATCTTTCTTATAATTAAGACTTTCTTAAGGGGTCTCCAAGTCTGAAAACATGTGATTCAGTGAACCATCAACATTTTCAAGGATCTATGACATCACAAACATCACATTAGACAAGAATTATCCAGCCTCTCTATCTTCATCATCAGCCAGTGTACTATTGTGTACAGATGTGGCTGAAAAGGGAGCTTTCATACTGTATCTGTGTTCGTTTAACCCGAAAACATCATGTGAGGTTGCATTGTCAATATTTTAAGATGAGAACAGCATATACAAATATCTCTTGTGTATTCACTCCAGAGAAATATGTCACTCAGTGCCTTGGTCATTCCCACAGGATCAAGCCAAAGATAATAAGAGCAGGTTTATTCTCCAGCATCACTGTTTTTCTTAAGTAAAAGTCACAAAACTCCTGTTACCATGTTCATCAAATATCCACCTGCCTGTCTGAGACGCAGGAAGCCCAATCTGTAAAATAGTTTGCACTGTCTTAACCTCTGAGGACCCAGATTCCTGCATGAGCCTTATTCACAAAAGGTAAGAAGATATGTTAAAAAAATGTTAACATGTTACTTTAACCCATTGTGGATCTATCTAATTTACAGCTACCCGGAGACTCTTGAGGCAAAAATGGACACATACAAAAGAAATCGTCTTACATCAATATTTCTTCTGTATAAATCTCCTACTCCCTTCAGTTCTGCAGTGGGTGCAAAAGGTGTCAGTAGTGTATAACAGACCTGTAAGAGTGACTGACATTAAGACTTTCTTTTTTTTTAAATGACCAAAAAGAAACAAACAGTCTTGCAGAAAATTGTGCCATAACCTATAACAGCCACCATCAAATCAAAAAAGAAAAATTACAACAATAAATGCTACAAATGGCTTGAGGGAAGTACAAGCAGTTAAAAGCAACAAAGCTGATCCAGCAGAGATCATGTCCACCACCATGATTTTGTCATATTCCAGCAGAGCAGCATTCCTGAAGCATTCCTATGTCCTGTTTTTCTTATCTTTTACAGTGTATCACCATGTTGTGCAAAGTTGCATTGAATTTTTCAGTTATGTTACATTAGGCAAGGAAAGTTTATTTGTATAGCACAATTCAACACAAGGTAATTCAAAGTGCTTTACATCAACATTAAAAGCAGCACAAGTTGTTAAAAAGTAAGGGCAGGGCAGTAGAGTATAGTAGGTAAGTATTTAATCTAAGAGTACCTTCAGTAAACAGTAATGTTTTTAGGCCTGATTTAAAGGATCTACAGTTGGAGCAGACCTCAGGTCTACAGGAAGTTTGTTCCACCGGTGAGGAGCAGAGTAACTGAACGCTGCCTCACCTTGCTTGGTTCTGGTTCTGGAACCACAACAAACCAGATCCAGATGAACCTCAGGGGTCTGGGAGCTTCATAGGAACTAACAGATCAAGCATGTATTTTGGTCCAAGACCATTCAGTGCTTTGTAAACCTGCAGTAAGATTTTAAACTCTATCCTTTGACTCACTGGAAGCCAGTGTAGTGATTTCATGACCTGTATAATATGGTCCAGTTTCCTGGTGTTTGTAAGGACTCTGGTGGCAGTGTTCTGGATCAGCTGCCTGATAGATTTCTTGTTAAGGCCTGTAAACATGCCATTGCAATAATCAAACCTACTAAAAATGAATTCATAAATACGTTTTTCCATGTCCTGTTTAGACAGAAAACCCTTAATTCTAACAATGTTTTTCAGGCAGATTGAGTGACAAACTTTAGATGGCTGTTGAAGTTCAGGTCTGAGCCAATAATTACACCAAGATTTCTGGCTTGATTTCTAGCTGTCAATGACATTACTTTTTAAAAACTTGTGCTTTTTATTATTTTACCTCTTTTCTTATAATTAGGGCCCGAGCACTTACAGTGCGAAGGCCCTATTGTATATGTAGGAATTTTTTTCCTTGTTTTTTTTTTTTTCCCCTTCTTCCGACGGCCTTTTTGCCTCCCTAAACGTGCCCTAAAAGTCACCAAATTTTGCACGCAAGGCAGGCTTGGCGAAACATTTTATATTTAATGGTTTGCATGAATGGGCGTGGCCTAATGGCTCAACAGCGCCCCCTAGAAAACTTTGTGCCTCAAGCCCCACAATACGGTTTGACGTACATGCACGAAGATCGGTATACACCTGTATCATGTCGCAACTTAGAGAAAAGTCTCTTGGCGCCATGGCCGAAACCGAACAGGAAGTCGGCTATTTTGAATTAATCGTGGAATTTTGGCGCAATTTATGCAATTTCTGCTCTTCGCCCGAACCGCAACGTGCACCCAGGTGTGTTATACATCAAAATGTGCGTCTCCATCCTGCAACGACGCGCATTACTTTTCTCAGTCAAAAAAGTTACCTTGGTGAAGCTAGACGCCAAAAGGCGCGTCCCCGCTTCATCTGATTTGTCCATATTTGATAGTTCCTACTTTCTGCCAGAACTTTTGAATGGTTTGACATAGAGACTCGTGGGTGGTGTCATCGGACTCGGTTTTGAGTACTTGACATTCATTGGCCGGAATTAGCCCCGCCCCTTCTTCTGATTGGTCGATATTTGATAGTTCCTACTTTCTGCCATATTTTTTGAATGGTTTGACATAAAGAGTCATGGGTGGTGTCATCGGACTTACTTTTGAGTCCTTGATCTTTATGGGTGAAAATTTCACACGCGAGGGCCCGTTCATCGCTGCTTGCAGCTTTAATTTATAATTGCTCTGGTAATAACAGGTATAATTTTTATTATTATTATTCTTAAGCTAAATTTAAATAGAAACAAGGGGTAAGACCCAATACGTTTTTTACTTCCTCCTACTCCTTTTCGGGTATGAAGGTTTAGTTCCCTTTGATTTTGTTTAATGACTGTTTATTTGTATTCTTTTTTGTTTTGTGTAATTGTTTTTTTTTTGTTTTTTTTGTATGATCTAAATCCAAACCCCACCGTCCCTGCTCACCTTTCTGGGCCAGGTAGTTGACCTGCAGCCTCCGGGTGTGCTTCTCCTGCAGCTCCTGCAGGAAGCCGGAGCCGGAGCTGCTGCGTCCCGGGAATGCGTCGGAGCCGGACGCCTCGGTGGAGCTGTCCCAGCTGTCCGCATGCCTCCTGCCGGCCCCCCCGCAGGCCTCGTACAGCTCCACCAGCAGGCAGTCCACGATGGAGGTCTTGGGAGCCGCCAGGGCGGAGAGATCCCCCTGCAGGGACGCCGTGGAGGAGTCCAGCTGGACGCCGCTCTCCTCCTCCGACCACACGCCTGTGTCGCATATGTCAACTTCCAGAAGTTCATCCCTGCTCAACTTCAGCGCCGAGGCCATTTTAATCCATTAAAACGAAAAAGGTAACTTAACTTTTTCTGACTGTGTGAGCACTTTTTTTCCGGACAACACGGATAAAGTTTTAAAAAGTTTTCACTTTGAGCGTTTGGAAGAGGATGGAGTTCCTGGAAGAATCCATTCCTCGCCGCGGACAGGTGAGTCCCGCCCGACAGCTGTTACCTAGCGTGATTTATGGTCCCGCGTTAAATCGACGCGTACCGTACGGCGTAGGGTCTGCGTTGGTGTAACGCGGTACCATAAATCAGCCTTTACCTCCCCGTCCCCCTCTCCCCGGGGCCTCACAGTGGACCAGCCCACCTCAACTTCTCAATGGCTGACAAAACTTTCCTTAGGTCCCGAGCAGGTGCCTGGAGCTCCCGGATTGGACAATCAAAACCAGACAAAGTTTTCTGCACCAATCCCCTTCTTCCTCTAGTTAAAACTGTATTAGACGGCTCATACATGTATTTAATTTGCAGTGTGAGTACAGTGTGTGAGTATTTATAAATACAGGTTAAATGATCAGTGAATGGGGGTAGGACCATGGGTGCAAATCCCGGGGGGGGCGGGGGGGACATGTCCCCCCCAATTTCTGAAAAACATGAATTGTCCCCCCTAATAAAAATACCCTAAATTATTCAAAATTGAACAAATGTATTTTCAGACTTAAAGGTTGAATATGTAGAATATTTATTAAAAATATATTTCTAAAAAAATAATACATCCACGGTGCGTTTTGAGGTGTACAGAATGAAAGTATTGCTACTCCATACATTTTTTTTTTTTAGTCTGAATTAATATTTTTAAAATTTTTGACGGGCTCGACAATGACTTTTTGTCAACGTTCTGTTTACATTCGTACCTGCCCGTAGCCAACATGTGGCTCACTTCTCCACTGTTTTCCTGCCTCCTCCCGGTCGTATGCGTCTGTTTTCAACGAAGCCTTTTCAATAATCAATTGGTGGATCAATGGACCAATCTATGGCATGGTATGAGTTGCATATTGGCAAAAAATTAAAAATTAAAATCACGTTAGTGTCCCCCCCCAATCCTGACATCGGATCTGCACCCCTGGGTAGGACTAAATAAGTTTACACTTCTTCCTACTCCTTTTTTGGCACATGTAAATCAAGATAGCAAGTTTTAAAGGATGAAATTCTTTGTTGTGTTGTTGTTTTCTTAAAGGAGCTTGAGGCCGGATTGAGGCAGGATTTATGAAAAAAATCCGTATACATTTTAAGTTTTCTAGTAATAATGTCAGATGAAGCGTTCCAAACCCAAAAGAATGAGCCCTCTAGTGTATCTCTCCTTTGCCTTGAACAGGCTGTGTGCTGCAAAATGTGCTGCAATTCGGTCCCGAATTTCCCGCGCTGTCCTGCGGATGTGACGTCACATGACGCTGCATGCACGTTCTCCCCGTTCTCCCGTGCCGGCTTCACTGTTGGTTGCAGTACCCCCGACGGCCGTCGTGGTGAATGGTGGCGCTAGAGAGTCTCATTTCTTAAAAGGAGCCTCATGCTCCTTTAAACTTCTCATGAAGTGTTGTTTCTTTTTTTTTTACATGTACAAAAATAAAATAAATCAAATCAAATCAATTTACGAATCACATTTAAAATGTGTTCCCGTGTTGTGTTTGACATAAAGCTTAACTTCTGTATTTTGAATGTTTAAGAGTATAATACTGAATGTATCTTATTTGAGACATCAATTACTGAGACAGTTTTATTCATTTAAAGTAAATATATAAAATTGTCAAATGTATAGCGACCCCCCAGGACTGAGACAATGGCTCGACATTGTTGAAGAAATATACGCCATGGAAAGATTGACTTTTTGTTTGAGAATTAGAGGAAGAGATTTTGCTCAAAAGTGGCAAAAATGGTCTACATTTAAGGTCAAATCCCAGCCATGCCCTTAAAGAAGGGAAAGAAAAGAATGGCAAAATATTACATCTCCCCCAGGTAGTTATGTTATGATTGTTACTATCATTTTTTATTTTTATTATTATTATTTTTTTTCTCTTTCCTTTTTGTTTAAAATTATGTTTCAGGTAGAGATAAAAGTCCAAACTAATATAACTGAAAATTAATACAACATTAAATGCTGTCATTTCAAAGCTTCCATTGTTTATAGCCTGAAATAAATCAAGACATCTGAACTCTGTTTTATTTACAGTGACAGTGTTGAAATAAAAACAGGTCATATTTGTTATTAGTGACATTTTTTAAGAGATATGAGATAGAACAACATAAAAAACTAAAATGTCACTTCTCATAATGAATCACAGTAACTGGCCAGAAGGCAGTAAAATCAAATGAGCATATCAATGGAGGAGGTGTTTTTCAGAAGTAAAGATGGGGGGGAGTACCGGTATGCCACTCCTGCACTGGGTTAGCATTTCAGCAACGGAAACAAAAGAAAGAGGAAAACAATTTCAATATAAATGGTATAACTGGTGGTTATCAGTGTTCCCTCTGCCTGTGCTCAACAACACTTCTTAAAATAACTTTTAGTGGACACAGTTTTGTCACTGCAGCTATAAGTGCAAGTTAAAAATCTACCAGGCACGAAAGGAAAAACTGCAAACACGATCCAACAAGGACACCTCCTTCCCCAAGTTTGTTTCATATCCACCGGAGGAAATGGAGAACATTCCTATCCTCTGATGAATCAAAAGGGGAAATTATTGTTTGGAAATCCTCAATATGGGATCTTCCAGGCTCAACAGAAGTGTGATGGATTGGCTTGTCATCAGCAAATATTTCAAGAGTCAACCATTGGCATTAGTAACTGTCACTATTGTGGAAGCACAGCTAATTTTGGATGATATAGCCTGTACAGATTTCAGGCCCCTGTGCGTATTTTTTTTTTTTTCAAGTTTTTTTGCTTATTTAAACAAGACAATAGGAAACCAAATTCTGCACATTATACAATAGCATTGCTCCTCAGTAAAAATTATTTATCTGCCTGCAGTCCAAACCTGCCACACTGAAAGCATCTGGACTGAAATAATAAAAAAAATGGGCTCTGAACTATCGAGCGACTAAAATGCTAATGTATATCATGAGAGAATGAAGAAACATTTAATTCTTATAAATAAGAAAAATGCATTTGTGAGATGATCAGCAGAGCTGAGTGTGTGTCTTGCACCCATACAGAACTTGTCAAATCTTCTCTGCCAATACCAAAGAACCTATTCTGCTATTGACTCTTGTTTGCTATCTTGCAGCAAATGTTAGTTGAAGAACAGGATGTCAGTATGTGACCAAGCTGGTGACCAGTATGATAAGGAGGTGCCAGGCTGTTGAGGCCCACGTTTGTTCAATTAATAAAATGTATAGCAAATATGTATCATTTCTTCAGACTTCAATAATCCAAGCCAATAAATTACACCAAACACAAGTCAATAGCAGAATAAGCTGTTTGGCATTGGCAGAGAAAATTTGGTTATTTCTCTTCATGGGTGCAACAAACAAAACTCACAATCCCAAAGAAAGTTGATATAGGCTCCAACAGATCCACGTTACCCTGAATTGGAAGAAGCTGGTAGAGAGGATGGATGAATGGATTTGGCACCATTTTAAAAGACAATAGACTTCGCACTGGTGTAAGAAACACAAATTTATGTGCCAACATAAGCATTCAAAATACACCAGGAGGCCAAATGTTACCAAACGTCTTTTAATTGTAATACAGTTTTGATATAAATAGTGACATCTGTGATATACCGGTAGTCAGCAATCTTCGCCTTTGAATATTGTGAAAATGGAAAATTAGGTCTGCGGAGAGGATAATTGGGACTAACCTCCCATCTATCCAGGACCTGTACCAGTCCAGGACCAGGAAACGGGCAGGTAACATCTCTGCAGACCCCTCACACCCAGGACACAGTCTGGTTGAACTCCTCCCCTCTGGACGGCGCTACAAAGCACTGGACGCCAAAACCTCCAGACTCAGAGACAGTTTCTTCCCCCAAGCTGTTGCTCTGATGAACTCTCATCACTCATAGAGTCTCAGAGTAATCAATCACTGGGCAATAATAATAATAATAATAATCAGAATCAGAATCAGAATACTTTATTGTCAGTGTACCTGGGTACAGTGAGATTTGAAGCAGCATCACCTCTCCAGTCCAAGACAAATAACAGTAGTGCAAACAATAAGAAATATAAGAAATATAAATAATATAAAAAAGGTTAAGGTGCATTTTAATAGTTTTTTACAGATGATAGTATACACATGTAGGAATATTGCACAGAGTCCGGGAGAAGTATTGCACAGTTAAAAAAAAAAAAAACAGTAACGAAGATAATTCACATGTTGTTCAGGGTGATTATGGCTTTGGGGAAAAAACTGTTTTTGAGTCTGTTTGTTTTTGACCTGATGACTCTGTAGCTTCTTCCTGAAGGCAGCAGGTCAATCACAATCATATGCTGTAACAATGCACCTTTCAATAACCATGTCTACCTCATACTGCTACATCTTTCACTTTTTTTTAAAATTATATACAGGACTGTCTCAGAAAATTAGAATATTGTGATAAAGTTTTTTATTTTCTGTAATGCAATTAAAAAAACAAAAATGTCATACATTCTAGATTCATTACAAATCAACTGAAATATTGCAAGGCTTTTATTATTTTAATATTGCTGATTATGGCTTACAGTTTAAGATTAAGATTCCCAGAATATTCAATTTTTTTTAGATAGGATATTTGAGTTTTCTTAAGCTGTAAGCCATGATCAGCAATATTAAAATAATAAAAGGCTTGCAATATTTCAGTTGATTTGTAATGAATCCAGAATGTATGACATTTTTGTTTCTGTAATTGCATTACAGAAAATCACAATATTCTAATTTTCTGAGACAGTCCTGTATATGTTAATAAGAGCTGTCATTTGTCTATTTACTGTACAGTGAGCGAAAATAACCGAGTCAAATTCCCTGTCTTGTTTGACCTGACTTGGCCAAATAAACCTGATTCTGATTCTGAAAATGTTCAAATATTTTTTTTTATTAATACCTTAGGAAATTTCCTCCCAGCAAAAGAATATGTTTCATATAAATACCTGATAAAACAGCTACAAAGTATTTTTTTTTAGTTGGTGAAAACGTAATTTAATTGTATAACACAGATAAAATATAAAAGAAACGCATTAAAGCGTTTAAATACCTAACATATCACGTGACCGACTCGTGCTTCCGTGCCTGAAGCGGAGTCACGTGACCGGCGCACCAGGAAGTGTTTTCCCTCAGAAACAGCTCATGTCTTCTTGTTTTTTTCTTTTTTTTTCTTTGAGGGCTTTTGTAACCACATTTCACGGTGTCTCGGGGCGGCCGGAGAAGGGCGGCTCCAGATAATTTCTATTTGAATTAAGAAAATGGGCTCAAATCGACTGACGCTGCTGAACTGCCTCCTGATCTGCGTCACCTGGACCGAGCCGAGCCAGGGGCTGTTTCCATTCCCCACCCGCAGACCCAATATCGTTCTGATCCTCACAGACGACTTGGACAGCCTCATCGGGGGGCTGGTAAGGGCATTTTTTTTGTCATTTCTCCAGCTTCAGTAGCTTGGTTTATGGTTTAGCAGCTTGGGTTCATGTACGGGTTTTCAGTCCAGTCTCATTAAAGCTGACCGGTCACATTCCTGGTCAGACACATCATTTAAGCTTCTTACAGAGTCAGCAGGCCTGCCTTCACCTATCTGTCACAGATCTGTTAAAGACGCACTGAAAACAAAAAAACAAAACTCGTTTAAAAGGATTATGAAGTTTTTCAGCAAAGCATTTATTTCATTTTGGTAGTTCCTTAAAATGTACTGATGTGTAGACTGTACACTGGCACTTTACTAAGTTTATGTTGTGCACCAGAATCTTCCAGAAGACAGTTAGTTAGTTAGTTAGTTAGTTAGTTAGTTAGTATTTATTTAATACATAATATCTTAAAACCCATCTGTTCAGACTTGCCTATCCAGTCTAATTTTCTGTATTTTATTTTATTTCCTGTTGTATTTTCTATGTTTTTTTTTTAGTAAGGTGTCCTTGGGTGCTCAGAAAGGCGCCAACAAATAAAATTTATTATTATTATCATTATTATTATTATTATTATTATTATTTCGGTGCGATCACAAGCATAAAAATCAACAAACAAGATAACAAACATCCACAGGTTTTTCCCTTGTCAACATTGTGATTATTTTGACCGAAAAGGTCTGGGCTTGAAGCATAAAGCTTATCTTGCCCAACTTTTAACATAATAAAATATACAAAAAGAACAAATGAAGTGTCATGAGGTTACACAAAATAATAATAATAATAATAATAATAATAATAATAATAATAGCTGTAATAACTGTAATAATAGTACTAGTAATAATAATGATAGCTCTGAAAACAGAAAGTGAAAAGATGCTAAAGAAACTGACAAAACCAATTTAGGTTGTCATTTCATCTCATACATGTGTACATTCTTCTTTGTTTTGGTAATAACCTTTGGTAATTAGAGCTGCTGGTAGACTCAAATTGCTCAAAAATAATTGTATTTACAAAACGATTACAACATACAATCTAACGGCAATAAGATGAAAGCAATCAATGTTGGAATATCACATCCACCATGCAGGTTGGAGGTGGTGTTTCTGCATAGTGTGGCTTTAAATTATGTGAAAGAGTGTTGTTTGTTTTTTGAAAATCTGCAATTAATATTGATTCACCATTCTTAGAGGATGGTAATTTGGCTGTTTTATAATTGTATTGAAGAGCCGAACATGCGGGTTCCAGAGATTACACTCAATAAGGCAGGAGATGTTGGTTGTTCCCAGTCAGCTTTTGGATAAAGTACAAATAAAATCGGAATGTTTTAACAGGAAAACATGCAGGCGCATGGGGGGAAGAAAATCACCAGGACATAAAATTCAAATACAGTATGCTTTGAAAAATGCTAAATACAGACCACAAGTCCTGAAAACCAAATGAGCAGAAAAGGTTACTGTGTGTTTCTGATCAAACACGAAATCAGCTTAAGTAAATCGGATTTGCATACGGAAAATCCAAACATAGACAACAGGTGACATTCAATGAGTCTGCAGTGGAGAAGAGGAAGATCCTGGTAAATATTTTGGTAGAGGATCTTTCGAACGGGATGAAAGAAAAACAGCACTTTTCCAAAATCACTGATGTGAAGTTACAGGACTGTCTCAGAAAATTAGAATATTGTGATTTTCTGTAATGCAATTACAAAAACAAAAATGTCATACATTATGGATTTATTACAAATCAACTGAAATATTGCAAGCCTTTTATTATTTTAATATTGCTGATCATGGGCTTACAGCTTAAAAAAACTCAAATATCCTATCTCAAAAAATTAGAATATTCTGGGAATCTTAATCTTAAACTGTAAGCCATAATCAGCAATATTAAAATAATAAAAGGCTTGCAATATTTCAGTTGATTTGTAATGAATTCAGAATGTATGACATTTTTGTTTTTTTTAATTGCATTACAGAAAATAAAGAACTTTATCACAATATTCAAATTTTCTGAGACAGTCCTGTATATGTTAGATCAGGGGTTTTTAATTCCGGTGCTTGGGTAGCATGTAAAACATGCAGGACAGGAGAGCCCGAGGATCGGAATTAAAAACCCCCGTGTTAGATAATGGAAACAGGACAGATGGCAGGTATTAACTTTACTGCACGTGTGCAGGTATACTTTTCTCATTTTATTTTAATTTAAAAGTAGGTTTGGTGACACAGAAGTCATCTTGCATAATGATGACGGATATTGCCAGAGAGCAAAGAGAATTAATCAAATATATATATTTCAACTCAGGGACATGGCCAGCAAACTAGATCTCAGCTGTGGTGGAAATTAAAGCAAAAAACAAACGAACAAAAAGGCCGATGATCAAGGTCCATCCTGCAAAACCGCTCTGTTGACTGCAATATGAGAAAGCTGGAAGCTGATTGAACAGATCTCAAAGAAGGTTTGCAACAAGAGGTCATTGTGATTTCTCTCCTTTTTAATTTTTATTACAGTTTAGCATTTTGGCTGTAGTTAATCTGTAAAAAGAAAACAGCCTTTTAAGGATTTTATTGCCTTTTACTTTTTTTTTTTTTTTTTAAAGGCATGTTGTTCAAAGCTGTAATTTTCATATGTTATATAGCCCTTTCCTTTGTTTTTTTTCCCTGATGTGCAACATCTGGAACTGCAAAGCATTCCTTTGTTGAACATTTGTGCAGCAGACTTTCCCACAGAAACAGCAGGATAATTGTAGCTTTAACTATGAGACCAAAAACAAGTTACAAGTTTCCCTCCCTGTTGAAGTGCAACATGTTTGTTTTGTTTTTCAGAGTCCACTGAGTAAGACAAAAAAGCTGATTGGCGATGCTGGGATTTCTTTCACAAATGCAGTAAGAGTCATCCGTCGTTGTTTGTTTTTACAACCTCATTTGCAGCCTCCCATGTGTTCTGTTATTGTGCTGACTCTCCTGTGCCTCAGTTTGTCGCCAGCCCGCTGTGCTGCCCGAGTCGAGCCAGCATCCTGACCGGGAAATACCCACACAACCACCATGTCGTAAACAACACCTTGGAGGGAAACTGCAGCAGCATAGCCTGGCAGAAGAGCGAAGAGCCCCGCACGTTCCCCGCCTTGCTGAAGAACTACGCTGGCTATCAGACCTTCTTCGCTGGGAAATATCTAAATCAGGTGAGCTGAGTGGAGGGAATCAGAATGAGCCTTAGTGCGTGAAGAAGTTGCATAAAAGTTTTTTGTTAAAACTAACATAGAGTTGGAAGGGGAAGGTGGTTAAAGTCTCATTTACAACTGCTAATTGTGCATCAAAGGTCCTTAACTTCCTGATTTAAAATTTGGGTGTTTCTCTTTTCTTCAGTGAAGGGAAAAAAGAAAACAAACTCTTGCTTGATTAAAGCAAAACATTTGTCTGATGGCTATTTTGACAGGTGTCAACCAACGAATGAGCAGCTTTTGTGCATTCTGTTGTTTTTACTCCACCAGTCAGAGCAAACTGGGACTTTTGAAAGGAGTTGTGGGGCAAGAGTATAGAATATATATATATATATATATATATATATATATATATATATATATATATATATATACACATACTTATATATAAGTATAGAACAGGGTCTGTTTGTACAGGATGAGAACTGATAACTACATTTTTAAATATACTTCCTTGTACATGTATTAGTTTATTAGTTTAGCACCCCCCCCCAAAAAAAGATACAAATGTTTTCAAATTGCATAGAGAATAAAACAGCGTGCACGATTTTCCGGATTCAAGGTCATTGCAGAATATTTTGTTAAGTGATATCAGATCATTAATGTCAACATGACATTCATGGGGAATCAAGAGCGTGTATGTTTTTGTCGTTTTATTTATATTTAATAATATTTTCTCTTATTTTATGTATTTGCATGCATTCCTGAAGCTGAATTACTCCGAGGAGTTTCTGTCCCATGCTATAAAATATCATACAGATATAAGCATCTATTAATCGCATTTCATTGTTTGCATTGTTGCAGTATGGGCGCACCGATGCTGGTGGCGTGGAGCACGTCCCTCCAGGCTGGAGCTATTGGGCCGCACTGGTAAGACTGAAACAATGAGCTGATCCCATTTCCTGTTTTTATATATTATTTTATCTATTTTTATAAATCAAAGTTATTAGATAAACCAAAGGGGCAGTGTTGGATGTTAAACCACACAAGGCTTCTTTTTTTTTTTGACATCAGTTGACTGAAAATACAGAATTTGCCAGTTTGTGAACACATGTAGTGACATTGGAGAAGCTGATTCAAAGATGCCATATGTGCTATAATCAAAGCTAACGGCTGTCCAACGACGAAGTGATTCTTTTCATTAAACAAACAAATGAGTTGCATATCTGCTTCTAAACATGCAGGATATCTTAAAAAATGGGTTGTTTTTCATGGTATCTAGGACCTCTTTTTTGTGTTTTGTAGGAGAAGAACTCCAAGTACTACAACTATACTCTGTCGGTGAACGGGAAGGCTCAAAAACACGGAGCCGACTACACCAGAGACTACCTCACAGACGTCCTGGTGAGCAGCTTTGCTTTTACTCATCTTCGCTTCTGTATAGTTGAGTAGAAAACAAACCCCAAAATACTACTTTCACAGTAGAGGGGTGGAAAAACACTGGTATAAATGTTCATTTTTTGTCTTTTCCTCCTCAGGCCAACATGTCTCTGGACTTCCTCCAGTACAAGTCCAGCTTCCAGCCGTTCTTCATGATGGTGTCCACACCGGCCCCTCACTCGCCCTGGACAGCAGCTCCTCAGTATCAGGGCCGCTTTAACACCACCAAAGCTCCCAGGGCGCCCAATTTTAATGTCCATGGAAAGGTAGGACTCTGTTGTGATACCCCAAAATGATTTATTTGATAATCAGGGCACAGGGTTATTCTTCCAACCAAAGAGCAGCTTCCTCCTCACCATGACTCTGTTCTCCGTGCAGGATAAACACTGGTTGATCAGACAGGCTAAAACTCCCATGACCAACTCTTCCATTCAGTTTCTCGATGAAGCCTTCAGGAAAAGGTCGGTTGTGTTGTCACCTCTTGTCTCCTCTTTTCTTCTTCTACCAGTCTTTCTCAAGGACTTTGTTTACCCTCCTCTAATCTCACGTTCCTTACACTCGTCATGGCCTGCAGGTGGCAAACTTTACTGTCAGTGGACGACCTGGTGGAGACAATTGTGAAGAAGTTGGAGGTCAGAGGTGAATTGGACAACACCTATATCTTCTTTACGTCTGACAACGGGTACCACACGGGTATGTTTGCGTGTGTGTGTGTTATACGTTTACTGCCGGCTTTAATGTTGCGATATACCACGGCAAACACGTGCGTCTTGCTCTGTTGCAGGTCAGTTCTCTCTACCGCTTGATAAAAGGCAGCTGTACGAGTTCGACATCAGAGTTCCTCTCATGGTCAGAGGACCAAACATCAAACCCAATCAGACCAGCCAGGTACACATGCACACGCACATGCACAGCTGACAGTTGTTTTTAATGACAAGATCAATACGAAATCATCCGTGTCCGTCGGTCTGCTTCACAAATGCTGACTTGTGACTTGCTGCATATTTGTATGAGAACACAACTAGAAAACCTATTTCAGTATTCACTGTGTTTTTGTTTGTTTTGTTTTTTTTTAAACTATATACAATATTTGAAGAAATATGAAAGACTTATGAAATAAAATTCAGCATATAAAGTTAAAACTGAAGTAGCCCATAAAGAGCCTTCAGTTTTCAAAATAAAAACAAGAAATGCATAAATTTGATTAGTTTATCCCTGAATCCATACATGTTCTGCAACACCATCCTAATATGCACAGAAACATAACTAACCCATTTTTGCCATTTTACCGATACTCAACACAGGTTTATGAAATTACTACCTTTAGTTTGTTATAATCATGGCATATGTGTAATTACTGACAGAAAGTATCAGGTATTTAAGATTCAATAATTTGTCAAAAACAGCAGTTAAAGAGGCTCTTGCAGTAAAAATTGCAAATGTAAATAAATAAATAAAATCATAAAACTAGATGAAAGTATCAAAATATTACACATGAACATTTACTTTAATCTGGACCATATGGAGGCAATGGAAAATACTTATGTGTTATATATAAGTGTTAACATATTATTTTCAATTCCTGTTTTTAAAAGCAGCGCTGCCTGGATCTCATGGTTTCCTGTTCCAGCTGACAGAAACCACTCAAACCATCTTTCATGCCATTTATGCTACACGTCCAAAACTTCGACATTTATCTAAAACTAATTTTACTTTACCTGGTCAGGTTCCATGTGCTGCATTTCTCCATCCTGGTTTGTAAACACATGTCCTGATATAGTGCAGGGCATCAGTGTGTGTGATGCTCCTTCTCGCCTCTAGGGGGACCCTCTGAGCTAGAAATGGCAAAAGTTCCTTTAGGAGGACAGAAGTAGGTACAAGATTGTTTACATCTGGAAACATAAGCTTGCAGGGAAATTAACTTAACTATAAAAGGTGTAGGCTGTGAGGGAAATTTAAAGTGCCTTATTTGTACATCATCATCTGGGCCGTAAGGCTGAACATTCAAAGCCGGTTTCATGGGAAGTCTGCATATGTGCAACGCCTCGTTCTGTAGATGCTGATCTAATCTGCAGAGCCAGTAGTACCGCAGTTGTCCAATTGCACATCTGATGATGGTATAAATGGGACTCTTGATTATTTTTTATTGCTGTGGCATGTGTTAAAGCCCGTAGCATTCATCCACTTTCTCTCTGGAGCGTTATCACCACAGTTCAGCTGTCTGTCCCCTGCACCATCTGTTCGGCTGACTAACTGAATGCTTGCCGTTGCCAGATGCCAGTGGCGAACATTGACCTCGGCCCGACCATCCTGGACATCGCTGGATACAATGTCAACAAGACACAAATGGACGGCATGTCCTTCCTGCACATTATGGTAAGAACGCTGGTTTATGTGATTAAATTCTGGCAATTTTGACTCTTGATATACAGTTATAGAACACTGCAATTCTATAAATATAAATAAAATATTTCAGCATTTCAACTAACAAAACATCCTTCCACAATTTAGTAACATTGATATTTTCCCCCAAAACTTTGTTTCCCTTTCTTTCTTTCTTTTCAAAGACTTTTTTTTCTTTTTTCTGTGGCTCTTGTTGCCTTTATTTTGAAAGTCGCTAGACAGGAAACTAGGGTAGAGAGAGGGGGAAGCATGCAGTAAAAAGCTACAGGCCAGGATTCAAACCTGCGCCACCTGCACGAAAGATAGCCTGTTTGTGGTGCAGCCGCAGAACCGACTGAGCTACCTGGAGGCCCGACCCACAACCTTTCCTGCCGAGTTGATTTAATTAGTTAGAGCTGCAAAACCAACATTTAATTTTAATAAGCCCTTTTTTGGAAAACGTGGAATAAGGCTGCAAAATGTTTAAACTCCAAAAGAGACTAAAAATCCTTTTACAAATGATGCAATGCAAATTGAAACATTACAAACAAATGGTTGACTTTCTACATTAAATATACATTTATTTGTACAATATTTGGGTTTTAGAAACTGTTCATTAAGGAAATCTAATAACTGGAAACTTTCTTCTTCTTGTTGATGGTGACCAGGAGGGAAAGATGAACGCTAGCGGTTGGAGAACTGACATCCTGGTCGAGTATGAAGGAGAGGGGAGCAATGTGTCCGACCCTTCCTGTCCTCTGCTGGGACCAGGAGTGTCGGTACGAAACCCAAGACAAGGTCAACAAGGTCTGTTATTCCTGTTGAAAGGATCTGAGCAACTGAGACGTTTTTTCTTCTTCTTCTTCTTCTTTAGGAGTGTTTTCCAGACTGCGTGTGTGAGGACTCTTACAACAACACTTATGCTTGTGTGCGGACCGTTTCAACCTCTGCCAACCTGCAGTACTGCGAGTTTGATGATAACGAGGTACAGAGTACAAACTTTGTCTGTCTCCTACGCAGCTGGAGTTAAGGCCCTTAATTTGGCTGCAGCTTACGGCTCTGCATCCCTCTAGGTCTTTGTAGAAGTCTACAACGTGACGGCGGACCCCTTCCAGCTGACAAACATCGCAAAAACGATCGACCAGGAAGTTCTAGAGAAGATGAACCATCGGCTGATGATTCTGCAGTCCTGCTCCGGACAGTCGTGCCGGACACCAGGCGTGTACGATCCAAGGTCCGTTCTGAACTGCAACTCAGTGTTTCACCGAAAAATATCTGTCTTTGGCTTTAACTTTAGATCATGAAACAAAGAAACATCTAGTTTAATAAGTAGCACTCAATGATGATCCTTCAATTATGAAGTGTTAATCGTGTCAAATTGGGCCTCAAGAGCATTAAAATAACCCGATTAACAGTGACCCATCCTTCATTATGGGTTTAGTCAACTTTTACTTGTATTTGAATATAGAAAACCGTTAGTCTGTTGGCCATAACAGTTTAAAACAAGCTGCAGCAAATCAGGACCACACAATGAAGATGGCAAATTAGTAGCTACAGTTTCAGCTTTAGTCAGAGGGCCAGTTTGAAAAAATGAGCACAACACAAGTCCAGTTTGATATTAATCCATTCATGATTGCATTCATGAAGCATATTTGCCTCAGCTGGCTGGGATGAGATAAAAAGACTGTCAACAAACTCAAGGATATCCATTTGAAAGAACAGGAATACAATTAAATCAGCAGAAATTAGTTGTTTCACATTACCCGGTTTCAATTTCACTGGACGGAATATCTGATTCGGATGGATAATCTCCCATCTGTCTTTTGTCCTTTCAGGTATAAATTTGACCCTCGACTGCTGTTTCCCAACCACAGTGGGAGGCTGAGCAGGCTCAGACTGACGAAATAAGAGCAGGTGAAGGATTAGAAGATGGAAAGAGCACATGGAAGAAGGAGAAGAAGGGCTGTATTGTATGTTACATTCAGCCTCACCTGTTGTTGCCTTTTTTTTGGCCTCCTGAGCTGAGCCAGTCTCTTTTATAGATGGATGGAGAAGGGATCGCGCGGTGGGGTGGGTGGGGTCCACTACTGGTGAGTAGGTGGGTTACCATGGAGATAGGAGGCCTCTCTAGGGGTCAGACCCACCTCTGAACTTCACACTTCAATCTCGTACCCATTATTAAGTGAGTTTGTTCATGTGTGAAAATCAGATTCTCTAATACTCGTCTTGACAAGCGAGCCATGAGTTTAAATCACTTAAACTTACTATCAGCATTGTTTTGCACGTGAGTCCTGTCCTTGTAAAAATCTATTAATCAAGCACATCCACGTACCTGGTGCCCTGTTCTTGGATCAATTCTAGTAATCCGTTTCGTTTTTTTTTTAAATGCATTTGAATTAAGGTAGTTACAAATTGACTCTTGGTCAATTTGTAACTAATTTCCTTGATACAATTATTTTAAAGAGTAAAGATTTAAATTTGAGAAGAAATGACTAATAGTTACTCAAGTCTGCAGTTTTACGGCGTAAATCCTGATTCAGGAGAAATAACAGGAGAGTTAATCTCCCAAGCAGTGTAATTTATTAGTCAATAAAATCATCAGTGCATGTACCCATCTTTAAAGTGTCTGATTTAACAGAACTGATCTAGAATAATGGTATTAGCTGAGAACCAGTCAAATACGAGCGTGATCATATCAATCAGTTTGACCTGAATTCCTCTAATGTTAACAATCGCACAGGACCTACTCCAACATGTTTCCTCCTCTCCCACATAATAAAAAATAAGTTTGTTTTCAGTGCCCTCTGATGATAAAGTAGTTGACCATCAGACAGTTGGCAGCAGTCACACTCTTGTACTCTTTGGCTCGTGTTCCTTGTAAAATTAAAACCCTGTCACATTTGGGCTTTTTACCCCAAAGTCATGATTCAAACTAAAACTTCGCAGTAAACTTTAGTCAGTGCTTATTGTTTGAATTAAAAGTTGTTGTTTTTGGAACATTTGTTGAGCAGGAGTTCCCTGGGACAAACTTCTGTAAGTGACTACAGGCTCTAAAACCAAACAAACCCGACTCAGTGAGTCTAATGTGCCATTTTATATACACCCATATGTAAACTCCTATATTGAGATTTGTATTCAAAATTACAAAAAAAAAATATATATATTTAGTGATTTAATTGTCTGCTAAATCCAGCTTCCACAGTTTAGAAATCAGTTTATGTAACAGGCTTTAACAAGATGCTTTAAGTTATAACTGATCTTTAAAAACATCTTACTGTTGGAGCGCATTCACCCGACAAGAACAAAAGACCCTGACCCGCAACCACATGAAACAAACGCAAAAACAGAGAACAAAAGTGAAATATGATCGTACCAGATGTGACGAGAGAGGGAAGAATAAATGTCCTTGGATGGAGAGGGAGAGCCGCTTCATGATACCGTAGCGACATCAGATCCCAAATTTGACTCAAAACAGGCAGAATACTGTTGCTGTTTGACTCCGGCAAGCCGTCTCAGTTGCAGGGCAGTTTTGTAAGAAGCTCCTTTGTCGGCTGCCAGATTGAATTTAGCAAATTACCCTCAAGTTATTCAGTTACAACCTCCAGTCAGGCTAAAAATGACAAATTGGATTCTGTGGTTTATTGCTGATGCTGCAGACGGTTGACATTTCAGTACTTTCACAAGTTCACATTAGTAAACCGTCTGTTTTCATTCAGTGCCAACGCATTTTACATGTCATGAAGCGCCCAGTTAAAGGGCGAAGAAATCAGTCATTTCTCAGTCGGTTAAAAATCAAACAAAAGAGGCTGGAAAAACTGATACCAGATTAAGTCGTTCACCATAATCTGGTTTTAACTGCGTTTTACATTAACGGTTGTTATTATTTTAATTTATGGATTGGAAGTGAGAATTCTTAAATATTTGATCAATAAACTTTTCTTTTTTTTTTTAAATACAAATCCATTTGTCCTTTAAACTTTAAGGGGAACTATTTTTTCTTTGGGCAACAATCATTAATGTCATCTACATTTTAGTGTCTGCATGTTTTCTTCATGAAGCTAATATCTTTGAAATGTTTTGAAAGTCTGCACCTTTTGCTTTATTGATTAACCACTGAGCCACACATTTAAAGCTGAATATGATAAATATATCAAATCCTTTGGGGACTTGAGGAATATGCAAATTCAAAGTCTGGTTGACAGTTGTAAAGGTTTTTTGGGTGTTTGTGTGTGTTTTAACCTCACTGAAAAATTTGAGTTATTGACAAATGTTTGCCTGCAAGTCATTTCCAGTAAAGATGTCCAGCTGGTACCATTATTCTTGGAAATGCACATATTTCTGTATTCAACTTCACAAATGGACCTAAACACTTCCCCGCGAGACCACAGAACTGGAAAACAAAACCACCACGTGATGATCTTTCCTTGTAAAACTGATCACCTTGTTTCAATTCACTGATGCACTTTCCGGTTTGTCAGAAATGTTTGGCTGTTTTTGCGCCTTTAGATTTTTGTTGTTGTTTTTGATGTATTTTTGGCTTGTGTTTTTGTCCAAATAAAGATTCTAAAGGGGATCACAGGAAGCGCTTGTTTACAGCATTTTCATTTTATTCTGATCAATTTGATCTCAGCAGCAAATTGGAACAAGAAATAAAGTCTTTCCTGATAGTTTAAATCAATCTAAATGTGTCTTAAAGTTTTATCTTACCTGCTGTTAACATACTTAACTTAGGAATCCAGAAAGCTGATTTCATGCAAGCAAAAAAAAACAAAAAAAAACACAGATTTCTGCAGCTTGAACCACTAAACTAGTACAAGGCTTCTGCTCTGTTTACATATTTGCTGTCTGACTCTGTCAGAGTTTGTCTTGAAAATCCAACTTAACATTGAGGTAATTAAAACAGTTTTCAAACATTATCTACTTCAATTTGAAAAAGGTTAACTTTAGACTCTGAGAAAGTTGATCCATTTTGCTTAGTCTCAGCAATCATTGGTAAGCACACAAAACTACTAGAAGTGTGTACATTTGAATATTAAAATGAACATGTTAAAATGAACTTCAGAGTCTAATTCCTGGTTTGCCGTCATCCAGCCTAAAACCTGTATCTAATCCAGTGAGGCGTTATAAAATTAAATCTGACACTCGTAATAAAAACGTTTGTTCTTGACTCGTAAACGGAGTTCATCTCTTATGTTGCAACTTCTTATATTCCTTTACTCACTTGTAGTGTGGGGGTACTTAAAAAAAATGTTTTAGCTCGTCTTTGAAGACATGTCAAGCCTTTGTTTTCCCTCCACCAAGGAGGGGGGGGTCGATGGAGGAGGTTTTCCCGTTTCCAGAAGGAGTTCAACTTTTCTAAAACATCAAGTCAGATTTGTACTTTGCTCTGGGGACAACAGAGGTTTCCCACTCGTAACCACATCACCCAGATGTAAGATATCTAAATAAAAATATTTAAAAAGTCAAATGAAAAAAAGCCTCCTTTGCTCACAAAGCCGTGGTCCATCATCAGCTCTCTCCATCGTCCAGGACGGGCAAGAAGGGCAGGTCGGTGTTCCCCAAGTAAGTTCTCCCGTGGTGCTGGAAGACGTCACTGATGGCCCATGTCAAACGGCCCTCGGGGTCGTGAAGCGTTCCCACGAGCTGCCCATCCAGTCCCAGCTCCAGCACCAGGGCGTAGCGCGGCAGCAGGAGGTTGTACCAGGTCAGAGGAACCACCTACAAACATACACAACACCAACCAGCCCGTAATTAGTGATCAAAACTACACTGCTGTTCTGTGACGAGGCCTCAGGTCTTCAGGTAGAGCTGAAATTTAACTCACTTTAAAAAGATATCTCTGAAACTGCCAACATCTCAAGAGCTGGAACCAGATATTATTAAAACATGATCTCAATGATCTTATAGCCATGACACACTATGTAATAAAGTTGTAGTTAAGTTTTTTTTGGTCATATTTGCCAAAATTACCACCATTTGTTGATCGTATTACATAAACCAGGTAATTTGAGAAACAAATCCCCTCCTTTGGCACCACCTGCAGCTCGCAATACACTTTACAAGTTCCCCCCCTTCCATTGCAGCCTGTCTGTTGAGAATTTATTTGAGAGCATATATTATTTGTTAAAACGGGTTTTGTTGGAGAATAAATAAGTTAAAGTTATAAGATAATAATTCATTAAAAGAGATGTGTACATTTTAAGTTAAAACCAGAATTATCTTATTTTCAGTTTATTTGGTTGAGAGGACATTAAACGGACTACCTTTCCCATGATGCTTTGCGAAGCAAATACAGGAAGAGAACGTGATGACGTCAGAGTCTGCTGTTGCGGGAAGAAGATGCTGTACCTCTTTTGAATAGCTGCACATGCTGTAATATTTTGCTGACCCTTTTTATTTCACTAAAGAGTTCAAATTGAGCAAACGTCTCGCTTCGTCCTTTCTCCCGTTGCAAGAGTAAAAGCTGCAACATTTTTTGGTGCCGAAACCCGGGAACAGGAGATAATGGCGGACGAAAATAGAGACGCCGAGGAGCGACCGGACGGCGGGGAACAACGTATTGAAAAGGTGAAAAGAAAACGTCGGACAATACGGAGTTCCACCACGAGACTCCTGAATCAGATGGATAGTGAATTATTAAAGGAAGACCCGGATGTTGGCCGTGTGCGGGAGATGCTGGCCGTGCTGTCGGCAAAAGAGGACGGGCTGCGGGAGCTTGACGGCATCATGGAAGAGCACACTTTGCTGGAGGACGTGGAGTCGGAGATTGAACAAGCAGAGGATTACAGAGACCGCATTATCGGTATGAAAGCGCGAGCTCACCGAGTGATCAGAGCGCATGAGACTGTGAGTGATCCCCGACCTGCTAGGCTAAGTGATGCTAACACCAACTCAGCAAGCTCTCAACACAGCAACCCGACTGTAAGACTGCCAAAGCTGATGATCGAGAAATTCAACGGAGATGTAAGTTCCTGGCAGGAGTTCTGGAGCCAGTATGAGACTGCTATTCACAGTAATGACACTCTTTGCAAGAGAGAGAAGTTTACATACCTGAAAACTTACCTCACAGGAACGGCTGCAAAGGCTGTAGCAGGGCTCACACTGACGGACAGTAACTATGATGCTGCACTTGATATTCTCCAGAGCAGATTTGGAAGAAAAGATCTCATTGTGAATGCTCACATGTCAAAGCTGTTAAATCTGACTCCTGTGAAGAAATCATCTGATGTTAGTGCTCTAAGGCAGTTATATGATGAATGTGAAGTTCAAATTAGAAGCCTAGAGTCACTGGGAGTGGTATCAGACTCATATGGGGGCATGCTGTGCCCAATACTGCTCCAGATGATGCCAGAGGACATGACTCTTGAGTACAGCCGTCAGAGGGGAGATGAGGATACGTGGAAGGTGCCCCATGTGCTCAAATTCCTGCAGAAAGAGGTTCAGAGTCGAGAAAGAGCTTTGCAAATGATGAGATCATATAACAAAAAGGAGAACCAGACAGTTCAAAAACCATGCAGCAAATCATATTCATCCAGTGGGTTTAAATTCAATAAACCAAGTACGACATCAGCAGCTGCACTATACACTGCCAACCAGAAGATGCCAACCTGCCTGTTCTGTGATAGCGCTGAACACAAATCAGAGAACTGTCCAGACCATCAAGTGTCAGCACGTAAAGAGAAACTGAAGAAGCTTGGCAGATGCTATGTCTGTCTGGGACGTAAACACATCGCAAGGTTCTGCAGGTTAAAGGGCGTGTCATGTGCCACGTGCGGAGGCAGGCATCATGTTGCCATTTGTGAGAAAGATGAAGCACCCCCACCTGCTGTCTCTTCCAACATGGACACTGTGATATCCTCAGTAATTCCCCAAGCAGAAGCAAGGAAGCCTGATAACGAGAACACTGTGCTGCTACAAACTGCAAAGGCATGGGCTGTAGGGCCCACAAGCAGGAAGATGGTCCGCTGCTTGCTAGATGGAGGCAGTCAAGGGAGTTTTGTACACGAGAATGTGGTGAAGGCGCTGCAGCTACCCGTCACAAGACAAGGGACAATTACTCTTCACACATTTGGCTCCTCTGCTCCAACAACGGTGAAACGCAACATAGTGAAACTCAGCTTGGAGAACATCTGGGATAAACGGCAGAGAATTGAAATAGAGGCAGTTGTGACCCCCAAAGTGTGCACAGCAGTGATGAAAGTCCCTGGTGAACATATACAGAATGAAATGATAAACAGAGGACTCCAACTCGCAGATTTCCCTGGAGATGATAAACCTGAACTTTCTGTACTAATTGGCTCAGACTACTACTGGCAGGTAGTATCAGGCCGATTAGAGAGACTGACACAGAGCCTGGTGGCGCTGGAGAGCACCTTCGGCTGGGCAGTGCAGGGCCCAGTAACAGTGTCCAGCATGACAGAAGCCACATGCATGCACATTCAGCTCAGTGAGGATGCACAGATTGACAAGCAGCTGCATGCATTCTGGGAGCTTGAATCCTTGGGTATCACAAGTGAGAAGCCTGAGAGCTCAGAGGATGAGGAAGCATTGCAGCGGTTCGAGGAAACCTCCATCATCAAGGATGGGCGTTACCAAGTGGAGTTGCCGTGGCGACCAAACCATCCTCCACTCCAGGACAATTATCGCATCGCAAGAAAGAGACTGGAGAGTTTGAAACGGAAACTAAGAAAAGATGTTACACTCTACAGCAGATACAACGATGTAGTGGAGGACTACTTGAAACAAGGAATGGCTGAGGATGTGACAAGGGAGCATATGTCACCAACAAGCGGTGAGACATATTACTTACCTCATCACGCTGTATTGAGGGAGGATAAGCTGACAACAAAACTGCGGGTCGTGTTCGATGCTTCATCCCACGAAGAAGGAGGTCCCTCACTGAATGACTGTCTCCTAACAGGTCCCAATCTGAATCCAGATCTGATGAGTGTTTTGATCAAGTTTAGACTGCATGAAATTGCATACATGGCAGACATCAAGAAAGCATTTCTGCAGATATCACTCTCAGAAAGAGACAGGGATGCTGTGAGATTTCTGTGGTTCACAGGACCACCCACAGAGGAGAAGGACGAGAAGCTGCGTGTGCTGAGAATGACAAGAGTGGTGTTTGGAGCTTCCTCAAGCCCGTTCTTACTCACAGCCACTATAAGGAAACATTTGGGACAGTTCAAGTCGGAGCAGCCACAAGTGGTGGAGACCATCAGTTCCTCACTTTATGTGGATGACTTTATTTCAAGTGCAAGTGAGGTGATGGAGGCCCATAAAGTGACAACATCAGCAAAGAACATCATGTCTGCAGCAGGCATGGAGCTTTGTAAATGGATGACGAACTCCCCTGAGCTCAAAGAAAAGTGGCAGGAGAGCTCAATGGACTGCACTGCACAGCTAGAAACCCATGGGTCAGTGCTGAAGGTTCTGGGTCTGGTCTGGAGACCAGTAACTGATGATTTTGTTTTTGACCTCAGGGGGCTGCTGGATATTCTGAAAGACAGAAAGAACACAAAACGCAGCGTCCTGCAGTCTTCTGCGCGCATTTTTGATCCTCTAGGATTCTTGACTCCCTTTACCATCAGGATAAAGTGCATGTTCCAGGAAATGTGGGAGAGAGGGCTCAAGTGGGATGAGGAACTGCCACATGATTTGACAAAAAAATGGGAACAGTGGTGCTCAGAGCTTCCACAACTGCACCAGCTGTCAATCCCACGGTGGTACAAGATTCACATGCTGCAGCAGAACATTCAAGATTTAAAGCTGCATGTGTTCTGTGACTCAAGTGAAAAGGCTTACAGCGCAGTGGCTTATCTGCAGGGAGAAACAAAAGATGGAGAAGTGACCGCAAGCCTGGTAGCATCCAAGTCCAGAGTGGCCCCACTCAAGAGGATGACGCTGCCACGCCTGGAACTGATGGGAGCTGTAATAGCAGCCAGGCTGGGGAGCACACTCATCAAAGCACTGCAGCTGGACAGAACACAACTCAGACTATGGACAGACTCAATGATAGTTCTACACTGGATTCGTAGTTCTGCTAACAAGTGGAAACAGTTTGTTTCCAACAGGGTGACTGAAATTCAGTCTCTGACTGATCCACAATCATGGTCTCACTGCAGCGGAAAAATTAATCCAGCTGACCTTCCAACCAGAGGTCTAATGGTGAAGGACCTGAAGCAGAGCACATTGTGGTGGAGCGGACCTTGTATTCTGATTTCACCTGAGCAGTCAGAGAGCACTCAAGAAGAAGTTCAGGAAGGTGAGCTGAACACTGAACTCAGATCCAAATTCCAGGTTGCAGTACAGTTTGTCAAGCAAGACACAGAATTCCTAAAACCAGTGTTATGTCTGGAGAAATACAGCAAACTCAAGACAGTGCTCCGAGTAACAGCTTGGATAAAGAGGTTCATCACCAACACCCGCTCAAGCACAAAGTTGAGTGGTGAACTAACAGCAGAAGAGCTGGATGAAGCGGAAAAATACTGGATAAAGGTGATCCAGATCCAGATATTCAGTCTGGAAATTGATCTTCTGAGAGCAGGAAAACGCCTTAACAAAGACTCCAGAATCCAAGAGCTGAAACCATTTTTGGATGAAGATGAGCTGCTCAGTGTGGGAGGAAGGCTCCAGCATTCAGAGCTGTCTTATAGAGAAAAACATCCATGGATTTTGCCCAAGGACCACAGATTCATAGAAATGTTGGGACAGTGTCATCATGAGAAGATGATGCACGCAGGTGTAAGAGACACTTTAGTGCAAATCAGAGAGAGATATTGGATTTTGAGAGCACGGCAGGTGGTCAAGAAAGTTGTGTCAAGATGTGTACTCTGCAAGAAGTTCAAAGCAAAGGCAGGGCAACAGACGACGGCGCCGCTGCCAAAAGACAGAATAACCGAGTCGCCACCATTTGAGATCACAGGTGTGGACTTTGCAGGGCCGCTTTATGTCAAAACACAGAACTCCATGACAAAGTCATACATCACACTCTTCACGTGTGCTGTAACCAGAGCAGTACATCTAGAGCTGGTCTCGGATCTGTCCACGGAGAGCTTTCTGCTAGCCCTGAAAAGATTCATCGCAAGAAGAGGATTATGTAAAGTGATCTACTCGGATAACGCCAAGACATTCAAGCGGGCTGATCAAGATTTAAAGGAGCTCTGGAAAAGCATCAAAAATCCACAGCTACGAGAGTTCTTCTCAGAGAAGGGCATCACCTGGCGGTTCATCGCTGAAAGAGCAGCCTGGTGGGGTGGATTCTGGGAGAGGCTTGTAAGCGAACAAGGAGCAGATGACCAGGAGGTGGCGGTACAGACAAAGAATTATGACCAACTTCTGGAACAGATGGAGGAGAGAATATCTTCTGGACTTGAAGTCAGCGCATCGCTGTGACACCTGTTGAAGAATATTACAAAGTCCAGTTCAAGAGTCCGCTGTGGGATGAGAGATTTTATTCTAGCCGGCGTTCAGCAGACAGATACAGACAGTGTCTTGTTCGGTGGGCTGACAACGAAATGGTTTGTAACAAGCTTTTTTATACAAGAACAAACAACAGAATTAAACAAGTCAGTGTGACAGTCAGAGGCGTGGCCTTGCGGGGGGCTGGAAGTCCGATATTCTCCTGGTGCCTGTCCCAGCAGGGAAACAAGACGCAGGGACTGGAATGACAATGCCTAGGGACATTGAATGAGACAATGCGTTGCCGGCAAGGTGTCGTACCGGCAGGGGTCCTTAGCAACTGGAATTGCATGTCAATGAGCTGAGGGGGATATGAGTTCAGGAGCCGTCCGCAGGGCGGCGTCGTGTCCCTGCAGGGGGTCTGCAGGGGGCCTCATCACACCCCACGGTCTTCGCCACTGAAGGTCGGGATGTTGTACTCATCGGAGACGACAACACTCCAAGGCAAAGCTGGAAGCTGGGAAGAATCGAGGAGCTGTTTCCAGGTCGGGATGGCCTGGTGAGGTCATGTGCAGTTCGCACTACTTCGGCGACTGTACTGCGGAGACCCATCCAGCTGTTATATCCTTTGGAAATTTAGATAAACTGTAGTTTATCGGGGGGGAGGATGTTGAGAATTTATTTGAGAGCATATATTATTTGTTAAAACGGGTTTTGTTGGAGAATAAATAAGTTAAAGTTATAAGATAATAATTCATTAAAAGAGATGTGTACATTTTAAGTTAAAACCAGAATTATCTTATTTTCAGTTTATTTGGTTGAGAGGACATTAAACGGACTACCTTTCCCATGATGCTTTGCGAAGCAAATACAGGAAGAGAACGTGATGACGTCAGAGTCTGCTGTTGCGGGAAGAAGATGCTGTACCTCTTTTGAATAGCTGCACATGCTGTAATATTTTGCTGACCCTTTTTATTTCACTAAAGAGTTCAAATTGAGCAAACGTCTCGCTTCGTCCTTTCTCCCGTTGCAAGAGTAAAAGCTGCAACACTGTCCAATACGTCTTGCAGTGGCATCATTAGAGCTACAGCCTACTGCCCAGACTGAAGAAGGGATTTCTGCGACCAATTCTTGGATATCTTCAACATACTACTGCTGTTATCAAAACGTTCAAACATTAATGATCCATCAAACCAACAAATATCACCTGAACGGACTATTCCTTCACATTTTTCTCAGAATTCACTTTTTCCATCTGTGTACCTTTTTGTTTTCAAATCGCCCCATCTTTTCCAACTTTTCCCCCGACCGTCTCCCTCACCTGCTTTGTGTCACGCAGGCCTTCCCCTGTGCGAGAAGCTCGTGCTGCGTGTTTATCAGCCAAGGATGTCTTAGTATTTATGACTAATATTGTGTCTTCATTTTTACATGCTCTAAAATTCTGTTTAAATCTTAATATTCACAGTGCAATAATTATTCTAACCAGCCTGACCCGAGTATCCCAAACTGGGGCATCCGCTCGGTTCGGATCAGTACACAAATCACCGTTAACATGTGCGTGATTGTCTCCAGGCCCCACAGATGTTGCTGTGGAGCAATATGCTAATATGCTGCCTTGTAGTTAGTAACAGAATCCGTCATCGCAGTTATAATTATATGAAGATCAATTCTGTAACAAAGATAGTTCCGTCTTATATATTTGTGTATTTACTGATCAAAGTTATTTGTGAGAATGTGGACGAGCTTCGTAAGCTTATTCCTCTCGAAGCACCTGGTACTTGTTTAAAGGGGACCTATTATGAAAAACATAATAGGTCTTATTATGTTATTATGGCTTTAACATATATAAAGTGGTCTCCCCTCAGCCTGCCAACTCAGAGAAGGAGGAAAGCAACCAAATTCTGCAATATCTGTACAGCCGCCCGGATGATCCATCCAGTGTGATGTGGCTTCTACGAGCCGTTCAGATTCTGCTCCCGTCGCTACGTAATGACGGGAGCGATTTACATAGGTTGGCCTCCTATGCGTGAAACCACGCCCACAACTAACTCCGCCGGCCGGAGCTTCCGCCATTTTTTCGTAGCGGTGTATCGCGTCATTCAGGCAGCCAATCAGCACAGAGCCTCATTATCATAGCCTCCCCGCCCACTCAGAATCCCACATAGATAATGAGGTTAGAGATAAAGACATGGCTCAGAGGCTGAATTTCTAATTTATTTAGCAAAAACAATCAAAAGCTTGTTTTTAAGACATTCAAGGCCTGTTTAATATAGGTATTAGATGCCATAATAGGTCCCCTTTAAGTAATGAACTGCTGAAATCACAGTAGGCATGTCCAACACGCTCTCAGTAGAAGCTGCGGGGCACAATTATGTCGGCCCCATCCAGTTAAAATTTTGGGATGACCGATATCAGCACATACTGTAATGTACGTCAGTTTTGGATGGTAAAATGGTAGGATGTCCAGTTATTTTTGTCTTGGTTACCAAGACGGAAAAATGACTTAAGTAGGAACCCTGTTGTGCCCTAATGGACTTTTCATTTCAACGGAAGAAGACTGCTGCAGAGAAGCAAGTAAGCAAGCCTCAGCGCCTTGCAGGGGTTAGCGTAACGGTTCTCTGACGCCTCGGTTTTCTGTAGTAATGTAACTTTCTTGCACGCGCTCTCGTTAGCACAGCAAACTCCAGTTACTGGATTTCTGGGAAGTTTCCAACTGCAGCTTTAATACAATGCAAAAATATTATTGAATGTGTTTCAGTAAAGCTAAATCTACAAAACCTGCTAGTCATTTTTGGACCAATCTTTAATCCAAGTTACTTGTGTGGTCCATTATTTTCCCCAAGTGTTCAGTCCACACACTTTTAGAGTATGTGTTTTATTTAGTGCATCTGTGTTTCTGGAAGGTCCTGCCCCTGTCCTGCCAGATTTCACAACATCTAGTCAGAGCAGAGCTGAGAACAAAGCTTCATGCCCGTTAACAGGCCTGATATGAATTAATGGGAGCGAGGAAGAGGAAAAAAAACACACATTCTTACATCACGTTTTCTACACAGATCTCTAGGCAGCGTTCTTTCCCATTGTACACAATCACACCCTAACGAATGCATTAAGGACAATAGTTTACAGTCTTTTCCACAGAAAGTGCTTCACATAAAAATATATTTTGTAATGCTTTAAAAAGTAAGAGTTTAAAAGCAGAAATTAAAGACCGACATTAATTAAACAGAATTAAACGAATGAGATGCAAGAAATAAAGGTTTTACTACATTATGGTGGATTACTGAAATTCAGAAATAAATAAAAAGGTTTTCAACATTGATTTAAAGCAAATTACAGCTTCAACAGCCCTGGTGCATTCTGGGAGTTTGTTCCACAGGGAGGAGCATAAAAACTGAACGCTGCTTCTTCGTGTTCGGTGCTAACTCTGGGTAGAGAAAGTAGGCGTGAGCCAGGCGACCTGAGGGTTCTGGGTGGTTCATAATGGACCAGGAGATCAGAGATGTATTTAGGCCCAACAGCATTCAGAGATTGATAAACCAGCAGCAGAGTTTCAACATCTATTCTGTGACGGACACTGCACGTCTGTCCCCACGTTCTCTGCCTGTTCAACAACAGCTACTAGTGCCAGAGTTTCTAGTTGGCAGACGACCGCTGCATCTCCAAAGCAGCTGCCTCACTGTTCTCTCATGATAGGAACTCTTCTAGAAACATAAGTCATTATAGTTTTATTACAGTTACACAAATAAGGGATGTTCTGGATTATTGGAGTTCTGTTATTCTTGTAAAGACATTTTGGTATTTATTTGGCTGTTAAGAAAGACAAAAGTAGTTAGGATAGTAAAACAGGAATGGGATAAAGGTCAAGGTTCAAACCTGGGACAAGAACCGCCAGCCTCAGCATGCCTGGCACTCGCTCAACCTGTTGACCTACTCCACGCCCCTTTCTGTGGGCTAAAATGGTAAAATGTTGCACTGAAAATCTCAGTTAAAAGTGCCTTTTCGTGCTTTGTCACAGATTCCAGATGTTAAGATGAGAAAGGTTCGCCACTGCCACATGAAGATGATTTCAACTCTGGCTGCAGTCACACTTTTAGCGCAGATTTTGACACACTAGAACTGAAGTTGCTTCATTGCCTCCCAGAACAATGTAGAATTACTTTTCAAAGCATGTGTATCTCAGTTGTTGGAGTGGATCTATGGAATGGGTTGGGTGATGGTTGAAGCAATGTACAAATATAAATCAATTTAAAAAACTGTACAAAAGGGAAGTTCTGGGAAGTTATTTGGTTGAGGAAGAGTTATGTTAAGGCAATATGGTGTTTGTTGTCTGGTTAGGTGCAAAGGTACAACCAATGGGAAAATCGGTAGCCTATTAGGTAATTGCAGCTATTTATTATTAAGATTTATGTTTAATTTATGATAGAGGTAACAAAGGGGCAGGGTTAAATAAGTTTTACTTCTACCTGCTCCTTTTCTGACACTGTTTTTTTTTCCCTGTTTGTATTACGTTTTTGTTGTTGTTGCTTTTTTTTTCCTGTATGTTTTGAATTTGTTTTAAAATCTTATATTTTTTTCCTTATGTGTTCGAAATAAACAATTCAATCAATCAATCAATCAATCAATCAATCAATCAATCAATCAATCAATATCCTCCAACTAGTCCCCTCCAGCTCATATCTGACTGTGTGTTTGCATGTTAAGCAAACTTATCGTGTATCAATATGTGCCATATCAATAACCAATACACTAACGGGTCCTTTGAATCACCATTGGTGACACGAGTGCAGCGACGGTGAGAGAACCTACCTTGGCCAGGAGGCGTTTGACAGCTGGATACGGAGCAATCATATCCAGGAAAGGAGGCAGAAACTTCCGAAAGCGAGGCGTTGTTATGCCAACCAGGAACGTTCTGTGGTCGCTGAGGCGGATGTTGTCGGGGTAACCGATCATATTGTCCATGACGACCTCCTTGGTGCCGGCCTTTGGGCCCTTCAGCCAGTACCTGAGAGGAGGCAACTGGGTATCAACCAAATACTTGTGTGTGTGTGGTCATGTTGACGTGGTAGGACTAAAGCTTCAGAGTTTGTCAGTTTCCAGGAAATGAGTGCAGGTTGATGTAAATGTCCTCCAATATGCGAGTGCGTACCTCAATATGCGTCCGATGCTGGTCTCGGCCAGCAGCAGGAAGTGCTCGTCAGGTGACAGGACAATGCCGTTGGGCATGTAGAGCGAGTCCAGCAGCACGCTCACATTTCCTGTCCGAGGATCGTAGGAGAGAAGACGGCCGAGGGTGTTCAGCTCGATCACCTGAAACAGGTTGGCTTTATTAGTTGTTTTGTCTTTTTCTCCCAGATTTTTTTATTGCGATTTTCCATTAACATGACAAACAATATCATCCAACAGTGTGTACGGATAGATTTACATCAACAGTTTGTCAACAAATCCCACACACACACACACACACACACACACACACACACACACACACACAGTATCAAAATAGATAACTTACAGGACTGTCTCAGAAACATTTAATATTGTGATAAAGTCCTTTATTTTCTGTAATGCAAAAATGTCATACATTCTGGATTCATTACAAATCGACAGAAATATTGCAAGCCTTTTATTATTTTAATATTGCTGACCATGGCTTACAGCTTAAGAAAACTCAAATATCCTATCTCAAAAAATGTGAATATTCTGGGAATCTTAATCTTAAACTGTAAACCATAATCAGCAATATTAAAATAATAAAAGGCTTGCAATATTTCAGTTGATTTGTAATGAATCCAGAATGTATGACATTTTTGTTTTTTTTAAATTGCATTACAGAAAATAAAGAACTTTATCACAATATTCTAATTTTCTGAGACAGTCCTGTGGATAAAAGAACCCAACATAACAGGGACTGGTGTTTAAATCATCTTGAGATAGGTCAAGAGAATTGACCACTTCCAGGAAAGGGCGCCAAGTGTTCTCAAATCTCTCAGATTCTCAGAGTCATTGAGTGAGAAGAACCTACTGTAGGTTTCTCTAGTTTCAGGTTGTACAGGACTTCTCTAATCCAACGAGTTGCATGATGTAATAAAAAAAAAATGTTTATTAACGGATAGCCCCTTGACATGAATCATCTCATTTTTGAGGGGGTCCAACATAAAACATACTGTACAACACAGTACAAAACAGTCACATACAACATACATATTACATAAGGCTCTCACACACAAACCCGCCCACACACCAGTCCCCGAAACCTGAAGAGCACAAGTGAACACTGCCTATAACACAGTTATAACAACAAGAACAACAATATTAATAATAGTCATTGTCATCATCATTATTATACAATATATGAAAAAAATAGATACATTATGTATGAAAAATAAATAAATAAAAAATGAGAAGGCAATACCACTAGAGGCAACTACATGGTTTATTGAGATTGGAATGATGGGGGGCGAGTGAGATTCCAGTCAAGTAGGATTAACCGCAGAGCTAGTAAAGTTGAAAAAGCAAGGGCCTGCCTCGCTGCAGCTGTGAGATTAATATCAGGGGGAGAGCCAGCTTTAATAGTTTTAACTGGCTCGGATGTGGACTTCATCCCCACTGTGAGGTCTATCGTCTATTGATTTTCCTGAGACACTCAAGAAGCAGAAACAAAAATGAATTTCTATTACCCACTGCTAACAGAAACTAAAAACAACAACTAAAATCCTACAGCACAACTGTCAAATGGGCCGAGAGAGAAGCTGGGCCGCTGATCGATACAGAACAACCAGTGAATGTTGTCCTCCGGTCGTAAAACATACGTAAAAGCCATGTGTGAAAATGCTTTTTGTTTCACACTTCACATGGAAAAAGTGTATTTTTATAAACCAACCTCAAAGTTGTTTCATTAATACTATTACGTTTGTCAGTCAATTACTTGTCTCAGAGTTAAAGTGGATGAATATAACTAACAAATTCATGTTCAAATTAAATAAAACTCTTGTTACATCCTCATAGTCGGTTTTCCTGGTTTATTAATTCTCTCAGGTGAATGAACACTTTATTGAATCTAAGCTCTTTCCTTTCACATATCTGATTTACATACAGACTTACGATGAGTATATTCCAGGAAATCTGATTTCTCATTTACATTTTCAAATCTTTCCTGCTCAAATTGGCACGAGGTTAATTTATTCTGAAGTTCATCCTGGAGCCTCACCAGCGCTGCTGAATGGACTCTTTCTAGTGTGTATGAAGAACAGGCCCGAGAGTCCTCTTGTGTGTTTTGAAAGGTATTGTTGCTAAGCAACACAGGGGGAAAAAGAAACGCCTCAATGAAACCTACTTGCATCAGCCTTCCATTGGAAGAGCTGAGTCACACAAACCACCTCACTCAGCTCCTCTCAGAAGCTCTGTCACGCTTCAATTATTTCACTGCTGCGACCCGACGGTAATTAACTCATCTGCTCTCACCTCCAGTTTGACATGTCTGCGCCCCCAGCGACTGGATGAGTCGGTGAAATAGATGATCCCAGTTTGAGAGGAAATCTCCAGGCCATTTAGGAAGGCGAAGGGAACGCCATCGGCTCCTGAAGGCAGAGGAGAGAACCAGAGTGAAGGGTCATCACCAAAATAGCACCAAGTTAGCTTCATTCAGCAGTGAAAAGGTCGTACCCTCTGAATTAGATACTAGTACGATCTTTTCTCCTGTTTTGGGGTCGACGCTGTGAAGCCCCAAGTAGGAGTCGGCTACAATCAGCTGACCGCGGCGGTCCATACGAACGCCATGAGGACGGCCGCACACGGGCTCATAGGCAGTGCTGCTGCCTGAAAACACACAAAACAACATCAGCGCAACGTCTTGTGAGTGACTGGAGGGTTCCAAAAGTATCTGACGAAAAAAGAAAATAAAAATCATTTTTCAGTTTGTTTAACTCTTGTTGCATCTATAGGCCGTCAGCCTGTCATCTGCTGGAGCCTCAACTGGCATTACATGAAATTTGAATTTTAGATTCAACTTTGGATTATGAACCGGAATGAATTAGATGATGTATGAATTTGAATATATTTTGGATTATTTTTAATTTTGTAAACTTTCAGTGCTTTCTGCTTCAAGTGCTCTGAGCTGACTTTGCTCTGAACCCATTGGTCTACAACAGAATATTATTTAACTTTTTTTTCCTTTTTTTCATTTGAAAGATGACTTATTGTGTAAATATTTCTACTATTCATCTTATCACAAAGAGACACTAAAACCTGACAAACACTTGAAATGTTCTCTTTGGCAAAACTTTTGTTACTGTGTTCCATCTCCACGCTAAAAGAGAAGGGAATGTGTCAACAAAATCTAATCTGAAACTTAAAAGAAATTATTATTAGGTCAGGAAAGTCTCCGTAGTATCAAAATGTAAGCGCATTAAAAGAAAAGGGAAAAAAAAAGTTGGAAAAGAGAAAAGGAAGGACGCCGTCATCCCTGAACAAGCAGAAAAAAGCTGCAGCCAAAAAATACAAACCACATTGTGGAAGATTCTGTCCCATGTGTGTGATGAGGGTGAGACTGTCATCAGGACCGATTCTCCACAGCTTACCGTCCACTGTTCCTGTGTACACATTACCTGAAACACACACACGTAGTTGCTGCAAAGATGTCTACTTCCTGCTTATTTACATTTCTGCCATCAGGAGAATGCCATCCGTTTCCTCTTAAGAAAATTCATTTTTCATATATACATAATATTGTAGAATAAACAAATAAATGAATTATACACACTACCAGATTAAGTGAACCTAAATGGAGCAGAAAGACTAACTACCATCCAGAAATGGTGCCTTTCAGCCACAACTTCAAAGCTGCAACCAATTAATTAATTAGGACAATAAAACATCACCCAGAGACTCTGCCACGACACGGTGAGCTGTGAAGCACTGGGACTTTTGTTTATAAAGTATGAAACTAATAACCTTTTCACATGAGACCATTACTACTTGGAGACCTGAGGGTAATTTATAAATTACACCTCAACATCTGTGTTTTGTGCAACGCATGCAGATGGGATTAGTGAGGTCTGTGACCGACTGAACACTCTCAGCCAAACACCAAAACTCCAATAGACAAATCAAAGATGCCACGCTGGTGTCAATGTTTAACTTGTCCCTTGAACAACAACATCTTAGGATGCAAACTTGAAAGCACATAGTATGCGAGGAGTCCCCAGAGGATTTCTAGCCTTCCTCACCATCCCTGTCAGCAGTGAAGGATTCTGGTCCATGCAGTCTCCCTGAGAAGAGCCGGCGGCCCCTCTGCAGGCGGGTGTTCACGGCCAGCACACCCTCCAGGGCCGGAGGGGGACCCTTCAGACTGAGGGAAGGAAAAGGAACATTTATTTATAAAGCACATTTCACATGATGAGCATGGACTCAATGTGCTCAAATACATAAACAAACAAAATTACAGGTTTACAATAACAGAAACAGACAAAAGTATGTCAAGAGAAAAACAACAATAACAACCATAATTCCATTTTAACAAAAGTGCGATCACCCAGCCAACCATGTAGAGTTTACTCAAACATCTGTGCAAAAGGGTACGTTTTTAGTCTGCTTTTGAAAGAGGGCACTGTTGGAGCAGACCTTATATTTGGACACTTGCTAAAAACAGTGTGGACAGTCAGCCCTGAAAATCGGATATGAGAAGGATTCAGATATGAATCAGATGTGCCTGCAGTCTGAACGCGGCCTTAGTTCCTGCAGAGAGTGTAGTAGTGACTGAAAGCACCATGAGCAGATCTAGTGTAAATTCTAGGTATGATGAGAAGACTTTTATTTGATGATCTAAGGCAATGAAAACTTTGTCTGCTTTGAGGATATGCAGTTGTAAAAATTATATTTGCGCATGTTAAATAAATAAAAAATAACACACCTAATGGAATACTGTAATCCAAGTCTGTATAAACCTACCTAGTATTTTAAAATGACCAAAATATAGTAACTAAGTTATTTAGCAGGATAAAAACTTAATAACTTATTATTATATCATTTTTCAACATTTAATCATACTACTACTCCGACAGGTTGTTAAAGGAAAAATGTTAAAAATGTTTGCACTCATATTAAAAGAGACATTTTTCAGAAATTATTTTATGTCCTTGCAATTATTTTTTGTGCATATTTTATACATTGGTGACACAGAATGAAGGTGAGAAAGACAAAGTCATATGTATACAGGGTAAACGAAAGAGAAATGTATCACAAAAACATAATTAATGTTAATTTTTTCAATTAAAGATTTGTAACAAATCACTTTACTCTTTTGCTGCCAGTATGTACGGGTCGGGGTGCCCGGCTGGTCTTAGACACAAGTAGGGGGGGCTCCAAGGAAAAAAGGTTGGGAACCACTGATCTAAGGGTCCGGTAAGTATTCAGTGAGCATGTCAACCATGTAGGAGGGAGCTACGCCATTCATAGATTTAAAGACAATAAGAAGTACTTTAAATCTACTCTTTGTTTAACAGGGAGCCAGTGAAGAGAGGATAAAACAGGAGTGATGTGTTCATACCTCTTGATTTTTGTTAGAATTCTGGCTGCAGCATTTTGAATAAGCTGGAGTTTATGTAACACTTGCTTTGTCAGTCCTGCAAAAAGTGCATTGCAATAATCTAATCTACTGGAGATAAAAGCATGAACCAGCTTTTCAGAGTCTGATTGTGACAGAAAGCATCTTACTTTAGATATATTTCTGAGATGATAGAAGGCAGTCCTGGAGATATTAGCTATGTGTTTCTGGAAGTTAAGATCAGCATTTAACATAACACCCAAGGTTTGACTGACAGAGGAGTTAATAGAGGGAGAATATGTTGCCTCAGAGCACTTGGACCAACTAAAAGAATCTCTGTTTTTTCTTCATTCAGCTGTAAAAAGTTTGTTGCCATCCAATACTTGATATCTGTAATGCATTGAATGAGGTCATTGACTGGGCTCAAATGATTGGCAGTAACTGATACATATAATTGTGTGTCATCAGCGTAAGAAGGATATTGAATATTATGATGCCGAATGATGGACCCAAGTGGTAACATATACAAATTGAAAAGTAGGGGACCTAGAATTGACCCTTGTGGGACTCCATATTGAATGCTGACATTATCAGATTTATATCTGCCGACCGAAAAAGTTAGATATGAGGAAAACCAGTTAAGAACTGAGGCCTCTGAGGCCCATACACTGTTCAAGGCGCTGGAGTAGAATGACATGGTCCACAGTATCAAAAGCTGCACTAAGGTGGAGAAGTAACAGAATAGAGACTTTGTGGTTGTCTGTGTTAATCTTCAGATCATTGATAACTCTGACGAGGGCAGTTTCTGTACTGTGTTTTTTTCTAAAACCTGACTGGCAGGCATCAAACAGGCTATTATATGACAGACACCTGTGTAATTGCTGAGGAGAGGAAATGGTTTCCAACACCTGCATTTAAACTGCACAGTAGATTAATGCTGAAACTGGGGCGAGTTATGGAATAATGAATAAAAACACAACTTACACGTGTGGTTTGGGGTCGATGGGAGACTTCAGCAGGTAAACCCCGACAGCCAGAGCCAGGAGAGCCCCCAACAACGATCTCCTCCCCAACCTGAGCAGGAGCAGGAAGAAAACAGCTGTGACACCCACATGAACCCAGCAATAATCAAGCATGTCAACATTTTGCAATATGTGCCCTTGCAGACAAACGATACGCTCGACTCCAAGCAAGACAAAAAAATGAAGAGGCAGCGTTTTGTTTTTCAGAAATCATCCCCCACATCTGCATCTGATGAGCTCAGGAGGTTGTTTCATATGCTGAAGGACCTTTGACTTTGCACAGGATGTTCAACGAGGTCCCCACTGCATTTCTGTTTAAATATTTATTCTAATGTAAAAGGAGAAGAAAAATAAAAACCATAGCCAATTTTTTTTGGCAGGTTTACATTAAATCAGCCAGAATTTCTGGCACATGGTGGTGTTTTTGTCCCCCCACCTCCTATTTTTTGCTGTAAAATTAAAGATTAATACTGTTGCAATAATGATAATGAATGAATGAATGAAGTTTATTCAGTCATTGCAACACAAAACAACACCAAAAAAAATATTGTACACAGCATTAACTTTTCATACAAAACCAAAAAAATGTGTTGAACAATAACTGAAAAGGCATAGGCTGAAGCAAATGCTTATAAGAGCCTATCCTGTAGTACCAACTTTCTATTTTTGGCTACAGACCTCCAGAAAACCAAAAAGAGAATAGAAAAGCAAAGAAACAACAAAAGGCAAAGAAACAATAGAAAAGCAAAGAAACATTTACAGATGGTCACTTGCACTCATAAGCTTCAAAAATAGCTTTACAAACCATTTTCTTAAATACAACAAAAGAATGACATGTTTTTAAATTTATGTTAGCATCATTCCAGAATTTAACTCCAGTGATGGAGACACGTCTCCTTTTCATACCTTTTTTTAGCTATTTGTACTGTGAAATTACAGACACCTCTAAGATTGTAACGAGTCTCCTGAATTGAAAAGAACCTCTGTATTGGGTCAGGGAGCATTTTTGATTTTGCTTTAAACATAATTTGCAGGATTTTAAAATAAAACAAATCATAAAATTTCATAACATGAGAATTTAGAAAAAGTGGATCTGTGTGAGCGTAGTAATCAGCCTTATTGATGATACGTATGGCTCGTTTTTTAAGTTTTATTATTGAATTTAAGGTGGTTTTAAAGGTGGATCCCCACAATTCCAAACAGTAAGATAAATAGGGAACAATCAATGAGTAGTAAATCGAATGCAAGGCCTTGGAATTCAGTATATTTCTGGATTTATACAGATTATAATGAGACCAAGCAGTAGTATTTTACTGTTTAAAACACTTTTTTTGCTGCAAATTGCACTTTTCCATGTAGTTTCTTGTCTCCTACTGTTTAAAACACTTTTTTTTGCTGCAAATTGCACTTTTCCATGTAGTTTCTTGTCTCCTGGTGTTGTGTGCAAATGCAAACCTCTTAACTCAGTCATTCAGATCGACTGAGCTGAACTCTGGGAGCAGTAGACTTGTAAACTTTGATAAAGAGACGCTGAACGAAGCACATGAAGATGATTAATTTAAGTGCTGGACAACAAGGCGACCACTGTGGAGCCCGAACAACCCACCAACAATGGACAAAACCTTTGGTTTCTGCAGACAGAACTGGGGAAAAAGAGACTTGGTCAGCCTGCAGGTTTTATTAGTAATATTTCTTTAGGTCTGGTGCAGACTGAGGTGGTTAAATAAGGACACAAAGGCGTGTTTAGAGAACTCACCTGGGGGGTTTTAGGGGCTCAACAGGTGCGATTAGTGGACGGTGTTATTGCAATACGTTAAAAATAATAATCCTCTCTTAAGTGTAAAACTACAGCAGGTTATCCCATAATAACTCAGAAACTCACGACAGGAACACAATGGTTTCTCATCCGCCGGAGAATTTATGAATATGTATTTTTAATTGTTAAGCTTTTGCGCAGTTTAAAAGAAAATTACCTTTACAGACAAAGCGACAGTTATTTGTTTATTTTTTTTAAGTTAATAGTTTTTGCACTTACATTGTTGTGTCTGAGGTGGGAGTTTCTTCCGCCTGTTGAATCTCACAGACTGTAACGAGGCGTGATAAAAAATGATGGTGAAGCAAACTGGAGTGAGAAGCGGTGAGGACGCGCTGATCCGGGGCGGGATTTCAAAATAAAAGCGTCGAGCTGCGCAAAGAGTTGACCTTACACCGACGCAGAGCCTACGCCGTACCCTACGCCGTAAGGTCTGCGTTGGTTTAACGCGCAACCATAAATCAGCCTTTAAGTTAAACACGTTAAGTACATTTTCATCCTGTTTCCTCTGGATTCTATGTGATTTTTTTTTCATAGTTTGTTTTTTTTTATAGAAAGATACACATATTCATTCAGAAAAGAAAAGGAAAATAAGTAACAATAATACGTTTTTTTTCCTTCATTGAATGGTGTGTGTGTGTGTGTGTGTGTGTGTGTGTGTGTGTGTGTGTGGTGTGTGGTGTGTGTGTGTGTGTGTGTGTGTGTGTGTGTGTGTGTGTGTGTGTGTGTGTGTGTGTGTGTGTGTGTGTGTGTGTGTGTGTGTGTGTGTGTGTGTGTGTGTGTGTGTGTGTGTGATCTATACAAAAAGACACATTCATTCAGAAAAGAAAATAACTTTTTTTTAATAATTATATCATTTTTTAATTATAATCAATCAATCAATCTAAAAATAATGCAATATTGCTCATAATAATGCACACATTAAAAAAGATAAATAAATCAATAAGTAAAACAAAAAAATCTAATACAGGAGGAAATAAAGAAGAAGAGTTTACTATGGGCTTGTGGAGATGTGCGTAGGCTGTTTTAATATCGTAGTAAAGTAAGAATGGATTCCAGGTTTCCTTAAAGGCCGACATATTGCTTTTGGTAGAGGCTGCCATTTTTTGCAGTAATATGAATTCTGTGAGAAGGTTGGTCCAGTGGTTGATGATGTGTAACGATTGTTTTGATTGTTTTTGTTTTTCATAGTTTTATTTTGATTGTGTGTCCTATTTCTTCATTTTATTACTCACGTATAGCACTTTGGGAAAGTGCTTTATAAATAAAGTTGGTATGCCTATTTCTCTCTATTTCTTTCTTTGAAAGAATTAATAATAATAATAATATTTTTTATTTATTATTATATTATATATATATATATATATATATATATATTTAATATTTATTCTCTGGCTTCTAGTCAAATTAGGAGCTGCCATTTGCGGGGAGCAGTGAGGGTTAAGTGCTTTTTGCTCAGGGGCCCAAGGTGGTTGACCTTGGTTGCAATCCAAGGGAGAACCTGCTCCTCCAGACCCCAGACCCCCTATGTGACCACTACCACTCCCCCTTAAGGTCTGGTTATTTTATAATTACTTTAATGCCATCATCATACATTTTCCAACATTTTTGCTGGGTTGCATTTATTCACTTTTCCAAAAGGTGACACTATTTATTGAGGTCTTATTGAGACGTGTGTAACATGTTTTGGCCAGCATACCACTGAGATACAGGTGAAACCAGCTGAGATACCAGCTCCCTTTTCAGGTCATAGCAGCCAGTGTAAGGGGTGGAGTTAACACGTTAACGTCTGGGGTTAATTTGGTTTACCCCTCTCCGCCAATCTCTTGTGGATGAGTGTGAAAAAAAGAATAAAAAAAGACTGCTCTGAAGCTAACTTTTAAATGTCTAAAAAGGTCTATTACAATAAAAGAAGGCATAAAAATAGATCTGAGATCTTTCTGAGCCAATTGTGAAAAGAAAAAAAATCAATGAGCATGCTCTCAACTTAAGGACACATGAATGGAAGCCTGTCCTACGTACGTTATCCATCCAACATCAGGACAGTTTTATCTTGAGTGAAACTCATGACTGAGAGAGACAGATCAATGGTCAACAACATCTTTCTTAACAAGGGAAGGCCAGAGAGGCCCAAAGTCCTAATAACGGTGTCCATTTTGTCAAATGTGAGCACAAGACCAGATAATTCATATTCAGATAGACTCACAAGACCAGATACCGCACTTCACTCCAACCTGCTCTTCTGTGGGATGTGTCTTTTGTGAAGTCGAGCTTTGTACTACTCGCTTCAGAAGTACAGCAGATGCATTAAAATGTGAAAATGAGTAGATTTAAAGGCGGAGAAGTCAGATAATGCTAACCAGAGGTGTCAAGTAACAAAGTACAAATACTTTGTTACCTTACTTAAGTAGAAATTTTGGTTATCTATACTTCACTGGAGTAATTATTTTTCAGACAACTTTTTACTTTTACTCCTTACATTTTCACGCAATTATTATTATTATTATTTTAAAAACAGCCTTGTTACTCTATTTCATTTCGTCGTTTAAAAAAAAACTATCCAGTTAAATTGCTCCATCCGGATAGAGTGAATTTGGTTGTGGTTGTTTCAGATGTTCTTGTCCAGTTTTGTTCTTACATCCGTTCCCTCAGATTCCTGCAACTAAACTTGGATGTACATTCCAATAAAGGTTAGGATAAATGATAACATGCCTCTGAACTTTGACTTTTTGCACCATTACAATACTTATAGGCAACTAGTCATCATATCTTCTGCTCTCTGAAACACATGTTAATGCTCAATAGTACACATATATGGTTCTTTAATATATTTACATTATACTAAGATGCATTCATTTTCAATGGCTTTTGTCCTTAATGACTTTTTTCCCCCTTACATTACTTTTACTTTTATACTTTAAGTAGTTTTGAAACCAGTACTTTTATACTTTTACTTGAGTAAAAAACTTGAGTTGATACTTCAACTTCTACAGGAGTATTTTTAAATTCTAGTATCTATACTTCTACCTGAGTAATGAATGTGAATACTTTTGACACCTCTGACGCTAACCTGATCTGGGTCTGTGATGTCACAGCACCAGGTAAAAGAGATGGTTGTTTTATCTTAAAGGTTTTCATCATTTCAGATACCCAAACATATCTGAAAATCACACAGCAAAATCCCTTGGCATATTATATCCCTTTTAAGCCTACTAGTGAAAATAAACAGCTTTTACTTTGAAAGAGTGCTGGCTAGAAAGATGGGGTGGGGGTTCCCAATTCTTTTTTTTTTGTGGGTTATTTAATTTGAGGTCAAACAGGGGACAGGCGAAGGAGTTGCTGCCAACAGCCTGGCAGAAACAACACATGGCTGGATAGTAAAAACACCGTAATTTACTCTGACAGCTATTAATAAAAAGAAGAAGAGGCTGAAGCGCTGCTTGTTTTTACACACAACAGCCTGAATAAAGAGTGGATACAAGGGTTTGGCTCCGCTGGCACATTTTGTAGAGACTTTAAAGCTTTAAACAGATGATAATGAAGGTTCATTTGAATATTATAAAAGAATCCGAACCACAGATATTTGATCTTCTATTTTTCCACAAATGGAGGCCGTATATGGAGTGGTGTTTTAGCTCAGGGCGATAAGCAGGCGGCCCATATACAGAGGCTGGAGCCGGTGGTCCAGGTCTGAGTCCCGGCCTGCGAAACCTTCACCGCGTCTTCCCTACTCTCTTTCACCACCACCTTTCCCGTCTCCACACTCACTTTTTTCTGCTCAAAAACATTTTGGAAAATACTTAAATGCATGGTAGTGTTTTGATGATTTATTTTGTTAACTCCCCCAAAATTCAAATACATAATAAACATGATATACAATGACTTAAAGGAGCTTGAGGCAGGATTTATGAAAAAAATGCGTATACGTTTTAAGTTTTCTAGTAATAATGTCAGATGAAGCGTTCCAAACCAAAAAGAATGAGCCCTCTAGTGTATCTCTCCGTTGCCTTGAACAGGCTGTGTGCTGCAAAATGTGCTGCAATTCTGGGCCCGAATTTCCCGCGCTGTCCGGGGGATGTGATGTCACATGACGCTGCATGCGCGTTCTCCCGTGCCGGCTTCGCTGCCTGTTGGCTGCAGTAACCCTGACCGTCGTCGCGGCGCTGAGTATCATTTCTTATTCTTTCCTCAAGTTCCTTTAACATTTGAAAATGTTCACCAATGACCTTAAAAAGAATTAACTTTATGTGCAGCAGATATGTGCACCCTACTGCTGTTGGTCTGAACACTTTTTAGTGAGTATTTAACTACATTTCTGGTATATCTTATTTTCCCCCTTCTTCTGATAACTAAAATCTATTTTTCACATGACATCATTTTCTTTTCTTTAATATAAACCATGCTTACATGCCAGAAACATTTGCACCGTGAGCGACGTCCCAATCCTTGCGCTCCTCATTTAGACGCTTCCCTGCATCAGTAGACTTGATTCACACGACTGGATCACGACATCAACTTGTCATCAAGGTCTGAACAAGTTAAAGACTTGTTCATTTGAGCCTGGTGTGTTGGAGCTGGGAAACATCTTAAAACATGCAGGTCGGTGGGTCCCAGGAGGCAGGACTGGGAAATACTGTCATGTCGGGCAACTAAAGAACAGTTCAAACAAAATCTTGAGAATATCATGGAGTAGCAAAAGAAGAAGAAAAAGGACCAAATTCTTTTACCTAAAAAGGTTTGAACAGAACATCATTATTACAACTGAAGCTTCACAAAGTTGATTTTAAGTTTATTTGATGTTAAGATTGAGTACAGAGTGTGACGGCGATGCAGATGAAACAGGGCGAAAAAGAGACAAAAAGGAAAAGAAAAAGAAAATCACAAAAGCCGTCATCTTCCCTGAATTTCAAGTTAAAGTGCCCCAATAAAAGTGATACGACTAGCCTGGTTCCATGTGCTAACAGCTAAAGTTGTCTATAAAATACAGACAAAATAAAACAAAAAAACACAGCTTCATTATTTAATAACTGTTCCCACACAGACTTGCGCATCATGATAACGTACAGAGGCAACAAAGGGACAAAATAATTGAATATTTATTCCAACAAGCAACTGAATAACAGTTTTTGTTCATTTTTGACATATTCAGTAATACGTTTCACGGTTCGCAAACTTGAATCATTAAAGTTACATTTTTTAATCCAATATTGACCAATTCACTTACTTGACGCTTCATTATCTAAATTCTTACACATCTAAATTTTCTTAAAAAACAAAAAAAACTTGTGAAAGATTCTTTAAATATTTCAATTTTGTATTTCCATGTAGTGCACAGATTTCAAGAAAAAACAAACATGAAATCAAAAAAATTCAGATGGCAATAAATCCTACTATTCATGTAAATGTCAACATTTGCTGTTCAGCCGCTTGTAAGATTCAAATCCTTAAGGCCCTTTTTTGCTTCCATAGAATGAACCCAGTGTTTAAAAGAAGAATAAATCAGGGTTAAAACCCCCTTTAAATAAAACTCTAACATCATACATGTTTCCCTTCAGCGGGAAGAGGCCTCTTGTATAATTTTGCTCCAGGCAACACCACAAAAATACCTTTGGTTATTATGCAAAAGAGTAAAATAAATCTATACAGATAACCATTGCATGTTTGACACAGAAATGAGAGAATAGTTGCAGCGTCTGTCCACTAGATGGCGACGTCGAACAGCAGTCTTGCAAGCACCATCAGCGTCACGTCATTCAGTGTTTGCAGCACAATAATGTCAATTTTCAAAAAAATATGATGCATCTAAGGTTCTATTCGTCCAAATGATTGTCTTAAAACAGATTTGGCAACAATGCAAAAACAAAAAACTCTTTGGTGTTTTAATGAGAAATAACAGACATGACGAAAATGTTGCATATAAAAAGGAGCAAAATCAAACTACACAAAAACCCTTTCAACTTTTGCACTTTCCTTTCCATTTTTCAATATCTTCAAAAGCATAATTTGCTTATCTACAATCTTCTCTCCAACTATGTCTGTATTATGATACCTTACCACTTTGGTTGCCTCCAACACCCACCCTCATCCAGCAGAATAAAATAAAATCATTTGGACTTTAAAAAAGGTCACGGCTACATAGTATTAACGTTAAAACAGCATGCACTTCAAACGGTGTGACGATGCAGCCGCTTTTACTCCTGTGCTCTCTGCCTTTCCTCTCACAAGAGGGTTATAAGAGCGCCCATAAATACAAAAAGAAACAAGCAGTTAATCAAAGTGACTTGTGGTCATTTTTCTCCAAGGCCACGGTCACCCTGCTTGTAAGAGAGCGTTTCCCAAGACTACAAAAAAGAAAAGAAAAAAAACCACCTCCCTACTTCTGCTTTTATTCCCTGCTTCAGCTAATGTTTCTCTTCTACTTCCTCTAAATCGCTCTGTCAACTTCCAGAAACCAGTCACATCTCGGCGCTCGTTCCTCTGACCAGGTCTGATCAGCGGTGAGAGGTCGTGTCCACTCAATCTACGTGGGTGTGTTCAGTCCTCGCTTCACCAAACACCCAAACACTCACTTTAGTCCTCATTCTGAGAAACTTTCGTTTTACACACCACAACTAAATAATTTCCTGCACTCACAAGTTTCTTGTTTATTTTAATTCCTTCCATTTAAACCTTTCAATATTCTCAGTACCCAGTCAAGAGTCTGTTTTCAGTCATTCAACCCTTTTTCAGTTCCTCTGTACCTTTATCTGCAACTTTTAGTTTCACAACTTACAACTGTGGAGTCTGAAGCTTTCTAAAATTAATGAGTTCAATTGCAGATACATATAAAAGTGTATATTATTACATTTTTGAAGACCCAATATAGGAAGTTTTGCGATTTTTTGCTCAGCGAGTCCTTAGACGGAGCTGTACGACACTTCCTAAGAGTGAGCGAAGATTCCTACAAATTAATTTTAATATTTTACGTGAACAAAAATCCATTTGTTAAATGGAAAAATCTAGAATATATTGCCATATACAGATTTTTACTTTTGAATCAAAAGTGTACAAAAAAATTGTTACAAAAAAAAAACACTGAAAATTGAGATGTTTCTGTCGTCAAATTAACTGATAATGAGTCTGCAAATTATATTAAAAACTTTAAATACTTAGTTATTCATGAGATGAACATTTTAAATGTGGTGAAATTTGATAAAATCAAAACATTATTGATCATCTATGACACAAAAATATTAAAGTGATATATAAGAATTTTCTAGTTAAATAAAAACAAATAAAGTGTCATGTCTAATTTTTGTTATAAAAAAAAAAGGTGTTTTTACTGTAATTAAAATCACCTGGCTACGATTTCTTGTAATTTGATTGTTATCAAAACCCTAAAAATAATGTAAAAATGTAAATAACATTTTGATTGTATAATAATATTAAAAACTGGGGCTCCATATACATGAACACGCGTCTGCAGCCGTTTTGGTTTTAACCCCAGTGTTTTCTCGATGCTCGCATCATCCGTGTCGTTTCATCCAGCAGACGACTGGATGAACTATTCTCTATGTCTGTGTCAAAAGCCTGATTGTTTCTGCCTCTGTAAAAGAAACTAAAATAAGACTTTGTTTTAAAAAAGTAAAGTAAAACACAAAATAAAGCTCCACCCATATAAATTAAGAAAAAAAAATATGTACAGACTTTTAAAAACAAACGATTTAAATTAAAAAAAAAAATGCAACACGTGGCATTCAGCCTTTCACAAGCTTGAAGGATAAAAAGTGAGGGAGACGAAGAGGAAACGAGACAGACTGCATACGCGTTGTGACAGCAGGACAGCGTGAGAGAAGGGAGGGATGGACGGGGAACAGCTGAGAGGATGAATGTATGGCACAGCTGAGGGAATCTTTGGCGTGGGCAGGCAGAAACGCTGTCCATTTTTCCTTTTATTCACTTGTCCTTCATGTGGAGTTTCTCTGTCCTCTTACTCCTCCATCTGTTTGCATCATCCCGTTCTCCAGGCGTTGAATCCTCTCTTGTCTTTCTGCATTCATAGCCATCCTTCCAACAAAATCTGCATCATACAACTCCTGTGAGGAGATTTAAGGAAAAAAAAAACAAATGCAATCCTCCTCCAGTCCCTCTAGGGGGCAGTAGTCCTGTCTCCCGATGGTTAAATCCTCTGAGAGGGCGCTCTGACCTCTCTCATCGCCTCTTGCAGTCTCTGCCGGTAGGTTTCATAGCGCTGAACTACCGCCTCCCTCTGCTCTTCTTCCTCCTTGTCGAGGATCCGCAGGAAGTTACGCAGCTCAGGGATGGAGAACGCATCCCACTGAGGAGAGAAAAAGGAGAGCAGGTTTCACTCACGTGGAAAAGGTTTCAAGTACAAATGATCTGATGTACCAACGAGGCAGGAGAGAGGAGGATATACAAGATATGGAAACAAAAAGTAAAATATGCGGGGAAGGAGCTTAAACTAGAGGTTGCTAGGGAGAGGATACGGAAGTGGAAAGAGAAAGAAGAGTAGGAAGTGGAAAGAGAAGGAATAATTGGAAGTGGAAAGAGAAGGAATAATTGGAAGTGGAAAGAGAAGGAATAATTGGAAGTGGAAAGAGAAGGAATAATTGGAAGTGGAAAGAGAAGGAATAATTGGAAGTGGAAAGAGAAGGAATAATTGGAAGTGGAAAGAGAAAGAAGAGTTGGAAGTGGAAAGAGAAAGAATAATTGGAATTGGAAAGAGAAGGAAGAGTTAGAAGTGGAAAGAGACAGAATAATTGGAATTGGAAAGAGAAGGAAGAGTTGGAAGTGGAAAGAGTTGGAAGTGGAAAGAGAAGGAAGAGTTGGAAGTGGAAAGAGAAAGAATAATTGGAAGTGGAAAGAGAAGGAAGAGGTATGAATGAAGGTGAGGGGGATGAAGAGGCAGAAGAAAGAGGAAGATATATGAAAACTGATGCAGAGAAGGAGAAAGAAGAAGAAAAAGGAGAGATCGTTAAAATGCAGAGGAAGAAAGAAAATAAAGAGAAGACATATTAAACTATTCAGACAATTTTACACAAAAAAAGATGCTTCCAAAAATCCCCAAAAAGTGAAAGGTTTGGATTACCACGACTTCTCCCGTCTGCTGCTCTCTGAGGACGAAGCTGAGCATGTCGTGGTCGGGACCCGCCACCAGACGAAGAAACAGCGGCATCTCGCCGTCCGCCAGCTTACACACGTACACTGCAACACACACGAGCAGATCCCCTCAATTCTAAGATCATCCCATCAAAAACACATACATGTGTGTGTGTGTTTACACGTAAAGAGATGTGGCGGAGGATGAAAGAGCGGCTGTGCCACATTAACAACCAGCAATCAAGCAAAAGAGATGCAGTTGGACTCCGTGGTGCGTTCACATCTGAGCCCAGCTGGTTCTGAGTGTTTGAAGGAATTTAAGGCTCCTAAAGTTGATAATGCAGCATTTTACAACATCTCTGCAAGAACTGCTCAAACCTGGCCGTTAAGAAGATGACATTTCAGACTCCCTTTTCCACTCTCGTTTTTTTTTTTTGGTTGGGGCGGAGTGAGCAACAGTCAACCCCACCCCTTGGTCTGTGGGGAGAGAATCTTCTGAGAGGGTTTTTTGCAGTATTACACTTCTTACTTCCAAAGATGTGGTTTGGGTGGGGAGGAAGACGTGGAGCTGCGATGTCGCACAACTTTAAGAATCTGAACAGACTCAGCAGCTGTCAGCTGAGACATAGTCGTCTTATGTCAGAGTTTTTCATTTTGTCGTCACTTCAGAGACCCTATCACATGATCTCAAGCACTGAATGTGTTATTTTTGTCGTAATGTGTCCCCTTTGAGGTGGAAACTAGTTCAAATCCAGAATACAACATATTGATTTGAGATAATCAGGAATTTCTTTCTAAGAAAAATTACTTAAATGAAGAAAAAGGTTAAATAAGATAAAAATTGTAAAAATAAATACATTCTAAGTCCTCAACCTTTCTCAGACCAAATGATCCTAATCCTCGTCCGTACACTCGTCATAGACATTCTTGCGGCTCAGTCCCAAACGCTTTATTTTGCTCATGAAAAGCCGAACAAGCTCCTTAAAACGTCCACATGGATCTGCTGTCAGACTTCTGTCTAGACGCCGTCTTTTATTAGCAGCCCGGGTTTCGATGAATGCCTCCATGTAGTTAATGAGAACAAGGGACAAAAACCCCCAAAATGTTCTATAAAAGTTAAGTTTGAAATGTGTTGCCCTTTAAAAGCGACCTGGAGTTTCTCATTGAAAGTTTAATGAATGTTTGGGGCTAACAGAGCGTCTCCTCCTTGCCCGGAGCTGTTAAACCGACTGAAAGATAATATGATATAACTCTGCAGCAGCTGCTCATTCACACTACGCTAAGAGTGTGTGTTCTTGGGTATCCCTGGTGAGCCGTCGTCGTGGGGAGAGCCCTGTGGCATCCAACACGAGGGCGAGGCCTCCACGCAAACACACAGAGGTCGTTACTGCAACGCTGGCACGGGTGGCATGAAACTCTATCCTCCAGAATGTCACTTTCACCATCTCTCTCACACACACACACACAAGTCTTACCCTGCTCCTCCCTGTGGTAGCGTTTGTACAGCGCGTACTTGGCTGGGTTGTCTGCCACGGTGAACTTGTTCAGCAGGGCGACGATCACCTGAACGCACAAACACACAGACCATGATTACACCAAACGACAAGATTATTGATACACAAATTGTCCATTTCTTTATTGTCAAGGCTCAGTTTGAACAGCTGTAAACGGTTTTAGCTCTTTTTATCATCATTGGTGTCGGGGTTCCACTATGTTCAGACAAAATTGGAATAATATTTGTTTGTTTACATGTAAATGTTTCTAACTGTGTTTTCTAACCGTGTTACCTGGAGAGCTTGAAAGATGATTTACAAAAACCAACATCTAAAAGGCTAAACTTGGCTTTTGTTTCACAGTTTGTTGGAACATCACCAGCAAGTTGAGGTTTTTCGGGGTTTTAACCAGGCGTATTTCACCTTTAGAGTATATCCAAGATGCTACCAGCCAATACAATATTTACAATGAACTGAAGAGCCAAGCAGGAAGAAAATTTCTCAAAGAAAAATCCACATTGTTAGGCTTATCCTTAGAACTGGAGTTACGTCCGTTAGCCACCACACACTCAAAGCCTGTACGACACAACGGCTTGAAAAGAGGGGACCAAAGTATCCTGCAAGATGTGGAGGAGCAACAAGTCTCATCATTGTGATAATTATAAAGTTTGACTGGACTTCAGACACAAGTTTCTGGAAAGGGCGTGTCATTATCTTCATCTGACGTCGATTGAAAGGTGATAAAACGTGATGTTAGCATTGTTTTCACGCCTTTAACAACTATTTTAGTAAGATTAAGTTTTGCTATGGATATGTACAGTTTTATTAACAGTATGTCAAATAACTACATTATGTTGAACCTCCCCTTCATTACTAAAAGGTTTACGTGTCCATTTAATAGAAGCTTTACCTTCATCGGGTCATAATTAAGTTATTCAGCAGCCGGTGAGATTGTGTGTGTGTGTGTGTGTGTGTGTGTGGGTGTGTTTGTGCGTGGGTGTGTTTGTGTGTGTGTGTGTGTGTGTGTGTGTGTGTGTGTGTGTGTGTGTGTGTGTGTGTGTGTGTGTGTGTGTGTGCGCATGTGCGTGTGTGTGTGTGTGTGTTTGTGTGTGTGTGTTTGTGTTTGTGTGTGTGTGTGTGTGTGTGTGTGTGTGTGTGTGTGTGTGTGTGTGTGTGTGTGTGTGTGTGTGTGCGCATGTGTGTGTGTGTGTGCGTGTGTGTGTGTGTGTGCGTGTGTGCGTGTGTGCGTGTGTGCGTGGGTGTACGTGTGTGGGTGTGTGGGTTCACCACCTGTCTGACTGTGTTACTGGAGCTGATGTGGAGGGTGTTGATGACTCCTCGGGGCAGATAGAAGGCCTCCCCCGTCACGGCTCCTCTTTGACCCCCCTTCATGGTCACCGGTCTTCTCAAGTCCAGCTGGACTTTGATGAAACCCGTGTAGGCGCCGGAGGGACCCTGGGGAGAGGCAATTACTTCATCGTCATGGCGATTTATGGCTCTTACAATTCATTTTTACCCATTTAATAGGAGAACAGTGTTCATTGTGAGTGATAAAAACAAAATCAAGCTAAAAGACTGATGAATAGATTATAATTTTAAATTCCAAAACTTTTCTTATAATCTGGCTTTATTAAATTGATGGTAAAACAAAAAAACAGCAGAGACTAGCACTGTGATCTCCAAACTCGCATGAAACCATTTAAAATTTCAGTTTCCTGGCGATCTCCTTTAAAAAGAAAAAAAAAAAAAGAATCCAAAACACATGCTAGGGAGATAACGTGGCTCTCTTCGGTTAAATGCATTGATTTATTTCCATGTGCATTTAAAGATGTGGTTATGCGTGTGTATGTGGGTGGGTGGGGAAATGGCTCTCCCTGCACCTGATACGTTAGTCAATGGTCAGACATTTAAGACAAATCTTCGCCAGCAGAGTAATCGGAGCAAGCCGTGAACATTTACTGGATCACTGTGAGTACTTTCCTGGCGATACGCATCACTTGAAGCCGACTTCAAAGTTTCTATCAGCCCAGTTTAATAGATAACAGTAGGTGGTACATGATCTCACCATGCGAGACCAGTTCATCCAGTGCATCCTGCAGGACAGATGGCCCCAGACGGAGGAAGAGCATTTTAATCTTATTACTCCATATGGGGCCAGTAGGAGTGTGTGTAAGAGTGAGTCACACACAGTCGCCTACAAACGTGTATTTGGGCCATTGCAGATGAAATGATACCGACAATAAAGAACAGAAGAGTTAAAAATAAAGACAGGGCAGACGACTGACATAGAGAAGCTTCACATACTGATTCTATCAGGTCGGATGTCTGCAAATGATTATTAACTGATGAGCAGATTAATGAAAATCTTCATCTGAGCTGCAAGTGAGCAAAAATAAATATTCTCTGCAAGCAGCGTCTGTTATTTGTACTTTCCAAACATTTTCTCCATCTAGTTTCTAAACGTTTTCTGCCTCTGGAAAATACTTCAAAACTAAGATGTTGCAGATAAGTATAGACAGTGGAAGAATATCTTTAGTCATTACAAATGCACCTTTTTTATTTAGTTTGCCCTGAAGTTTGCAGGTTCTCACTCTTAGAATCCAACTGAAACGATGATATAAAAACCACAAGATACTTTCATTTCCCGGCTTTGCAAAGCCTCAGCATCCCCCTGCAGCACTGCCTTTTATCCTTAAACACACCTCTCACGCTGCCAAGGAAAACACAGCGGGGGAGAACAATAGCAGGAATGACATCACAGCGCTCTGATGCGAGCGCTCAGGAATGCTGCGCGCAGGAGGGAGGCAGAGCTGAAACATCAGCACATCTCAGATTTGAAGTTTGCCTCCTTACTTTGATAGTGGTGGAATGTCATATTTTATTTGTGTGTGTAAAGGGAGGACGTTAAAGAAATATAATGGTTTAGGTGGTGAGAATCAAACCAATGACTGGTTGTGTGGGGCCAAACTCACCAGCGTCATTTTAAAGTGGTCTTTAGTCAGCGAGTTGTACTTCTCGATCCTCTGCTTGATTTCCTCCCTGCTGAACTCCGTCCGCAACTCTCTCTCCTTCTCCACATCCTTCAAAAAAGAGACACATGACATGATACAGTAAGTCACAAGCCGGGAAAAAAAAACGACACAAAATACAGTCTGCTCAGACAAAAGCAGCACGACGAGTGAACAAAAGGTCTAGTTTGGATGGATGTACTGATCCATGAAGTTTCTAACAAACTGTAAAATCATGCTTTTATACGAGTATATCAGGCCCAGCTTCCTCCAGTAACTAAAGCAGCCAGTCTGACAGAAAATACAGTATTAAAGCACTGCAAAAACTCAAAATCTTAACAATATTTGTCTTATTTCTAGTTAAAATGTCTCATTTTTAGTCAAAAAAAATCTCATTACACTTAAAACAAGACTCATCACTGGAAAAAACAAGAATTTTCACCTGTTTCAAGTAGATTTTCACTTAAAATAAGTAGAAAAATCTGCCAGTGGAACAAGATTTTTTTGCTTGTAATGAGAAGATAAATCTTGTCCCACTGGCAGATATTTCTACTTATTTCAAGTGAACATTTACTTGAAACAGGTGAAAATTGTCAAATAAGTTATTTTTCTGGTAATGACTCTTGTTGATGAGATATAATGAGACATTTTAACTAGAAATAAGACAAATATTCCTGGTAAGATTTTGAGTTTTTGCAGTGAGGGTCTCAAATAAATAAAAATGAAACAAAACATGAAACCAAAATCATTTTTCATTTAGTATAAAGTGGCTGATCATATCTAATTCAGATTAAAAACCATAACTTGGCCCAGAGGAAGCAGACCAGCATCCCACATCCTGGTGGTTTTTGTGCATGTGGTCCAGTCCGCTCACGTGATCCAAACTTCTGAGATCACATGTGTGTCTGTCTGCACTGAGAGTAAAATGCAACAAAGAAGGAGCACCCGCTCATATCGAGATAAGTGTCCTCCCAAAAAGCACGCCTAAAATGTGTGAAGAGGCCCCACTGCTGGAGGCTCAGCACATGACAAAAATAACTTTTTATGAAAATCCGTCTCGTGCTCAGAGGCTGGTTGCTACTTTTAATTGAGAAGCTCTTGCAGGAGGAGCTCGCACGTCCACGAGAATCCCATTTGAAACAATTAAAAAAAAGTACAAAACAGTCTTCAGTTGGACTGAAGGACATGTGGACGTGCAGACGCCACATACCTGATCTAAAAATCTTGGGATGCCTGCGTGAAGGGAGAACCAGCGGTCAGCTGGGGTTGTGTAAAAATAACAGTGGAGGGTGGAGCAGAGGGTCAAAACTGAGGTCAGCTGGTCGGAAACGTGTTAGACAAAGATGAAAGGTGTGTGTGGGACAGAGACCCAACACCTGCAAACCTGCTTTAATATAAATCAGAAACCAGAGACTTGTTTGAACGCGCTGGGGGTGACGTATTGAGCCATACAAAGCCGCCATCGTTGTTTTGCGAAACTGAAAACACACGAAAGTATAATTCAGGTCATGTGAAACGGCGGAGATGTTACTCAACCAGTTGGAAAAGTGCGCTGACGCCAGAGCCATTAAAAGTTATCAAGCAATAAACATCAGAGGGAGATGAAAGGTCCCTCTCTCCCACATACACACACTTTCTGCTCAAAACAGTACCTTTTTATTATTCGTCGTACCCACAGCAGAGCTGAGATCATTAGTTGTAAGAAATATGAGAGTTGATGATTTATTATTCAGTATGACATTTTTCTCTTCATTTAAAAATCAGATGATTAAATGAAACATTACAGAAACATGTTTTTTCCCATCGCAACAACAGATTACTGAAATAGTGAAAACGGAGACAAATCGAGTGAAAAAAACATTTTATTTTGTTTAAAAAGATCCAACTCGTGAGCAAAGATGCAGCCGTTTATTTGTCTTTTAAACAAAACACCTCCAGATTTGATTTGGTTGTGCAAAGATAACTTTTGCATGATTTTCTAAGAATAGACAATGCTACATCTAATCTACAAAAATAAACATCTGCATGACTTCAACAGAGATGCTCTGATACCTGAGTGCCGACTGTCAGCTGATACAGTTTACTGACCTCAATCCAGCATCATTTAGTGCTTCTTCCTTCCCTATATCTTGACATCTCGACACATTTAGGGTCCAAATGTCTGCACTTTTAGTTGACATGAACTATGATCTATGAGAACTATGAGTTCGTCTCCTATCGTACGCAGAAAGCAGTTTCAGAGATGTTTTTCCGACCTTAGAAACCATACTGCACATCCAGATGTTCAATGACGCATGGAATTTCAACAATTTCAACAACTGACGGGGTCGTCTCGGACAATAACTACAGTTGTGGGTTTCTAGCTTTATTTTTTATTCCTTTCTCATTTTTTCAAATGAAATCTTCAGTGTTGTTGGCTGCTGTTTGTCCATCTTTCCCTTTGATTTAATAAACGTGTTCTTTTTCACCTGATGGCTCCTCAAGCGCTTATCAAGGTTGGCTCTGTTATTTTTTTATTGTAGCAACAGTTGCTGGCAAACCCCAGCCTCGCACAAGAAACACGACTCGTGTGATTTATCATCTTAACACCATATTACCAACATAAATCTAACTGATCACTCGCTGTATCCAACGACTCGAGAGAGGCCTTTTCTCCACCAGCTGACTCAAAACGGCGAGGTTGCACGACATAACCTACTGTGGAAGTGCTGTCTTTTAGAGCGGCAAAGAAAAATTGGTATTCTGTCTACCAAATGTGGCACCAGATGGAGCACAGAAGTAAACACTCAGATACTGATTTCCAGCAGTATCAGCAGGTGTTTCTGCTACTTCTTCACGTTTGCTGCAGTACAGACGATACAGAACACTCCGGTCCACAGCTATAACCTTTCACCCCGACTCTTCAAAGTAACTTTATAATGCTGACATACTGACTCTCTGAGCCAACAATGTAATTTCCCTTTAGGGATTAATACATTATTATTTAAATTAAACACAATGCAGATAACAGGACGTCTTCAGTGCAACCACTCAGGCTCTCAACCTCCCCCCTATTTCTGTGCTTACATGGGCATAGTGCTGCTCTCTTCTGCATCTATTAAAAACCACACGCACACACACACTCACTCACACACACCCTTGAGTTCAGGGAGGCTTCGAAGGCACGAACACCCTTATATGGATAACACACAATGTTCAAGGATCAGACAAGGTGCCAATACTGCAAGTGCAGGCACAACACACACACACACACACACACACACACACACACACACACACACACACACACACACACACACACACACACACACACACACACACACACACACACACACACACACACACACACACACACACACACACACACACACACACACACACACACACACACACACACACACACACACACACACACACACACACACACACACACACACACACACACACACACACGCTGTGTGTGTTAAATGTGTTTAGCGAGAAGAATCGGAGGTATGACTCTAGCTTTTGTATCTTTAGTTTAGATTAAAACAAAATCAGGTATTCATAGAGCAACTATAATGTGGATGAATTCAGATCCTAAGTTAACAGTTGCTTTCAAACATTTTGGAGGATTCTCTGACAGGTTACTAGTTTTCCATGTTGTACAGATTTATTAGCCACAGTAAACTTTCGCATATTTACATCAACCAACCAAAGCATACAAATCTCTCATGGCTTTATACCTTCACATGTTAATTGGCTAAAATCTTCACAACATTTTTGGATTCAAACCTCTCAAATATGAAGATTTGCTGCGTTACAGAATGTCAGTCTGACAGAGAAAGTGAGCTTAAGATGCCAATTTAAACCCCTTGAAAAATGTGAAAGGCTTTGACTGAGCAAACACAGCTGACCACGAGGCCACTTTTGCAGGACCATTCCTGGTAACGAGCCTGAGTTGATTCTGGTTAAATGACCCGTTTTCACTCCCGCTCTTCTTCCCTTAAGGTGGGTCTCCACCAGCAACAGTCCCGGGTCGGATCGTTGACGCGTCTCTATTAACAGGAATGGTCCTGCAAAAGTGGCCTTCAGGAACCTTTACGGGGCGAGATATTTTCCTGTAGTACGAAAATTAGCTCCTAAAAAATTGCATTAGCGCCACCTCGTGGTCAGCTGTGTTTGCTCAGTCAAAGGTTATTGTGTAACGGAGACACTGACTGAAGGGGCTGAGGAGACGGTCGGCCCTGTTTCCGTCTGGCGGATTTACTCTGAATCCCTTCCATGGAAACCTGCCGATACCTCTGTATCCAGTCTGAGTTGATTCTGGTTAAATGACCCGTTTTCACTCCCATTTCATCAGAGACCCTTGCATCCTTAAGACATCTTTTGGAGGTCAAATTAGCTGCTCTCTTACTGCTAGGTAACGTTAAGGGATTCCAGCTCCTTGGTTAGGTTTAGGGAAAGGTCATTGTTGGGTCTATAACATTACACAATGTTCCTCTAGCACTACAGATAAAGGTCCGGTTATCTCAAAACAGTTTAGAACCATCAGATTGAAAACACGCTGCAATAAAGTCTTGGGGGAATTTCCTTAAATTTGGTTTCATTATGATGTAGATTTTATCAGCAAAACACTTCAGAGCAGGAAATATATAACTAACTTGTATATAATCATATAACTATCAAATCATTTAATTATTAGTGTCAAAGTAGCTGATTAAGATTCATTTTCTGTATATTTCTTTTTTTTTTCCCCAAAAGGAAAAAAAAAATAGTGTACTATCTTCTCCTGCCCGCCATCATCTCTCAACACCTTGATAGCATCATGGTGACCTGTCTGACTGTTAGTCTGACAGCCAAACACTGACTCATCAGGATTAGAGGATGACACACGAGGAAATAAGCCTCCGACTGCGGCAGTCACATGCCATCCAACAGAAACACAATCGTGACAAGACCCATCTCAAGTTTACACAGCACTTGATTTAGCTCTGAATATTTATGTAAAACTGCATGGTGACGCTAAGTCTGAACCGAAAGGTTTTTATTTTTCTTTCCACAATTAATCAAGACTCTAAGCATCGGCCAGGTCAGACGAGTTAAATCTTAACACCAGGAAGAGACAGGTAAAGGAGATTATCAGTCATCTCGGCGACCCGATACAGAGAGATTGTTTGGGTCCGTTCGTGTGTCATTGTTTATTTACAGCAAAGACATGAGGAGGAGCAGTTGTACTGAAGCTGGCGTCTCCACTAATTTATTTCCTGATAAGCATGCTTGTTAACTAGTACAAGCAGAATGATTAAATATGCAGGAGTTGGCGAGTGAGGATAGGAGAGTTAAAGGGAACTGGGAGGGCGACCAAACAAACAAGCAGCAGATCACGAAAGAGCTACAGCACGATGAGGTCACGGTCCTTTTAAAGAGCACAGCTGATCCTCCCACCCAAGCATCAACGTGGACTAGAGCAACAGCGGCTCTCCGAGATTAAATTGTTGAAAACAATCTCGAGGAAGACTGCAAAAAGCCTCTTTCCACTTGGCTTTCAATAAAAATTACCTCCTCATCTCTTCATCACATTATTCCACAGCTTTCCACAGATTTGCCTCTTCAGCACACACACAAACTTTACTACACATATCACGTATCTGCAGGTGACGAACGCTGACAAATAGGCCAGGATTGTACAATACTGTTGATGACAGATGAGGCTTCATGTAACATGATTCACGCCAGAAATCATTAACCCTCATAGAGCCAGCGGCTGCACCTTCCTCCAGCTATCAATTACAAACTTTAAATAGCAAACATCATGTGCATCAGTCAGATTAAAACACACTACTTTTGCTTTGAATGGATAGATAAACATTTTTCTCAATTTACTTAGTTAGTTGGTAGCTGAGATAAGTTTCTTCAACATGACATCTATAATGCAACTGGGAAGGTTAAAAGTGACGAGTAGATGGTTTTCAGAGTTCCCAGACGTCACTTATAAGGAAGAGGCTAAACTGGGTCAAGTTCCCCAAAAAGGAGAGAACTAAAACACTCTTGAGCTTCAGGACAAACAGTCCCGCCGTCTGGATTTATCCAACATAAATTCATTTTAACCGTCTGCTAATGACGGCCAAGCCGCCGCCATCACTTACTGACGCTTGACTCGAGTGTGTTTACGTTTTTCTCTCCAGTCGTGGCTGAACTTCGGCTGAAAAGTTTTTTTTGTATTTCAGACAGTAACGTGATGAAAGCCTTGCAAACAACATTATGTAACTTTGCTTTCAGAGAGCAGGTACGTCTGCAGCGCAGCCTCCTGGCTCCGGTTCTGCTGAGTTCTGCCAACATCAACACGCGGACGGCCCGACCTCATCTCTGTCAGGAAACACTTGTGAACCTTACAAGAAAAATATCTGCAGTAATTAATTCAGGACACAGTCGGAGGTAGTTTCAAAATCATTCAGACTGTACGAGTCAGTTCACTTTAGTCGGATAACAATCTTCATCCATCTCATGCAAGAATCAGTCAAAATGAGGTCACATTTATCCTGAAATAGTTTCAATATTTTCACTCCAGCGGCATCAAGTAGCTTAAAGTCATACTCATGGTATTAAGTGATTAAAAGAAAAACTGCTGAAGTCATTAGTCCACATATGAACCCACCACAGCCGTCTTTACTAACCGGTCATTAGTGCTAAGTATGATTGATATTTGGAGAACAACGCTGCCTGAAGCTGCAGCAGAAAATGCCTTGAGAGGGTGAAAACAATGGCAGCAGTTTACGTGACAACATCACTTAGTATTAACGGACTAACACAAAGTATAATGAGCACCTCGGTCGACGGAAATGGTTTGATGACCCAGTGAACGAAGAGTAGAAACCCAGTTCGAGTTTATTCTAATGAGGCCGAAATATTATAATATTCATCAGTGGACTTGGGGTAGTGGGTGGAACCGGTTGATCTCCAGTTCCATCACACGCCAGTGTCCCCGACGTGAGTACTGAACCCCAGATAGTCTATGCTGCCCCGGCCATTCATCGTGGCGAAATAAAGCTCAGATAAATACAAAGCTCGTCTCAGAAGGGCGCCTCCTGACTCACTTATGCTTATTACATGTGTTATAGTAATGCACGTCACAGCCACGTGATATTACAAGCAAACGGGGTGAAACAGCAGAATAAAGCTTTCATTTTTGATCGCTAAACAGTTGAGACTGAACCTTTAATCCAGTGAATGGAGTGTCTGGAGGTAAATTATGTAACCCTGAACAGACAATTCACTAGTCTGCTTTTGTGGGAACCAACAAGACTACGTGTGCTCACAAGTAACACGCCATTTGTTTTTATTCTTGCATTTGACCAAGCAGGAACATGTTATCAACTGAAACGCACAAACTGTGCTCTCCAAGGTGACTCAGCAGATGATTAGGAAACATTTAAGGAACATGGGTTTCACCATTTAATGATAGTTGATGCACCTGTATCTAGTTGCCTCATATATTAAAACAAAACAGACTGGAAGAGTTGGGTTTGATTCAAGACTGAAAGAGCAGATAAGTATCTTCATATCTGAACTAGAAGAACTCTGTTATGACACCAGTTTCCAGGCAACAATGGACGGAGCAGAAGACAGAGAGCTTTAAAAATAAACCCAACGAGAGAGAAAAAGAGGAGGAGGAGGGTGATAATATCAGGCCTCGTCTTCATTGTCATGCCCTTTGCCTCCACGTTTAATGGCTTTGTCAGAGGGAGACATGGGACTTTCCTTCCTTAACCTTTTATCACACACACCTGCAGCATTCTCAGCTTTGTTTAGCACTGTCACGCTGGTCTGGTGTCCTGCGTCCGTAAATACATGACATCACTGTGGAAGTGTGTGTGTGTGTGTGTGTGTGTGTGTGTGTGTGTGTGTGTGTGTGTGTGTGTGTGTGTGTGTGTCATGCTAGTCTGTGAAAGCTACGTCTTAAAACACTGCCCTGTGTGTTTGAGCGCCGTGGGTGCTACAGGCAGACTAAACACAGTCATTCACTTCAGCTTACTGTGTCTAACGTGTATTTTTAAGGGCACATATATTTCATCATTTCAACAGTTTATTCTGCAACCATATGATTTCCCTCTGGCATTCCCATTGGCACAGAACATTCCCAGATACTCCAACAGCTCCTACTCAAAATCAAGTTTCTTCTTCCTGAAAAAACGTTCTTGAGAAGGCAGATTTCATCAAATTTGGATTCTTTGATTCTTCCTCTTTCAAAGTTATTTTCTGTGGCGTTTTCCGACCGACCTGACCCCCCCCTCTCCAAGGGACTTCCTGTTGAGTCCGCGGGGGGAAGTCGTGATCAGCCACACCTTTCCTCTCGGCATTCCCACATTAATGGGTGCACATATCCCTGAGCTGCAGAGAGAAATGTACCGTACATTGCTCACACCTTTCCTCCGTCACACGCCTTCCTCAATTAAACACAAACGCTCACTCAAACAGAGTCCCGAACATTTAGGTGGAGATTCCTGGACTAATGGACGTTTCAGAACAAAGAAAAGAGGAAACGAGCACATCTGCAAGCCTGTATTTTTGTTCTAGGACTATATTAGTATCCTGAACAACTCCTTTTGCAGCCAACTTTAACTGTTTATGACCTCTAGCTAGTATTCTCTCAAACCTGGGAGACTCCTGAGCCTAAGGATTTATAATGATGCCCGTTTACGTGGTTTGAAGCAATCTGCGTTTTGCAATTGTAAGAACTTTTGTTATTCTCAAACAAAAACATTACTTGAGCCCAAAGAAAAACCAAAGCATATTGCAAAGGTATTATTGTCATTTTCAACGCAGGAATACAAAACATCACATTCAAGAGTGATACACTTTGCCAAGGAAAATCACTGAAACAATGAAGCAGATGCTGACTCATAACACGTTTACAATAGACACTGGACAAACCCGAGCCTGGGCAACGTGTCAAAAGCAGAGATAAGTCAAGGCTTTGACAATAATGACTAACTTTTTCTTTTCCTTCCCCCGTTCATTTTTAAAGCTAATGCACAGCAGGAAGTACAGGGGGCAGTATAGTCTGCATGTAGCTTGATAAAAGAAAAACATCACAAATGGCAAACTTGGAAGGAGGGGGGGGGCTAAAAGCGAGCAGCGTCCCTGGACGGCGGATGCTTTGCTGCTTTACCCATCAGGCTCCATGTTCTCTGTACATGAGCGCTTCTGCATCGCTCCTCCGTTCTGTAGCAGAGGCATGTACTTCAAAGTATCAGTCGCATCAATATTCCAACTTTGCTATTTTGATTTAATGAATAAATAAAAAAATAAAGTCATAAAGTCAACCAGACAACCAGTGAAAAAACGAATTCATTAAAAAGCAGATGGGTCGATTGCTGCTCATTTTTTGGTCGGCTCCGTGTCGGTTTTGTGTTTCGTTTATGGTTTTTGTTGCTGATTTATATGTATGTGTATGCGTATATATATGTATATATATTAAATATAGTAATAATGCACATATATATGCCTTAGGTTTTTACCGGTATGGTATCAACCATTAATATGTGTACAGACAAGGTAAAAAAAAAAGTAGATGGATAAAATAGCTCAAAATGCCTCTTTGCCTCCTATAGAAAATGAATGGGCTTTGTGCAAGTCACATGTCGCGTGTTAAGGTCACGGGCCTCAACTCACACATATGTCAACAGTTTTCTCTCCTTTCACTTTGAATGAGAGGATGTCAAAAGCGTTGCTGAACTGAACTGTGCTGTTCTGCATGTCACAGAACGCAGCTAAAGCCAGCCGATGACATCGCACCGGGGGGCACGACTGTTTCAAAAGCATTTGGCTTACTTTTGTAACGACTGGGAAAAGATTGGGTTGTGTTCTGGTACGAACAAGGCACGTTGGAATCTTATCATTGATCGAGCACTTTTACCCGACCCAACCAAGTGGTTTTAGCAACAGAAACAGGAAATTCAGCTGCCCAACCCTAAAAAAAAGTCATTGCATTGCTTAAAACTAACCAAACATCTAAAGTGCAGAGCAGGAAAAGTCTTTTCCAACGACGTTTGCTGGGTCTGCCTTTCCTCCATCCATCTTATGAGGACTTTACAACTTGCTCATAAGTAAACGCAGAAGTAACACAGGATGGCGTTTTCAATACTGGAGCAACTACTTTGAAGGAACAGATTCCTAAATACAGCTTTGTGCATCCCAGAGGCATCAGGGGCCGACAGGATCTTTTAAAAAGAGGTATGTCAGAGTATATGACTGAACAGAGTCCTAAACATCTGTGTCAAATTATCCAATTCAGAATGTAAACTTCAAACAAACAGAGCGGCTATTCTTTAAAAGAACAGGAAATAAAGGATAAAGAAATAACTTATGCTCTGTGTTTCCATACCTGTAGACTAAACGAGCTGGACCACACAAAGACAAGAGACAGCATTCACCTCGACGACGTGCACCTAACCCGGACCACAACATCTAACTGTAGTAGTGTCCATATGTCTCCAGTGTGGTTCGGTCAGTACTGCGGCGACGTAAAACGTCACAACACACACAAGCCGAGGAGACCACAGCGAGTCTGTTTGGAAAGGCCACCCAGAGATGCTGCTGGCTTCATTACCAACAGAAAGAGGGAAGAAGATGGAGAGAAGGAATGCTGGAGTAGCAGAAAGAGGAAGAGAAACAATGAAAAGGAAGAAGCACAAGTACAGACAGAGGGGAGGATGAGGAAGCATTACGAAATAAAGAATGAAAAGGTTTTTAACTTGTGAAACTTCACTGTAAACTAAAACCCAAGGCAACTCTTTTCAATCTGATCCAGTATTTGTCAGGGTGGCTGGGCGGCAACGGCTTCACAAACGCTACAATCAGCTGGAGAAAAATGTGAATGTCAGCTACATGCAGGGAAACTGTGTTTTTTTTCCAAAGCTCACACAACCACAAACATGCACTGCAGCACGCAAACACACCGGAGTCAAGCTGATCCGTTGGTCCTGAAGACGCAGGGGTTTGTACCGGACCCACATTTGTTGACAGTGGAATTGAGCAACAAACCCGAAGAGCCAGAGGGTGTGTGTGTGTGTGTGTGTGTGTGTGTGTGTGTGTGTGTGTGTGTGTGTGTCTACACCATGAGTAAGCATGTGTGGGCAGAGATTATGAAACTTTTTCATCTCTGACCTTGGAAAAACACTGTGAGAAGGGAGGCGTTTTTTAATCAACAACAGCTCAAACTGTTTAAGAGTTTAATTCAACAAACTCTGGACTGCCTTCGTTATCAAATTTCCTATTGGCCGATTATCCTTCACTGTTTATACTCTTTAGACATTTGGAATAAAAAAAGAATAAAAAAAAATGTAATTTTTGACTCAAAAATGACCAAACTATCAGTATCAGTCGCCCACCAAGCGGAAGGTTGCCGGATCGATCCCCAGCCCCGTCCGTGACCTGTATGCACGGTCCCTGGGTAAAAGTGACCGCCATGCGGTCTATGTTTTGTAAAACAAACAGTTTACCCAAAAAGTGACACAAAATATTGATTTGACTCTCAAAAGAGTTGTAGATGATTATGCTGATACTCTTAATTATCAATCAGTATCAGTGGTTTCATGTGGGAGTAGGGCTGGGCGATTTTGGACAAAAATAAAATCCCTATTTTTTTTTCCTGAAAACCCGATTTTCGATTTCAATTTCGATTATTTTTTGGAAAAACTACAAAAGACAATGGAATAAATTGTTTCAAATATTTTATCTTTATTTTGAAAGAAAAATAAACAAATTTCCCTATTGGGAATGACTTGGAACTGAAAGATACTGTAAATCCTCCTTGAGTTTAGTAAAGTGACAACATTAAAAAAAAAAAATCGATTTTCCGATTTTCCTTTTTTTAACATCGTCTTGATTAATAAATCCGATTTAGATTTAAAATCGATTAATCGCACAGCCCTATGTGGGAGATGAAAAACATATATAAAAAGGGTTTGTAGAATAACTAAAAAGAAAATTCTGTCCAAGGACAACTGTATTGAAAATTAGATTAATCTGTCCAAAGCTCCTCCATCTCCAACATTCATGTAAAAATAAAAAAAACAAACAACCCTCCAGTCTTTTAACGAGACCATTTAACTCTGTGGAACCCACAAAGACTCAACATACTTTGGGACAAGGTCAACCAGTGAGAGAAAAACAACAGCAGTAATGAAGGATAATGACAACAAAGCTTTACAGCAGCCTCACTGAGTCACACGAGGGAGAAGAACAAGCCGGTCCCCATCAGTCATCTCTGACAATTGGTTCCTAAACGCCCCTTCAGATGTCTGGCACTCGCTCCTACTGTAAAGTCCCACAGATGTCCCGTACCTTGTTCGAGTGATGCAAAGTGACACTTTCTAAAAATACTGTATGTAGGCTATAGTTTCTGGGAACATAATAATAAAAAAAAAAACATATTTAAATTTGAACCAGCACAGTCAGCGCTTCTGTTTGCGACGGCCTGCATTTCTGTCTCTGTGAGTCTGGCATGTTTCCGTTCCTGTAAAATTACAACTCCAGCCAGATTCAAGTTTGCGGTTTTGTCGACGAAAAACAAAACTTCCTCATGTAGGTCCAGATCAGTTTGATTCACACTGAAATAGCTCGGCACGCCTTGAGAAATGTTGATATTGTGACATGAGCAGAATTTGAGATGCCACCTGTATGCTGAGAGGTTCTGATGGACACGTGGCTCTCGCGTTCGAGCAGAACTACTGTACTCTGGCTGAGCGGTTGTAAATACAGGTTTGCAGACTTGGCAGGGATAATCTGGACCACCAAAGTACTATGTTACTATGTCTGCGGTACTGTAGAGCCACTGCACAGGCTGACCTTTGCAAGGGCAGCTTCCACATGACCAAACTACGAGCCGCAACAATTTGCCTACATTGATAACACCAATGACAGAAGGAATAAAGTGCCAATTTGAGTTATTCATCATGTAAAAATCATATTTTCTGTGCAGCTTTAGTTGCATTAATTGAGTTAGCTAACCAAGCAGTCTTATTTCAATATTGTCATCTTTATTTATTTTTGTGGTTGTCGTTTACATGGTACTGTGACAAAACAGATTGTGGTGATTTTAAAAGCAAAAACCCCTCATTCAAGTCAATGTTCTTCATTTCCATCCTTTCAAACTCTCGTGCAAAATAGATAACTTGTTGATCTTTTTAGTCCTAATGGGGGAGAAAAAAAATGTATACAACCAATGCCGCTCCTTTATTTAGATAATCATTAAAACTCCAAATTATTTATATCCCAGTGAAAGAGTCGTCTCAAGTTACGTTACGCGTCATATTACCATCACTTGTATCTGGGATAAAAAAGGGCACAAAGAGGAAGACAAACGGAGGTGTGTCTGCACGGAGCGTGATAACAGACAAAAAGGAAACAATACCTGTGGGATGTGCTGCACTGCGCCGCTGCACTGGAAAATCCCTCTTTAGGAGTATGAATCACCTTGCACACACCCACACATGAACACATTAACAAAGATCAAACTGGCCAAAAAAAAAACCCAAAAACACACAAACACTATTATTTCAGCCACAAGGAGCCAAACCAGCTCACAGAGTAGAATAATGATCCGTCGGATTACAAACCCACAGAGGTTTTTCATTAGAACCGTGTCTCATTAAAAAGCCGAGGACACACAGGGTGATGATTTACTGAACGCGTAACTCTGAGTCTACATACCGTCATTACGTGTAAACCGAACATCATGTGTGCTGTCAAGTAATGAGCAGCAAGTATGGAACGACATTTACTTCAATAAAACAGCGTAGTTTCATTCATGAATTAAAGGCCCTTTGAAGCATCACTGGCTGCTACTGCACAGTCTTTACTCATTACACAATAGTCTGAAGGATTTTGCGTCAAATGTTTTGTCCATTTTCATAATTTCCAAAATGTAGCACTGATTTTTTTTTTTTAAAAGGGAACCATTTACATAGTTATGTGTCTGATACCATAGGAATGGTAATGAGGCCACAATTAAGAGTTAGACTTTTCTGACTCATTGAATCAAGTGCAACTAAAAACAAACAAGAAATTAAACAAGTAAACCAGGAGTCAAAACCCTTAATGACAAAGTAAGCCATCTTTGAGCAGCCCTGCTTTAATCTTCATCTGAACTTGAGTTTTTTAACATGTCATCACAAACTATAGTTGACTGTATTTATTCAGCAGCAGGGAATGATGACAGGGTGGAAATCAGAGCAGCGCAACAAAACAACTAAAGTTAATCTGCAAAATTAACATCTTTGCACGGGAGCAGTGGCACCTGCGGATGTTGAATTTAGCCGTCCACACATGAACTAAACGGCACCTTTGATGCTTGTATTACATTATTATTATACAAATCAGAAACCACTCATGCAAACCATCACACTTGAATTGGTATCATGACTAAGAGTTTAAGTCTTTGATTAGCTGTGGAGGCGACATCACAGTCGCACGTTAAGCTTCAATCTTTGGCCCAAACCGAGCGTCATCTAACCGCAACGAAAGACTTGAAAGCCAAAAATGTCTCTCTGCTGAGCGCGTAGCTAAACATTTAATAAAAAGGTCATTTTTCTGAAGAACCTGACATGTCGGCAACCACTGCGACGAACTCTCACTTTCTCCTCAAACGGAGCAGCTGACTGCTTCAAAGGGCGCTGTGGTTTGGTGATAATGGCAGCCTGCAGATCAGATCTGGTACAAACTGCTCCCAGATGAGACCAGTGGGACGGAGCAGAGCGTGGTGGCCACAGCAGAGACCAGCCGACGTGCGCTTCATTACTTATCGTATAAACAGAGAGCTCTGCTCACTTTCCTGCAAGCACAAATAATTACACCGCTCCTGCTTCACGTTGAGTGTGCACTTTGGTATCAGCTTGTAGTTCTGAGGGAAGAACTCGGATACCAATCCTCTGAGTTCAGCAGTTTATCTGATGAGCCGTCACAAGTGACCTTCATCCACCCGTTTACAAAAATGCGAAGAAACACAAAAACACACACAAAAAAAGGCTTGCTCTGGATCTCCAACATCTGCTCCCTTTTAGGACAAACATGTTGAGCTTGTTTTCGTCACGAACGTTTCGCCTCCCATGTGGAAGCCTTTAAAACGCAGCATCATGATCTTACAGGTGGTCAGTTTGATCGTATTTGCAAGGGAAAGAAAGTTTGGTGCCGACAGTAGTGGTGGGGCTTTAGAAACCACTTAACCACTTGTTCATGGAGTTTGGACGGGAGCCCGGCAGTAAACCGTCTGCTTGAGGCAGCTGGTGGCGCGATTCATCACAGTCGACAGGCTTCATTAGCGGTGATGGGGAGCACAGGGGCAGCGGGGACTTATTGATGGGCTGTAGTTCGGGATTATTTTTATTGCCGATTAATCGGTCCCAGCGGATGCCACAGAACAAACCGTCATATTTGAGAAGATTTTTATAAAACAACCATCAGCAAACTGTTTCAGTCCAGTACTAGAGCTTCAGCGCCACTTCAGAACCAAAATATACCCAAACTGCTAGCAATTCAATTGCTCTTCTTTGTATTATGCCTGTATTAGTCGAACCCGGTTAATCTGTGGCTGCACACCAGCTTCACTCCTTCACTCCATTCACACCTGAAAGACTCACTATTTTCAGTCTTTCAGAGTAAAAACAAACAAATGCATGCATTTATAAAACAATTAGCCTTCTATTCAAAAACATAATGCAGATACAACTTTAAAATTAATGCTGCAGTCCTTTTAAAAAAAATAATAATAATAAAAAAAGTGTCATACAAAGAAACACTGTTATTTTTCTATTGTTTAACTTACTATTATTCCTGAGTGACAGAACTCAAGTGATGAAGAGAAACTTTTGGAAAACATTGGATAAATGTGCAGTCAGTCAAGCTTGTTTCCAGACGTTTTTGGCCTCATTTGTTTGATGTAGTTGTGCTACAAGACTACTTAATCATTATACATGACATAAGGTCTTTACCTCTGAATAATCATTTGAAGGATCATCTGCTGCTCATCCTCTGTTGACTATTTTAGCAACAGTTGTAGTGGCAATCGCAATAATTTGTGCAAAACTGAAGATGTTTTTGTCCATCATCTTCAAAGTCGAGATGATCTTTTACTTTGACTTGCAGAGAAGTCTCGCAAGACAAGAGTTAAGGCGATAAGGAGAGAGAACTATGAGTTACGCTTATAGAAGGAAAAACGACGTTCAATGGAAACACCGGCCCCCTGTAGCAGTACCTTTGTTGCAAATTCAGAATTGTTGCTAATGTTTTGAGAAAAAGTGTAACAGAAATACACCTGACAACTGTGCAGCTGTCTTGGTGTTATGACATTGTATAAAGCCCGCCCCCAACCAGTTGCCATAGGCTCTGTATGTTGGAACAGGTGGAATTGCCTGTGAAATACCAGAAGCATTTCATAAGAGAATGTATCCAGACGTGAAGCGGCATGATCGGCCAGGCTACCAACTAGTTGTTTTCACAAAGCGCTTACCGGTAATTGAAATTTGACCATTGACTGTAATGATGATTAATTATAACGAGCCTGTTTCCAAGTCATCACATCTTCACTGATTGATGCAGCATCAACCAAAAATACATCTGCTTTTCAAAAGTGGTCAAAATGCAGATGAGGTGGAAACAGTGATGGCAATCATGTCTGATACCATTTTATTGCTTTTTTGCTGATTTTAACAACTACACAAAATGTCGGTTCATGATGAAGTTACGACAATAGGACTACCATGTACCGATTGTGGTGGATGAAATCAATACACAAAACACCCTTCAAAACTTCCTCTGATTTTCACCTTCAAAACACAACGTGAACAAACATCTCATGACGCGGTTGGCCCTTTGCAAAGCCAGCTTTATCTCAGTATACAACACAAAAGACTGCTGAGTCGAGGAGCTGCATTTGTGTGCACGTGTGCAGGCATAAAAGCACCCTGGCTCTGTTAGAAGAGATAGCGAGGCCACACAGTGGAGAACAATATCACTTATGGTGTATACAAGGGAGCACAAGGGAAGCAAGAGCCTCATAAAAACCTGCAGGCAGGCAGAAGTGGTTATATTTCAAAAACAACGCTGCAATTTCTTTCCTAATGTGAATATATCTATACACAGATGAGCAAAGCCCTCCTGAGTTATACTGTAGGTACCAGTAATGAAATATACTTGATATTTATGTCAAACAGTACTTTTAATGTCTGCGTTGGATCTATTGACAGATTCGGTTTTGCATCTAATGTAAAAGTAATAATGTGGTAAGGCAGCAACTGAACCACTAAAACTTCAAAAAGTCGGATAAATCACGAGCCGACATCGAACACGTGTTCCTCATTAAGCTGCAGTTCATCCAGATGTTGCTGGGAAAAATCGCTCTGGAAACTATAGATGTCGTCCTTATAGGGAACCCTATAACACAGAATCAAGAAAGTCCACAAGACCCAGCACCTGGAGAGCATGAACGTCAGACTTAAAAGTTATTGTGATCCACAACATCTTCATAAAACTTAAAAAGCGGTGGATGTATTTTCCAGTTGCATCAGCGTACAACCTTTTGCAGCGTTTCATTTTTTGTTTCATTTTTTCAGACTTAATGCTTTCTTCCTATTTCAACACAAGCACAATCTCACTTTCAACCCCAAACCAATAATATCTCAGTTTTAAAAGTGAAAGTGGTTTCTGTTGTTAAACCACAACTACATGAGAGACTTTGTTGCTTTGACTAAAATCTGTCTAGAGGCTGCAAGACCTATCACACTGTTAGAGTTAGAAATACTCACACAAAAATGTTAAAGTGACCACTGACAGGAATCTGATGATTTTCACTCTGAACTAATGGGTATAAAAAGGGAGGAAAGAAAAAAAAAAAAACAGAATGGGATCAGTGAGACGTTTATTGTCAGATTTTAAAAAAAGGAAAAAAGGAAAGCTCTTAACACTACCGCCTGTGTTTATGGTTGGCATGGCAGCACTGTGGGTCTAAACATGTTAAGTGTTAACTGAGCAGGCTTTAAACTAAGCTGCTGTTCACATGAGGCGCACACACACACACGTCACTTGATCTGCCAGATGACCAACCTGTGCACTGTTTAATGGGTCAGGAGTTAATCAGCGTTAATGCATGTGGCCCAACTGTCAAACAACTTCTGACTGCAGTCGAGGACCGCGCGATGACCTGGATGCTTAGACGGTGGAGGTAATGTTGGACAGGAGGCTGCTACGCCAGGAACAGTATTAGATTTAAGTTACAGGATGAGACGCTGTTAAGGGAATGACCCCGTTTCCCTCATGAAAGATTTCAACAACAGATGTGGCAGCAGGAGATGAAAGAGTAGACTTGTTGACCAGGAGGAGGATAATGGTGGGATGAACTTTCCAGGATACATGATCTATATTCTCATCCCAGACCATCAAAATCCGTCCATTATGCCAGTATTGGTGTCGCTTAATGTCCCATCATAAACGCTCCAACAACACTTGGGAGTGTTTACTTAAGAACAGAAAAAAAGGACACATAAGAGGCTGGAGGACAGGTAGCGGGAAATTAACAGTCAGTGTTTACCTTTGTTTTCAAAGAGTCGTAACAAAACAGTACGTCATGCAATCGAAGGAGCAGTCACCCAGGACACTACTCAGGCTTGCAAGAAAGACCAAAAACCCATGTTGTGTTCTGATGTTCAGGATTTCCTGGGCCAACAGTAGATTCCCACAATTCAATGCAATAAAGGGACAAAAGATCAAGTCATTGACAAACATGTGCCAAATCTACAATCTGAATGTCAACAAAACCCGAGTGGCCCTTTGTGGCGCGAACAGAACAGGACAAAAAGGCCTGACATCAGACAGGAAGTGAAATGTGAGGAAGCAAGAACGGGGGTGAAGGTGGACAGAGGAAGGAAATCTAGAGGGGGAGAATGTCAAAGGATAAATTTGTCTCTCGTGATCATGAGGACGAGGAACAAAAACAGAGTTAACGGTTGACGGAGGTTGACCAAAGTCTAGCAAGATATATACGTCTTAATATAATGATATCTAAATACAACAAACATTTTTATTCTGAGAGATTATATATATTTATTTATGTGTTCATTCATTCGTTTGCAGTAATCCAGAGTCAAACCCTGGTTGTGAGTTGCAAAATTAAATATTTGGGGCGACTTTTCAATCATCCTTTAATGAATTATGTTTTAATAATTTAATTACACAACAAATAACCTACGAGCATTTGTTTTCCCAACTAATTATCCAAAGATTAATTAACAGGTACTTTTAGATTTTCAGCTTTTAAAGGAGATGAAAAATATAGGATGAAAAAAAAAAGAAAACTTTGGGTGAAAGGTCAGAGATAAAGTTGCAGCGAGGAGCAACGACTTTTATAGACTGGGCAGCGACACTATAAAAAAAGTTTACAGTGAGAGTATGAAAGTACAAAAAAGAAAGAGAGAGATAAGATTCAGCATGATGGCAGTCAGTCTGTCTCTGAAGTGCCCTTGGAAATAAAATACAATACAATAAAGGCAATTTTCTCACAACGACTGATAAGGAATCTGAAGTCTAAGTTCAATAACTTTAGAAAAACAACTTCACTTCAAATGTGAATTCCCAAGAAATTCCCATGAAGGAATCAAAAGGATGACGAGTAACTGAAAGCAAGCGCAGCCTAATAATGATGCACAAAGACTGGTCTGACGGGATACGTGAAACGACGGTCACCCTGTCTGCAAATAAACAAATGAACCTAATGAGACAGCCACACCGGCGGGGCTGCAGAGGCCAGCCGGATTCGGAGACCCACCGGCCTGCAGTGGAAGTGGGCGGCAAAAGAGCCACAAACAAATGTGTTATCTCACAATGTTCGGTATACAATGATGTCAGCCCTCTTCGGTTCATTTGAAAGGCAAACGCAGGCTCAACTTTTCCTGCAAACACTGTTGTCCTCTTTAAACTGGCCGGTTTTTCAACAAACAGGACTCGTGGTCACAAGGAATTACCGCTTCCTTCGCAAACAAACATGTGACAGTGAAATGTTGTCATAACACTGGTGCTGAAAACATACGCCGATTTATAGATCGGGAATTCAACACGGAGGGCTGGGATAATGCACCGAGCACCGCAGGGTTAATGCTTCATGATGAAAATCATCATCTCCTTTTAAAACTTGAAATAAGCATCCAGGAATCGCACAGTTTCATATTTTTCATAAATGACAATTATAAAATCCAACTTCCCTATTTTATTGCTTCTGCTATAGGATTACAGGAAGTGGCTTTGATTTCAAAACTGCAAACATTGCATGCATGAAAAACGTTTGTTTTATTTATGTTAGGCCATGTAATTGGACAACTGTCCCCATCGCAGTAAAACAGCACAAAACGGTAATAAATCTATAAACCAAAGCATCCATCCGATTTTTTGTTCTTTCCCCAAGTTGATTCATAATGTCACAAACCAAACCAACATAATTTGGCTGCTGGAAATTTAGTACCGCGGCAAAGCCGTGAATTGGACATTGTCACAGCCTTATACAGATTTAGTATAATTGTACTGGGGTAAGCTTGCATTTAAGAAATTTGATTTAGTATGATTTCAGCTGCACTACAACGAAACGAAAGCATTTTGTTTTTTCGTTGGACTCGGACAATAGATCAGTTTCTGACTGTCACCACCATCGTCTCGCTTCTTGGCTAACTTTAGAAAACAAAATACTTAGGATAAGTGGATAAGTGGCATTTAATGGTGTAAAACAGCGCCATATTTTCTCAGAACTGACCTCAGAGTGAGTTTAGGAGAAATTTTACACAACTAATACTCATGCAAACAAGAGTTGGATCAGTTATCTGCTCCTGTTTAGTCATTTAGGGGCTGCAAAGCACGAGGACACTGGATTAGATCAGCCGTTGGGGGTGTTTCATTTGAAAGTGTTTTCCAGCTGATGGCATCAGTCTTTTCTGATTAAACTTTCACAGTTCCAAAACCATAAACTCACATAATTTGGCACAGATACATCATTGTAGGCTCCAATAATTGGACTGAAGTTGGTTGGAAAAAAATGTAGCTCTCCACCCAACTCTTAATTCTTACACTGGGCTGCAACAAAGCTCTCTACAACCACAGAGAGCACAGATCTAGTCCGCATTTTTAAATGCTGATTTTCAACTTCACCTTAAGAGTCCTCAGCAGAAGGAAAAAAAGAAACTAATATAAAAGGCCGTGTTTCTAAATGAGTGGTCAGGTCCTGAAAACTGGCTCCAGGAGAGATCAGCTACTTGACCCTTCTGGATCTTAACTAATTCATCATCAGCTGAAACTGGTGAGGGAACAACAAGCTGCTGGTTTTCATCAATTACATGAGCACAACTCAATCAGTGTCAGAGAAAACATTTGATGTTCTGTGCCTTGCTGCTGTGTGACGCACAGAAAAACCAGATCCAGCTGGTGTAAGACAGAGTGAGTAGCCCTTTAGGTATAAAAAAGCCCAACATATACCTGGAAAGAGTCAGATTCTTTGCCTTGAGGGGAATCAACAGAAACAATGCTCTCAACATCAAGTCTGGAAAATGGGAGAGGCACCACACAGTAAGCCTACAGTCTGGGAAGATGAGCTGCTTTAGCTGTCCACCACATGTGTGTGTGCCTGTGCTGGGGATTGGGTTGGATTAGCCTCTAGTGTCATCTTTTTTTTATTTTTCCTCCATGTCACACAGAGACACACTGGTCAGTGTGACATTTCCGACAGAACCATCATTCACAGACGAGAGACTAGATATTAACGGTCCTCCAGCAGGCTGTTAAAACTCTTCTAAATTTCCCTGTTTGCATGTCCAGAATCAGTTCATCAGCCCTCACTCTGCTTGTTTGTCCAACTCCATTCTGGTTACACTCAGACTTATTAAACGTCGCTCTCTCCTCCGCTACGTGGATGACAAACATCTCCTCACTCCTGGGAGCCAATAAAAAGCAGTGCTTGATGTATAACAACTATTGAACTGTTGCTGTCATGAGCTACTACTAAGCAGCACTTCTTTGGAAAAACATACTTCCTTATCTGCTCAGTCTTACAAATGTGGATGAATGCAACATTCACCATGATGGGGACTAATGTCCTAGTGGTTACAGAGGTGGGCTTGGGTCCTGAGCAAGGACCTTAACCCCAACTGCTCCCTGGATGCTGGAAAAATGGCATCCCACTGCTCTGAGCTAGTGATGGGTTAAAAGCAGAGGACTAATTTCCCCTTGTGGGATGAATAATGGTTAATTAATTAATAATGGGTTTTAAATAGAATTCATAGAGGAAAACGGGGCTAAAACATCTTTACAAGACCAGTAAAAAAAAAAAAAAAAAAAAAGAAGAATTTTTGTAACAAAATAAAACGTTGCACTTTAGGTCTGATTAGGCTTTTTGATGGAGTTTCCATTGGAAAAGTTTATTTTTACGGCGCCTCAACTATTGGCTCATGTCTCCATTCACAGGTACAGACCCACAACAAGATTTTTTCGGGAAGCTACAGAGCTGAAACAAGTAACTGCCTTGGATTAAGTTCCTCAGTACAGAACCAGGTCAACACCAGCATTCCTCCAGCAGTTTCTTTCAGGGCTGACTGGTTGTGCTCTGGGCTGGAAATAACATTGTTCAACTATCTCAATATGCCTTCATGTTCAAATAATCTCTTTATCACTGCAGTGTGTAGGGGCAGCTAACAAACACAGCAACCATCCAGCTCATTCAATGTTGATTGTGTCATTCCAGGTCATGTGTTCTTCCTTCTTCAGTTATATTCGCAGTAAAATACCTGCACTTCTGTCACCAAGTAAAGTGGAGAGGTAGTATACGTAAGTGGATCCTACCAGGACCATCACTGTAATGGAGAGTACTGGTCGAGCTGGTCGTTCCTGTTCCAGCCGGCCCACGGCTAATGTTAACCTTTTGGTTTATTACTGGTCAGTTTCAGTTATCCTGCCGAAAACTATGTTAGAAAGTTTAATCGTGGCATTCTTTGTCCACTAAATAAACATTGTGTTTTTCCCCTAGTCATATTTGAGGGACTGTTATCATAAAAGTGCTGGAATAGAAATCGTTCAAAACACTAAGAAAATATAAGTTGAGCCTTCAATACTTCTTTTAGTTATCAAAAAGGTACTTGCACACTAAAATCATTTATCAAAAATGTTTTAACTGACACTTTACACAAAGCCAAGCATCAGTGGATGTCACACAGGTAGCAAAACTTGTCTTGACCATTTTCCCTTCAGTCATTCAATATCTTGCAACCAGCTACACTATCTTTCAACTTCTCTCTTAGCAAATACCAACATTAAGTAACACTTTGTTTTGTTCCTTTGCAAAATATTCTTCTCTATTACATATTCAGATGGTCTCTTTGCTGTCAAATCTACTTTTGATATTATATCATCTTCAATATTCAAAGTAATCCATTATTGCCTCCATTTAGAGTTCAACTCAGTGGTGAATAAAAATACACAACTATTCTCGCACTGAACTTTTATTTTTCCAGATCTGCAACCAGTAATTTAAAGCAGCGGTGCCACACATATTCCCCACATGTCCCTTTTCTAGTTGTAATTACATTTGGCATGTGACAAACCACCACACAGCAGCCAGCGCCCCGTTTACGGTCCGAAGCCACAGTTTTAAAATCACCTCAGGTCATGACCATTGACCCCCCTCTTCGCAGCGCTGTGTGAGCCACATTGTGCACCCACAGACACATCCACGAAGAATGATGAGCTATGGAAAAGTGAGGGGTCAGGCATTACTGCAGAATGTGGAAGCCTTACACATGCAGACTGTAAGTGGGCAGAAGAGGAAGAATAGCTTAATTCTGTTACAGAACTGCGAGTCTTGAAGGCGAGGAACAAACCAGCTGTGCCTGCAAGACTGAGATACTGCATGTTGTGTGTGAATAAAGTGTGGCCCTTGAGAGCTGTAGCAGGCAAGTACTGAGTCAAGGACTTGAAGAGTGACCTTTTTTTTTGTCTTTCCCAGGCACAATAAAGCCAAATCCATGCGGTTTGAGGCCAGTCCAGCACTGACTCCAAACCTATTTATGTCTGCAAGTTAGGAAATTCTTCACAGCTTGAGGTAGTGGTGGCCTCATCTGATACATTTAGCACATTATAATTTTCAGTCTACTTGTTTTTGGTGACTTTTGCATGTGCAACCTCTTCAAAACGTCCCAGCTGCAACTACAGAAGCTGAACCTGCTGCAAATATGGGATATAAGTCACAAACCTTGGCTATACAATATTTTCCAATCAGTATCTGGTATTCTGATACAAATGCAAGCTGGTGATTAAACAGAAGTTGAAGCTTGAGCACAGGGGCGTCAATTGGGTATGGCAAGGTATGGCAGCCGCCACACCTTGGCTTCAAGGGAAAATGTAAATGTTTGTTTTTTAAATACATTTATGGAATTACTCTGTCTATTTGTATTGATTATTCTAACATTTAATACATATAAAATAACTACAAATGCAAATCAGAACAACATGATCGATTTCACTAGTTATTATACACTGCAAAAACTCAAAATCTTAACAAGAATATTTGTCTTATTTCTAGTTAAAATGTCTAATTTTTAGTCAAAAAAATCTCATTACATTTAAGACAAGACTCAAAAAACAACAATTTTCACCTGTTTCAAGTAGATTTACACTTAAAATAAGTAGAACATTTTTTTTGCTTGTAATGAGAAGATAAATCTTGTCCCACTGGCAGATTTTTCTACTTATTTCAATTGAAAATGTACTTGAAACAGGTGAAAATGGTCAAATAAGTTATTTTTCTGGCGATGACTCTTGTTTTAAGTGTAATGAGACTAAAAATGACAAAAAATTAGACATTTTAACTAGAAATAAGACAAATATTCCTGGTAAGATTTTGAGTTTTTGCAGTGTGAGCGAGACTGCATTTGAAAAAGTTCCAGTTTTCTTGACGACACAGATCAGCTACATAGCAGACTTCTGTGATGAGTATTTGCTGGACGTGTTGATTGATACTCTAGTTCAATTCTGTGACTCGTAACCTTGCCATACCTTAGCTTTGACTGAATTGACACCACTGCTTGAACATATGTAAAGGATTAATCAGTATTTGATGACAGACAAGCTCCTTCCTTCCTTGTTGGGTAAATCAAACATGACACAACAGGTGAATAGAAATTTAAAGTGGTACAAAATAATAATTTAAGCGTTTTTTGTTTTGTTTTTACCCTTTTTCTAAAGCTTATACTGAGATAAGCCGTGTTTTTCTGTGTTTACCTTGCTCTCTGTGACTTTTCCGTTGGGTTTTTTGAAGAAAGAGGTCCTGGCCGTGAAAAAGTACTCTTCGGAGTCCTCCTCCAAGCTGCTGTAGCCACTGCTCATCGTGCTATTCCACGTCATTTGCGGGGAAAACCTCTCCACTCAGACCCGGTTGCATCCAATCCCCCCCAAAACTACGGTGTCATAAACTTAAAAAATGAAAATGAAGCACTGAAACCCCCGCGTGTGTGGATCAGCAGCGCCGAGCCGCCAGTCGTCGCCCTTCCTTCTCCCTGCAGCCGCTTCACTCCACCGGCGTGGACAAAACTTTCTTAAAGGTGTCCATTTCACAGGCTTAGAAGGCTTAAACTCCAATTTCACTATGAAAAATGCCCATGAACGTGTATAATAACTAAATAAAGAAAGAAAAGGGGAAAAATAGACGAAGGAAGCCTTACTACGGAGTCCTGTCACACTGCGCCTGTCCCGGTTTGAATGTATGGTCTCTGACAGCCAAGGCTGATACATGTAAGCCCCGCCCACTACGAAAATCATATACGGGCAACCAATCAGCGACGTTTTACGACCTTATAGCCACGCCCACTACAACTAGCCAGCCAATCAGCGCCTTTATGGCCAGTTCAAGTGACCTGATGCAAATATTCTTTTTTCTCCCCATGGATAGACAGGACTGTCTCAGAAAATTAGAATATTGTGATAAAGTCCTTTATTTTCTGTAATGCAAAAATGTCATACATTCTGGATTCATTACAAATCAACTGAAATATTGCAAGCCTTTTATTATTTTAATATTGCTCATTATGGTTTACAGTTTAAGATTAAGAATATTCAAATTTTTTGAGATAGGATATTTGAGTTTTCTTAAGCTGTAAACCATGATCAGCAATATTAAAATAATAAAAGGCTTGCAATATTTAAGTTGATTTGTAATGAATCCACAATGTATGACATTTTTGTTTTTGTAATTGCATTACAGAAAATCACAATATTCTAATTTTCTGAGACAGTCCTGTAACTTCACATCAGTGATTTTGGAAAAGTGCTGTTTTTCTTTCATCCCGTTTGAAAGATCCTCTACCAAAATATTTACCAGGAGTCAGGTCAAACAAGACAGGGAATTTGACTCAGTTATTTTCGCTCACTGTACAGTAAATAGACAAATGACAGCTCTTATTAACATATTCAGGACTGTCTCAGAAAATTAGAATATTGTGATTTTCTGTAATGCAATTACAAAAACAAAAATGTCATACATTCTGGATTCATTACAAATCAACTGAAATATTGCAAGCCTTTTATTATTTTAATATTGCTGACCATGGCTTACAGCTTAAGAAAACTCAAATATCCTATCTCAAAAAATTAGAATATTCTGGGAATCTTAATCTTAAACTGTAAACCATAATCAGCAATATTAAAATAATAAAAGGCTTGCAATATTTCAGTTGATTTGTAATGAATCCAGAATGTATGACATTTTTGTTTTTTTTATTGCATCACAGAAAATAAAGAACTTTATCACAATATTCAAATTTTCTGAGACAGTCCTGTAGACCAGTGTTTCCCAACCCTGGTCCTCGAGGCACACTGTCCTGCATGTTTTAGATGTTTCCCTGCTTCAGCACACCGTGATACAAGTGGCTGTGTCATCAACAGAAGTGTCAAGACCTTGATGACAAGCTAATTAGGACCATTAATTAGAATCAGGTGTGATGATAAAGGGAAACATCTAAAACATGCAGGACAATGTGCCCCGAGGACCAGGGTTGGGAAACACTGCTGTAGACAGCTACCATACTACCGAGGGTGAGAACAGGTATGATTCAGAGAACTTTTTTTTACAGAGCCATGGTTGGCTGGAACTCTATACCAGTTCATATTTCTCATGCAGGTAGCAAAGATTGGTTTAAGTTTCAGTTGAAACAATATCTTTTAAAATTGAATGATGATTTGACATTTAGAAGGAACAAAGTGAAGGTTGAATAGAATTATAGGTAGTGTAAACCCTATCATAATAAAATAATAAAAAGGTGAAAAGTGGTCAAAGAATTCTAAGATAAGGTCATTTCAGGCAGGTATTGGTTATCAAGGTGTTTTATTTGATTTCATTTCTATGTATTTATGTCTGAGAATGATGGTGATTTAGTTACCTCTGTGTTGATTGTGACTAAGAGAGTTGTGTCTATTATTGTTTTGTTTGTCATGTATAATGTATGTCTGTTATGTATGAAATGTTAATTTGTGTGTTGTGTGTATGTCGGACCAGGAAGAATAGCTAATGCTGTTACTAATGCTAATGGGGATCCTAAATAAAACAAACAAACAGGTCAAACTATCCAGTATTTTGAAAAATTATGTAAAACACATCATTTTTATCATTAAGAATGTCTTTTTTCATTGAGTTTTTTTTGTTAGGTACCTCTCAACTGTTGTTTAATGTTTGGTTGATAATCTAATCTGAAATCTTGCAGCAGAAAGGTCATCTGGTTAAATATATTGGGCAGTTGCTGTGTCATAAAAGTGATCATAAACTTGTCATATGATAAAAATACACAAACTATGTAGCAACAGAAAAGATTATCCGAAATGTTCGACAAAACACTAAAAAAATAAGGGGAAACCACCACAAACATGCACAACACAACCACAAAAATTACAACTACAAAAATATGACACACTATAAACAAAATACAACAGTATGAGACACAATGAACATTATAGGAAGTCAAAAACACAAAACAAAACACTAATTGATATCAAAAAGAGACACAATGGGTCAAAGTTCTGGAAGTTGATCCAAAATGCTACATATCAAGACCTGTAGATGATTCAATGCCAAAACAACCAAAATTGGGTATGAAATCACTACAAATTGATGCAAAAAGACAGAAATTGGTAAAAAAAAAAAAAAAAATTAATAAAAACAGGACCACAAACCACTTGCATATTTTATTTGAAAAGAATGTGCTGGAGTTTCTGGTTTAAATGGCCTTTTGTTAGATTTGTCAGGTGGGGATACTGATTTGAAATACCTTTTAGTTGAGGGTCACACCCTTTGAGACAATGAGACAACTGGACTTTCAAGTTGGGTGACTAAACAATTACTCATCTACAAAAAAAAGCATTCTTTCGAGCAAGAATGTCACTTTTTCATGTTAACATTTTGTTAACACAGTCTGAGGGTTTATCCTCTCAGACAGAGATTTCTGCTGTGAAAAAAAAGTCTCCTTTAGAAAGTGAGACACAAACTGATCGAACTAAAACACAAGCCAAGCACGACAGGACACAAAAATGGCCACAAAGAGATTCACAGGATGAGATGCAAAGAGATGCAAAGAGATGCAGGATGATCAAAATCAAAAGAAAAAAATTATGGATAACAGTTACAAGATTAAACAAGATGCAGCATTAAAAAAGGAATAAAATATCAGCACATTGACAAAGAATTAGCAATATGAAATACAAAACAATTAGGTGCACAAAAAAAGTAAAAATAGGGTTATGATGTAAACAACTGTAAGTGTCCAAAAAAGAAGATTAAAAAGATGTCAAATGAAGCATAAATATCCACAAAGTCTGAAATAATGCAGAACATCTACACAATGCACATTTGAAGGTATAAAAGAACCAAAAATTGGATCTATCTTTGGTTTCTGCTTGATTTATGTGTCCTTTCAGGGTTGGTGTCTTGCTCCTCGGTGAGGAAAGGGAGTGATGAGTTTTGAAATCCCCAGAGGCAAAAAGAGAGTTCCTTTTACACTGCAGTTTAGGTCACAGATAGTAAATTCACTGAAACCGAAGAAACTTCAAAACACTGTTTGAAATATACACTGTCAGCAGGAATAAAGTTACCCACATCACTTATAAAAAAAATAAATAAAAAAAGTCATCTCACTGATTTAGAGCATATTGTATTTGGAGCTTAAAAGTAATTTATTTATCTAATCTTCTGGGAAACACACAAACACACACGCACACACACAAACACACACACGCACACACACACACACACACACGCATATATACATACATACTGTATGTGTGTGTGCAAGAAAAGCCAAAAAAACAGCTTCTTACCTCAATCAACAAACAACAAACTAATAAAAGCTTCCTGAGCTTTTTGCTCTGCAGCATGCTTCCCTTGTCCCAACTAGCACCAAATAGACCAAAAACAGAAAAACCGAAGGTATTTAATAGCAACTGCTGCTGGACTGACGCGTTTATGGTTTGTGTGTGTGTGCATGTTTAATTGTTTAACTACGTCGGCAGTTTTCTTTGGGTGGAACCAGACTTTTCAGAGATTTTAAAGCTCGCCGCTGGAGGTGTTCATGTCAGCATGTTATTATTGTGGGGGGTATTTTTTACTACAAATTAAAGACGTCAATGCATAAAAAGATTTTGAGCTTTTAAACAGCTTTTACATGAACTTCTGAATAAACCCAGAGCCAAATTTACCTCAGCTAATAGTGAATTTCTTTATTTGTCTTCTTTTTTTGAGTTCTCTGTGAAAATTAGCTGGAGCCCAGTTCTCTTGGGCTTCTAGTTGACTCAACTGTAGTCTCAACCGTTAAAGAGCCTTTTTTTTTTTTTTTTTTTTACATTTTGACATCAGTCCAATTTTTATAAGTAATCCCACTCCAAATTTAAGCTGGTTTTCCCAGAGTACCTATAGTAAAGCCTGCATGCTGTCGTCATTCATGTTATATGATAGTTTTAGTTAGGAGGCAACTTGACTGACTACTGAGTTTATGAGGTTATAAAAAGGGCCAGAAATTCAGTCATGTTTCAGATCGTTCTGTAAAAGCCTTTATAATAACCTTGTCATAAGCCAAAGAATGGAAACTATTACAGAGCAGTGCAATTAAAACTACCTTCAGCTACTTTCAGAACCCCAGAACATGAAGTTAAAAGTTTTTATCATTGCACTGATCATGTAACAGCCCACCCAGCAGGGGGGAAAAACCTGCAAATATCAGCAAAGCAGGTTCAGCTGCACTAAATCAAGCCTAGCTTACTCATACACACACACAACCACACACACATGCACACAAACAACACCAGTAAAGACCACTGGACATGCTGGGAGATTTTTGAGACACACAGGCTCTAATTTAAAACCAGCAGGGTTAGAAAGGGGACCAAAAATAAACACGGCCTATCTGGGGCGGCCAAACCCAAATCTACTCGTTTAAAATACTGCAGAGATCCATCCAAAACACACACACACACACCATTTATCAAACAGAAGGGTTTCTGATCCATAACTTTTCGGGGAGCATCCTCGTGGTGTAGAAGTTCAGTCCTTATGGAGCTTTGTTGTGTCTCTTTTTTTTTTTTAAATCTGACAACATATTTGATTTGAAAAAGAAAATAAGAAGACATATTTATCATGAACAGACCCAACTAATTACACACTTTGTATGAACGGTAGTAAACTGCCTCCATCATTTTCTCAAATTGAGTAACACATCTATAAATGTGTATCAACACATACAACTATGCAGAATGTAATCCTGCAGGACACCTGGAGGAGGTCCAGAGGGACTGTTTTAAATCACTCCCGACATTTTTCTCACAAACGTGGAATTTCACAATTATATATTCAGGAGGATCTGCGTTTAGACCAAAAAAGCCACTCCCAGGACAAACAAAGATACTTTGTGCACTAAAGTTCAACAAAAAGAGCTGTGTGAGTGAGCAGTCCATGGGGTTAATCTCCTGTCCAGTCTCTTTGGCTCGGGGCCAGTCCTGTTAAACATTACAGGCATTCCAGAGCGGCCAGCTCCTACCTCACACAGCCACTGTACTGTAAGTCTCCAGAGAGATTAAAACAGCTTGGCATCAAGTATGTTTTATTTAAACAACGCAGCGTAGCTGCAGAGGAATGAGATGCAGCTGAAGTCCAGCCGGCCAAGAGTCAAACCTATGACCTTTGCTGCTGAGGGCTTTTGAGTCCATGTGGTCTACATCCTAGCCACTCGTCACCGAGTCAAACCCATCCCAGCCATTACAGGCTTCTTTGTGGCTTTGAACCTAACCCTACCTCTTATATCCCCATTTAGATTCATCCCACAAGCATTGGGCATCTCGGAAAATCATTAATTAAACTGTCAGGTGCACTCAAGTAACAGACGGAAAAGAAAACTAGGGGCCGCTGGGTGGCACACAGTGGTTAAAGCAAGCAGCCCATGTACTGAGGCTACAGTCCTCCTGCAGCGGTCGCAGGTTTGAGTCCTTCCTGTCTACACTTTGTATAAAGGCCACTAGAGCCACAAAATCTTTAAAAAAAAGAAAGAAAACTAACAATGAGAAAAAATTGGGGGGTTTTCTTGGCAAGTGATTTGGAAATCTTTAAATGAATCCTTGACTTTTATTTATTTACACATTACAAATCTTTCTAAAAACTAAGGGAGTTTCCAGGCAGAAAGATAATGGAAGACAACATTCAATAAATAACATTTCAAGAGTTGGTGGAGATACAGGAAAAACACCAAGGAATAGCAAGTCTGGGAAGCCTTACTGATTCTTTTCCCATTCAGTACAAAGAAGGTTAATCTTCAACAGGGCAAATGAACGTTATACTTTACAACGGCTAAACCCTCAAAACAGTCTGTACATTTGTTTTAATCATCTCTGTTTTCATAACAAATGTATTAACCTAGTGTTTCCCAACCTATATGTTTCCCTGCGTCAGCAGCACACCCTGATAGACGTGTCTTTAACAGACTTATGCAGACCTTAATGACATGCTGATGAGGATGATTCATTAGAATCAGGTGTTCTGAAACAGGGGAACATCTCAAAAGCAGGGCTGTGGTCCTCGAGGACCAGGGTTGGGAGGACTGTATTAACCCATCAAACATGAGAACCCGGATACCCAAGCCCTGACGGAGAGCAGCGTTTGAGCATTTGATACCAATCTGATCCCAGTGATGTGTGGAAGAGCACTGCTTCCAACACGTGTCTAGTTTGTCATTGATACCCTAGTGTTGATCCAGTTGCATGGAAGCAGAAGCCATGAAGTCCCATCCTTTTAATGTCTAATGACAGTTGTTTGCACGACATTCAATAGTCTGTGGTAGAGGCTTAAGAGTCCAGATATACTGTACTTGCAGTTCAGAACGCGTACGCATCATCACCGCCACGTGTATCCTGCATTCATTCGACGCGTCGACGTGCACGTTCTCAAAAAGACACTGAACGCGTAGGCGACCTGCAGTTCTCGCTCTGCCCGCGAGTGGCACTGGTCCCGGTCAGATAAGATAAGATAATCCTTTATGTTTTCTCCCTCAGTGGGGAAACTCACTTTTGTTGTCAGCAGTACATTTAACACACACATGCAGGTCAGGAGATTGATAAAAAAAATAAATAAATAAAAGGTAAAAAATATATATAAGATACCAGCTGATTCAACGGTCTTAGACCGTCAAACAGCGTCAAACCGGTCTAAGACCGTTGAATCACCAGCGCCACTCGCGGGCAAAGCGAGAACTGCAGGTCGCATACGCGTTCAGTGTCTTTTTGAGAACGTGCACGTCGACGCGTCAAATGAACGCAGGATATGCGTGGCAGCCATGATGCGTACGCGTACGTGTACGCGGTCTGAACTGCAAGTATATCTCGGCTCTTAGATGGCAGCTACCTGAAAGAGATGTCAGGTAGGACACTGTATATGAAAACAGTACTTTTTATACACCTTCTGTCAACTAAAGAAGTTGAAATTGCTTATTTTTTGTCTCTATGGATGCTAGCCAGCCACACTGTCACTTCAGTGGAAAGGCAGTTTTGAATCAGTTTTTAAAATAGCAGTTCATTCTGACATAATAAATTGCAAACTGGTCAAATGTTAATTGCCTTTTTTAAACTATATTGTCTTAAAGCAAAACTCCTTTGATTCAAGTAAATTTGGTCTCTAATGAAAGTTTGCATTACTTACCATCTAAAAACAGACCTGGAGTTCATTTAACTCCAGAATGTTACTTTAATGCAGAAAAACAGTTAATTCCAAGGTTTTCACATACTGGACCTCGTCTTGCATGCGCAGCAAATACATGATACAGCATCTGTACACTTCAAAAACAGCCCTGCTAGAAGTAAGCCTAATATTCCTAAATCTAGTCAAATCTGTCTTATAATGAGCAAAATTATCTTAGCCAAAGGAGTAAGAAAGATTTTCTTGACCAGAATTCTTAAAACTAGCAAAATACTCTGAAAACAGTCCTCTTCTTTCTAGAAACAAGGCTTTTTACTGTAACTTTCTAAGAACTTAGTTTTTGCAGTGTAACACACAGTGTGAGTCCAATAGACTGGCCTTACAGGTCTGCCCTGTTATCTGATACCTGATCCAGCTGTTTTAAAGTATTAAGCCGAATATGCAATATAAAATATAGAATTGGTGCTTCCATAGGCAAAAGAAAAGTTAAAAAAAGATGCCGGTCCCAAATGGGACTCTCGTATAAGATCATTATATCTCACATTGTGTAGTCTGCATCATAATCTTGGGTGATGTCTGGTATGTGTAGATTTTAGAATGATGAGACTCCCTGAATCTGAGGCCATAACAGATGTAGAAAAGAGTCGTCAGCATTCTTTGGTAGTAAAAACAATCAAGAATCAGCAAAATAAGAAAAGGAGCCAGACTTTTGTTCTATGATATGGTCCCGGTCATGAGAGTAGAAGCAAGCTGCATTAAACAATACTTAATTTCATGTTGCACAGTAGACAAAAGTAGTAGGAGTTTTGACACTGCCAAAAAAAACCTCTGAAATGCTTACAGCACATAACGATTTTGAGGTTCAACCAAAGGTTCTTTCACAAAAGTCATAATCCTGCACCGGATACCAGACATTACTCAACCAAGACTTGATACTAACTTCTCTTTAATTTTCTTCTACGTTCACATCAGTAAAGTGACACTGGCATTATATATCTTGCAGTGTACCAGGTGGTCTCTAACACACCATTAAAAATACCACAGCCATAATTAGAGCTGCCCATCACGCTGCATATGTGGCCATATTTGACTGCTTAATTCATAGTATTTAATTCTAACAGAGTGAAAAAAATGTAAATCCACTTTCTAAAACTATTTTATTAGTTTGGATCTAAGCTGGGTTTTTTTTTAAGTGTGAAAGTTGCTTTCACTCTGAAAAGAACAGGTCCTGTGGGAAAAAAAGCTTGCAGCCAAATGTCGAGTTAAACATTAATCGGGTTAAAACAGGAACAGGCTTCAGCAGACCTGAGTACATCCCGACTGATGGGACACCAGGCATCATCAAAGGCTCAGGTTCTTGTGTAAACAGAAATTCAAGCTCTTTTTATCTGAATCTGAGGTCATGTAACCTGCTCTTTACTGTACGTTGTCAGAATGTTTACTTTTCTCAGCACCAACAGTGGTTAACTATACAGTATCTATGTTGGAGACTCGACTTCCACAGAAAATAGGTTATTAGTGCAGAAGCCTCAACCTATTTGTATTCAAAAGACTTTCCTCTGTTGGCTGGATTAATAATGGTCACGTGATGTTTTTTAACTATTAAAAATACAAATGGGGAGGAGGCAGAGAGGGAGGGGGTGTTGGCAAACAAGGTACCATTCCTTTAAAAGGAAAAAGCTTTAGGTGCCCAGCTGTAAATTAATATTCAGCAGTGTTTATTGTTGTAAAAAGCACAATTAAAAACTCTTTAACCAAAAACAAAAAACCCACAATGGCAGAAGAATTTCCTCCGACTTTTTTTCTGCAAAACCAACAAGTCATTCACAGGTATTCCTACTCCAAGCCATATTATGTTGGATATATTTTGCTAATACTCTGGTAGCGACCTGTTTCCATCACAAGCTTTGTTTTTTCATTGTTTATATCCAATGCTGTCTAAAGGAAAGTAAGTTTCTTCTGCACCCATTGGTACTGGCTGCTGGAAATTAAACTCGAATCCAGAGAAACAAGACTGGAAAAGAAAAACGCCAGTAGTTGGTACTCACATTAGTATGGGAGGCTTGAATTCACTCCAAGGTAGTAAATATCAGACTTCAATGTCGATGGGGATTCGGGAGGGAGAGGTCAAACTTTGAGGAAAGTATTGCCTTTAAAAGCCCAGGAAAAAGATGGATACAGATGGAAATGGAAGGATGGAGACAAATATGTAAAAAATTCCCCTCAGGGTCCCATCACCTCCCTCTGTAAAGACCCTTCTACTTTGTGCATGTAACTGTGTGTCCTCTTCACAAATATACACATGGAGCATCCCATGATAATTAGAGAGCAGTGGGAGGTTAATAGGTGGTGGTCGTGTGAGTTTTACAACTCTTTTTATGGTGGGAACCAGCTGTGAATCTGTTTCACAATTGATTTCCAAATTTCTAGTTAATTTTTCAGAAATTAATAAACCAAGCAACACCAAGAAGAAGTAAATAAAAACAACAAAAAAAAAGAAAGAAAAAGAGCAAAACCACAACCATTGGGGAGAAGTTAAATCTATGAGCTGACACAAAAACATAACTGCTCTTGTGGGCAACAATGCAATTGCAAGTCAACATTTTGCTTCTGTAAATGCCAATAAATAATAATCAGAGCTCAGATTGTAGGTTACAGATGTGTAGAAAGTTGCTTCGGTACTTCGGGGTGCCTCAAGGTGGACATGTCTTGTTACAGGGAACTTAAAGAGCACACTGAGCACTGGAATGAGTCAAATACAGGAAACCGCGAGAGTTCAAAGGTCAGCACGGTGCTTCACGACCCTACAGCACCTGTGTTTAAGCGTACACATACCTGTCATTGTGTTTCAGGTGCTTAATAATCAACCGAAAGAAATGAATGGCTCTGCACGAAACACACTTAGCAACAAGCAAAGTTTTGATATTTTTGTGTTTTTTTCCTTATTATTAAATCAGATGTTGAATGTCCTTACTGTAGTGTATTGGAGAGGGTTTCCCCACGTTTCTGTGTTTTACATTAGATGGCCAAGTATTTCAACCTGACAGACAAAACACCTAGTGTCTGGAGATCAAAGAGTGAAGGAATGCTGTCTGAGGATCACCCAGAGGCCCGGTGTATCATATAATCACTGACAGACAGACAAACACTGCAGCCGTGTAGATTACAGTGCAGCTGTGGGAGCAGGACACAAATACTGATGCGGTGGGAGTGTCGGAAAAGGGTCACGAAGGAGGAATTTATACAGTATAAACAAAAAAATACAAAGATTTTACCCATTTTACCCATGCTTTGAAAACCCCTCATCTCTTACAAGCTTATGAAGTTGAGTTTCGTAGTTTTTACAGCTGCAGCTGGAAAAGTAATAAACCCAGACTGTAAACATAACCCTCATGACAGTTCATGAAACCATGTCTTTGTGTGATGTCCTTTTCCACCGTCATACTTATTCAAATCAGTATCTGCAGTTTTGTTTCCTTGGCTGATGTGTCCACGGGGCAGACGACACATTTGCATGGTGCTAATGCTTCTGGCGGTTGCTACTGGTTTCTTTTTTCCACAGTTAAGAAGCATAACATTTAGGACAAATCCCTCAAGAAACAAGTGCGTTGGTCTGTATTGTCACAATAAAAGTGAAGACTCTGATGTTTTGGTTTTCCTTTTTTTCTCATGCAACATGATGCAAAGCTATGATCATGTATTTGTTTGGCGCCTCTAAACCTAACCATGTGTGATGTATACGGGACCCTAACCAGTGAGAAAGTTCTTAGCTGGGCGGAGCTCAATCTCAGAAACCCCCCCTGCCTCTTTATGCGTAGTTTTGAGCATCATACGGATAAACAATGTTAATTTTGTGCCCATTTCACATATTATAATACTTTACGCTCAGGTAAAACAAGGCAAGTAGCATTTTTAGAGCCTTCAATGCATCATCAGAATCAGAATCAGAATCAGAATCAGAATCAGCTTTATTGGCCAGGTTCGAACATTGTCCAACAAGGAATATGACTCCGGTAATTTTTTAGATTTAGATTTATTTATTTAAAATGGGACAGTGCATATTAATGAACATTCACATGTAAATATGCCAGATTATAGCCTAAGGCTAATTTCCATCTGTAGTCCCCTGGCAGATTGATGGTAACATGAACATAAACGAATCAGAAAAAACAAAGACAGAAACACATAATACCACAACACAACACGAAACTCAGTACAAAGAATAAAAACAGGAGACCAACGACCAGTGTGTAAACGAGTCTAAACAGTAGAGTACAGTTATAGTGGATATATGTTGTGTTTATATTTTAAAGTGCTTAGTGCGAGGAGATAAATTATATTGCACGGGAACCAAAATGGAGTATACATATTGCACAAAACCCGTCGTTAATATAAAGTGCATAATCAAATTGCACATTGCTCTACCGTATCTCCACTAATTGTATTTAATATATACATATGTATATATACACATATATATACACACATACGCATGTACAGTACGTACACACACACATATACACACATATATATACATACACCTACACACACATATCCATACCCATGTCTACATACCCCAGACAAGCCCAATCTGAATTATGCATGATCACAGGTTTGGTTGCCTCTTAACCACATCTTCAAGTGTTTCTTAAATGTGGTGAAATTAGAGCACTCCCTTACCGAGGGTGGGATGCTATTCCAAAGTGCACACCCTTTATAACAGTGCTTCTCAATCCTGGTCCTCGAGTACCACTGTCCTGCATGTTTTAGATGTTTCCCTGCACCAACACACCTGATTCTAATTAAAGGTCCTAATTAGCTTGTCACCAAGGTCTGCACAGTTCTGTTGATGACACAGGTACTTGTATCACGGTGCGCTGAAGCAGGGTAGCATCTAAAACATGCAGGGCAGTGGTACTCAAGGACCGGGATTGAGAAACACTGCTTTATAAGATAGGGTATTTTGGGCAAAAGTTGTCCGCCTGAAACTTAGGTCACAATCCCCTCTATCAGTGGCTCTCGTCGCACGCAGAGTAGGGCCACGGGTAGATCTCTTTTTAATAAACATTTTCAGTGGCAGAGGAGCCAAACCATGTAATGTTTCGCTCTTTGGTAGTAAAATAAACAATAAAACAAATGTGGAATTTCTATGATACAGAATAAACAGAATAAACATTTAAGGTGCAGCAGTTTGAGGTAGAGAAAGAAAAGAAAAGAAAAGAAAAGGGACAGTTCTGTAAAAAATAAAAAATAAAAATAACCTATTTACAATTTTACAAGACAATTATACAAAAAAAATACAAAAAGATTATACAAATTATGCAAAGAAATACAAAGTGAGGGGTGCAGTACAGTGAGGCAGACATGGTTATCAAGGAAGGTGCTAGATGATTTTTTTTTTTCATCATTTAATGGTGACCATTTGAGAAATTTCAAAAAATGTATAATGTTTTTGTTTAACAGTTTAAAAGGGAAATGTAGACACGCTACTTTTTTGAAGATCAGATAATGTAGCCATGTTAAATTTGTTTTGAAACTGTTAGTTTTGCACTGTGAGCAAACGTAGTAAATACAGATCTTAATCTGACCACTAGAAAATCTATTTAATATTACTAAAGCATGTGTTTCCTAAAAGATCAACAGGACAAACATACTAAAGAGTTATAGAGTCATAGTAGTCATAATGTGTAAAACAATGGCAGTACACTCCTGTAGCTGACTATAAAAAGGACAGATAAGACGGCAATGAAAGAGTATGACCTGTTTAACTGTGCTGATGATAACCCCACTATGCTATGCTCACTAATGCTCACGTGATGCTCACAGATGAAGCCTGTGCACTTCACAGCAACACGTTGGAGGACATTTGCAAAAAGGAGAGGCTTAAACCAGATGAACTATGATAAAAGCGAGCTTTGCATGCAAACTGCTCTGTTTTCTACAGCATTAAATGTCAGTCACCATTACATCAACTCCTAGATGGAAATGACATAACAGCCCAGCAGATGAACTTTATCTTTGAGAGCAATATTCCAGAAACAGTTGGCATGACTACCTTTTATAATTCAGCCCATGTATGTACCTTGTTGTGTTTATTTTCTAAACATCTGTCATAAGGTATGGCATGTTTTGACAGTCACTGAGTGTAATTTGTGTCCAAAATGTACATTTGAGTGGTAGTGCAAAGCTGTAGGACCGATCTAAAAAGAGGCAGAAATAATAGAATGATGTGAATGATCACCAATATCATCTAATTACACACTCGCCACGGTTTGATGAATATAAAGATTATCTGAATCATTCAACCAATAGTAATAAAATAGTAAAACAACCAACAAAGCAACAAGTCCTTGTGTAAGAATGATGTTTAACTCCTCCAAGCAGAGCTCCAGAGACCTGCAGATTCAATTGAAAGTTAATTGATGCTCTTCTGGCACGACCAGCTCGTAGAAGATTCAACTGTCTCGGTAAAAAAAAAATCGGTTCAGCTGAAAATATTTTCATACTTATGGCAGTTGGATGACCTTTGGGTTTTTCAGAAGGAAATTGTACTTCCATCAAAAATAATATTTTCTGCTGAGCCGCAGATTATAATCTAACAGGATAAGGAAAAGCAGCTGGTCTGAAGGCGCGCAGCTGAATGGAGTCGTTCTGCAGCAGCAGCACAATAACGGAGCTGTGAAAGACACCAGTCACCAAACACACAGACGCACTTTAATTCAATTGAAGGTGATTTATTGGCATGATAAGCCCCTCTAACTCTGCCAACACAATCTTTCTCCATCCGTCTTTCCAATACTGACTTCGTCTGAGTGCAGTTTAAAATAATACGCCTTCAATCAAACGTTATATAAAAAGCAGAGCACATCAATTTCAGTGTGCACATTCTCATCATGAACATTATCATGGCAACAGTGATGCTTCTGTTTTGCTGATGCTTCGTTCCCTATTTTTCCCTTGTTGCTTCAATCTGAGGCCCGTCAGGATGCATTCAGCCAGCAGAATATCATCATGTTTCACTTTGCTGACTGAGTCAGTGCTTTGAGAAAGCTGAATGTGTTCATTTACAGCGACTTCTTTGCTATCTTGAGCTGATAGTCCACCGGGATAAGGACGGGATACCCAGATAAACAAACAAATGTTGTGCTAGACAGCATGCACTCACAAGCACATGCAAAAGAGTCCGTTGGAGAGTCCCACCCTGATCCAAATCTCTGTTTTTTTTCTTTGAACCTCCCCCAAACTAAGCAGAAAAATCACTTAGAAAATTGCTTTTACAGCTTTTTGAGACACTGTTCCTCCCTACCGCACACGTGCAAAAGATAAAACAGGGTTATATTTTCTGATGTTTTAGGAAAACAGGCCACAGACTTCCAGATCTGTGTCAGATTGTACTCACCTGCGGGTGCATTTTCCTGAAAACCTTTACATGTTGGGTCTTTGATTCCCACGGAGCTCACATTTGCAACCTCTTGTGGTTTTCAGAAAGTTTTCTAACAGATAAACACGACAAATGCCGGCTTCAGGTTGTAGAGAGGTCAAATAAATGTATGCTTACAAATGCCAGTTTTTAAGGTTAATGTTCTAAAAGCTCGAATGATTTGTACAAGAGGTCTGTTCAACCCCTGCCAACATTTGTATGAAGGGTCCATCTGAGATATAAATGAGCTGAAAAATGGGCTCCATGTTGCTCAAACGATTTGCTCTCAGTAGTTATGCTCTCGTACATCAGCAATGACAGGACATGGGCCCAAAATGGGTGTCTAATCCGCTTGGTTCGACCACACGAATAAACCCAAGTGGGGAATTGAAATGGGGCAACTATGGACCCGATGGACAATCCTAGATGGGGCCCCGTCTTTCAGCCCATTCGCATCTGAGATTTGCCCCTCCTGCAAATGATGGCGAGAAAGAAACTGATACTGACTTATCTGGATCAGTAGATTTTGATACTGCAATCCAGGCACAGCGAAGGAAATCCAGGATAATCCAGCATGTGTTTTCTTTCCATGAAGTCTTTGCAACAAGAGAAAATTTTACGTACAGGAATACACGAGTGGAGAAATTTGGTGGTACCTGTCCATTAAAGAAAGGATAATGTGCAACAGTCACCGAAATAACCTACTAAAAATCAGATATTGCGCTTGAAAGATGCAGCAAAGTGGCTCCAGAACATAACTTACCCTCCTCCAAGTTTCACATTAGCTACAGCATTTGTGTCTTTAAATGCTTAATAATTGGTCAAATATCTGATGTGGCTGTCTTATCTGTCTAAAAGACAATCCTCCAGAGGATTTGTGGTTTGTAAACATGCATTTTGACGAATTCCAGTCTGGGTTTTTCAAGATTAGCTTTTCTCAGCCAAATTATCTGGTTTTATTTGAGCCTTTTTTTCCTGAATTGTTGTAATAGCACCTTTTAATGACACTAAGCAGCAGTGTGTATTACTTCTGAATCAGTTAAAGGAAACATCACTACTTTTTCTTTAGTATGATCATAAACAGGTATGCTGATCATTTAGAGGAGTTATTACCTACATCTGTATTTTTATGGAAAAACCTTTAAGCTTCATTTATAAAACATTCACTGAACCACATTAGCAAACCCCACAGGCTCCTTGGAGTACATTTAAATTAATGTCGACAGCTGGACCAGTTGGGGCATGTTAAGAACCAAATATGAAGGAAATCAGTGGGACCCATCTGTTGTTGGGTCTCCAAGCCATAAACTGGTGTCCTGTTTCCACAACAGGCAGCTGATGGGGGAGCTTTGTCTGTCAGACCGGCATCTATCTGTGGAGTTAATCCTGCACAATCCACAAAGATTACAGTTCAACACTGGCTGTTATCATTTATCCCTCTGTCACCGTCTCCACGTCGTCTATAAGCCTGTCTGTTTCTATTCATATGTTGAAGAGTTGGCATTAATTTGTGAAATAAAACCTAACAGCAGATATTTTTCCCCCCCACACTGTCGAACGCTATCACAAACTGTAAACAGCTTAAACACCCTGCAGACTGCACATTTCAAGAAGATTTACATTTCTAGTATATTTAAATTCCACATTCCACATATGCCGTTTTTATATGCAGTGATGAAAAATAATGGATTGCAGCTGCTTGATGCCCCGTCAGGCAAGTTGAACAACTTTGTAAGATTTTGGAAAATCAATGGTTTTGCTCTTTTAAGTCTGCCGTATGCATATCAGAGGGAAAACATCTCTTAACAACACGTTTTTCTCCAGGCTCACAGTGAAAACATCTAATTTTCCAAGGAACTGTGAACATTAGCCACCTGTAAACATTGTTCCTATTGATTACAAAACATCTGGATGTATCACACTCAGCTATAATTCCGTCTGGTGGTCCAAATTTGACAAACTTTATGGTAAAATAGCTTCTTTTATCAGTCAATCCCCCCCCATAAGCCTTAAACTGCTTTGTTGGATGCTGGGCGGTACCTAATGATCCAATAAGAGCATGGATAACGGAAATGGTAAGAACCTTTGATTTTGCTCATTTATTGGAACATTAAACAAAAAAAGTGTTGCTGAAGTAGTAATGTCTTGAAATGTTCACACGGGGAACCCATGGCCCATATAGTCGAGTCACTTGGGGAAACTAGAAGTGCTCTTTCCAGTGGGTTCTACAAACCTCCAGGTAGACAGATATTTTACCTTTTGGATAATTTGTACTGTGTCTTCAGATTCTGCATGTACATGTGCAAAAATAAGTTAATAGATGTCCTAGGTAACCCTTTTCATATCTCACATTTTCCATTTATGGCCTTTATTGCACATCAGCTCTCTGTACAGAGTCCAGAAGCGCAAAGGGGAGGGGGGTTGAAGTTAATGTGCCATAAAGATGCCTTCAAGGCAACAGCACAGAAGGTATTCGGAGGAAGAGCTAGTCCCAGAGCCGGCATGCATGTGCAGCTCCGCAGCTCCTACCAACAACATGGTTGACATTCAGCTGATTCAGTGTCGCCAACCTGCTTTTATGTAAAAAGACAACACAAGGCTGATATTAGCCACCATTGTTTGGTCTTTATGATTTACCAAAGGGTAACAGCAGTCTAACAAGAATACATTTTTTCTTGTAACCGTGGGTTCTAAAACTGTAGAAATACAGAGGCAGCAGAGGCAGCGGTAAAAGACGACTATAATAAAATTCAACTCAGATTGATTCACAATGAGCTCTTGGCCCTGAACATACCACTGACAATTCATTTCCACGTTCAGGGTTGGTGAAGGGTGTCATATTTTCACAGTAAAGGTCAACTTGTAATGGCCTCCATCTTCCAGCACCAATGACAACACTTTATTCAGGTTAAAGACAAATCATCCCAATTTACCAGTTCAAAATATCTAAACACGAGTGTCTGTGTTTGAACACTGATCAGTCCAACCCTCCTCCTAATGACAGAGCATATTTGGTTTCTCTTTAAAATGTTGGGTGTTGATGGTTAGTTGAATTTCAAAATAAAACGTTGTGGGTTTGAGAATGTCTTTTTGTGAAGCGTATGCTTGCAGGGTGTTTGTAGTTTTTCTTTGGGTAAAAATAAAATGTAACATAACCACCTATCCAAGGACAGCACAAGCTACAAGGCGCCGCAATTAGAAAAGAAAATGTGATCCAGCTGCTTTGGCATCCATGCCTCTTCCTGCCAGCCTCCTCCTTTCAATAAAACTCAAATTTGACTTGTAAGTAAACTTATTTTATCTCCAAAGGTTGACTTGGCTCTGTTTCATCGTCTGCCTTTGCCAGGCCTGCCTTCACTCCCTTCGTCCTTTCCTCAACACAATAGGTGACTGATCAGAGAACTGGAGGAAAGGTACGATTAGAAGAGATATACGAAGAGGAAGAGCTGTGTGATAAGCAGATGGTGACAATGTTTGTTTACGGGAACGACTGCATGAATGCTGATGTTTGATAGTGAAGGAACAGGATGGTGGAGAGATACCTAGATCATCAAAGGTGAGAACTCTTCAGGGGAGTAATGAGAGCATCATTACAGTAAATTATTATTAAAATAATAACTTATCATTAGGCTATATTTTAAATTATATCAAATATACTTTGTCATAGTTTGAAATGGGTGCACATTGTGGGGATCCTGCCTATTATCAAAAATGGGTCTAATAAATTAAGATAAGATGTTTACAACACATAAACAATATAATTAAGTTGGTTAAACGTGTTCAAACAGTGTTAAACCCAAGTGTTCGATCCAGGTCCATCAAGTCCAAAAAGGGACCAAAGATTTAAATTCTATATAGCTTAAACAATGTGAGCTTTGTTCAAAACCCATCACATGTCTACCAGTTTAAGCGTACAGCTGTGTTTGTCTGTCATTCATTTCAAATAAAGGCTGGCATGCAGTCAAACATAAACCTTAATAACTGAGGCATTTTGACTTCTCAGTTAAATACAATGTTAAGTGTTCATTTAAACTTTGTTGGAAGGATACAGACATCAATATGTCCTTTTTATGTTTTTTTAATACTTCATATTAACTCAAGCAAGTACCACTCCAACACTGAAGAGCAGAGTTGAGTCATGAAGGCAAGATGAGTCAAATCAACGATGAGACGAAGCGTGCACGGTGAAACCATAAACTCACAGCTCAGATAACAGTTCCACTACAGTTTAAAGAGCACGCTGGCAGGGAGGGAAGAAAAATAATATAATTAACCCTTTTAATGCCTCACATATGAAACAAACACCCAAAGAAAAGCCTTTAATTTGTAAATTTGAAGTGTTGATTATATATTGAAAGGAAAAGCACTTAATAATTATTTTACGTACAGTACATAGTAGTGTACAAAGATTAAGACATTATTCAGCTTAAAAGGACAGGTTGATTCAAGGCACCGAAAGCACAAGTGACATTTTGAAACCTTTATCTCTCAGGCTTCTAAACTTATCAAACTTAAACAATTTAAAAGGAAGAAAGCTCCCAATTTGGTTAAAATAGTTTTCTACAACAAAAGCACATTCACTCCAATTAAATTAACTTAGAATTCCAACTCAGGAACATAAATATGCTACAGTTGTATTCTTAACCCTTACATTACATTACATTAAATTACATTACATTATTTATATATCTAGAGCCTTTAGTTTTCAGTGAACAGTTTTGAAGGTTTCCAAGGAAACTTTTGCATATTCTTTTGTTTTGTTCGCATTTGCAGCACAAGACTAACAGCTGCTCGCTTGTCCAATCCTGGACCATTTAAGTCATAAAGCGGAGTTCCCCATCATTAACTTTCCTCACACCTGACATGAACGTAGCATTACGGGCCATAAAGCGGGGTGCGGCCTAACAAGCTGTCATTGCTTTGTTTGAAGGGGGCTTACTTCAAAAAGTTCAAAACCTGTGTTCAACTGATGACCCTACTACCCTGATGCTAGCAACACCAAGTCTTTTCATGAAAGTAAAACAACTCATGCAGGCAAAATCAAAACTTAGTGATAAGTGTCTTCGGTGTTACTGCTTGTCTTTACAGTAAGTAACTCCTGCTGGTCTTCTGTTTTCCTGAAAAGCCGATGAGGCCTTTAATCAGTCCCAGGCTCCGATGAATTATTGCCCGTTTGGACCCGCTGGTGTTAACGAGCCTCCAATAGAGCTTAAGAGAAAACACATGAACATTCCTCCCTATCCGGACTCCCTGTTTTCTCTCGCTCCCTGTGCTGTGTTTGCTTCCTCTCATGTGCCCGTGTTTGTTTTTCCCAGCAGACAGGAAGAGGACTTGTGCTCTATTATCTTTGTCCGTCAGTTATACTGTAGCTTCTCCTTTCAGTTCTCCTTCTAGGATTGCAGAAAATGACCTTTTGAATGTACACCAGTATAATATTGGTACACGTACAGTAACAACACAAGCTGAACTGTCTTTTGGGCCACAAGAGGTAATCGGGAGCAATAAAAGATTATGAAGAAGACTTCAAAATATATATTAAAAAGCTTAAAATTAAACAATGCAAGGAGTCCTTTTAGGTGAACTGATGAACTTGTTCCAACTTGGATAAAAAAATTGGGGACCACCAAAAATGGTTTACAGCAAGTGCTATTAATCTTCTTTATACTTAATTTCACTTCACAACAGAAAAAAGCAGTCTTTTATTTTAAAAAACAGTGATTTTGTATAGTTTTACGATGGCTTGTGTGAAATAAAAGTCTGATTTCTAACCAGTTAAAGCAGCACAACGTAACTTTCAGCTTTTCTGAGTTTGGCGGCATCTTTTGGACAAAAGCGGAAGTGCTTTACCAGAAAGAACAATACGTTTCCCATGAGCACCAGCGCGTACTGCCGGAAAACTCCTGTCCCGTCGCGTGCATTTGTTTTGAGAGAAGACGGGACGCTTTTCTGTTTCACCAAGTGAACAGACGGAACGCAAAAAAAAAGATGTTAAACTGCTGGAAAGGAACTGGAATTTACCGGGATACCTTAAACAAGGAAGCCAGGGAGCGGTATATGGAGAAAATAATGATTATTAACGGTCTGGATCCATAAGAACTCCCTACTGAAGAATGGAGCTCCTCGTCGGAGCTGCACTCTTTAGAAAGGATTTACTGCCGCAGTTCTGCAGAACCACCGTCTCCGGCTACCTTGTTTAGGAGTGTTTGGCAACTGCTTTGGTAAATGTTTGACCCGCCATGTGTTTCAATAAATTGGTATAATAGTACAACATACACTACATGTTTTGTATCCCTCTTACTTCTCTTTTCTTTTTTTTTGACTGCTATATTATGTTGAAGAGGCTCCGAGGCGTGAGCAATATTTTTGTTTTCCTCGTGAGATTATTTTTTTCCTCTGCAGCTACAAATAAGAGTTCATATTTTTTCCTCAACAAACTAGTTTTATCTGAAGATTGGGGTTAATTGCACCGCAGAGAGCTGGCCAGCAACTGCGTTTAGCTGGAGAAGTGGGGAATAAAACCCTTGTTTTGATCCGACCCGTCTGTGTGAGTGTTTGTGGTTTAAGGCTGATTTATGGTTCTGCGTTAAATCGACGCAGAGCCTACGGCGTAGGGTACGCGGCGACACCGTATGTTGCGCGTTGCCACGTACCCTACGCCGTAGGTCTGCGTCGATTTAACGCAGAACCATAATTCAGGCTTTACTGTGTGGAAGGTTTGGTCGTTACAGCCGCGATCCAAGCGAGCCGACGACTCTTTCACTCTTTTACTTTGTTATATCAGATACTTGGCCTCCGTGGTTCTGCCTCCGAGCAGGAAACCGTTGAAAAGTTAAACCATTAGGATCTTTTCCCCACGTCTGTTGTGTGGAGCTGCTGCAGCCACAACGCAGCAACGGGTTACCAGCTTCCGCGGAGCTGCGCTCCACGCCCCGCCCATTTTCGTCTCGACTGCGAATCGGGAAGGAGGGGGAAGTGACGTATGCCGTAAAGCAGTCAAAGTCGTAACGATTTGTAGTTTTTTAGTGTGGCAGGGTTCCTACCATGCTCCTCAAAGTTACATAGTGCCAGTGAAGGTGATACAGACCCCTCAGACCATGACAGAGGTGTAATTAAACCTGTTGGAAGTTGATGTACCATCACAATGACTCTGGAAATATGATATTAAGGTGGAAAAGTTACGTAGTGTCGCTTTAAAATAGTTTATAAACTATTACGGGTTATAAATCAGAACAACTTCTCCGGGTTTCATGTGCTGCACATTTAGAGTGGCTGATTCAATTGACTGTTAATTATGTTAGTCAGTTAGAGACAAACCTCAGACTATTATTAAACTGCTAACGAAGTCTGATAACCCAGGCTGACGTCAAGTATTAAATTACGTTTGTTCCCAGCATGCCGTGCTGGGAACAGAGCAGCACTCTTCTTTATTAATGACTACATTATCAGAGTTTTTTGACTGGCGATAGGTTGATACTGATGTTTATGTGATTATTTTCTGATGTACAGTAGTTATAGTACGTGGATTGTAATGAGGCCGCTTGCATAAAAAGAGCAGCGAGGAGCGGGAGCACTTCTCTACATCAGTATGAAACCCTAGCAGAGAAGATGCCTCCGAGAGGTCACAGTGATCCGACACGGGGAAAACTGACGCAGGCGTGTGTTTATGTGTGTGCGTATCACCCGGGGTTGACAGGCGTCCAACGTGCCACAGAGGGCACTGCTACATTACTTATTTAAAACTTTACGCAACAACCTCCGTCAGACATGTCCCCATGAATAAAAATCAGAGTCCCAGAAAAACTAACTGATATAAAAAAAGATGCAGTAATGAAGTTTACAAGAAGTTAACAATGACACTTGGATTTCAGCTGTTACTTCAGCTCATGTTTGAGGGCAGTTTTACTGAGATTTCAAGAATCTAGAATAAGGGTATTCTATTTTCAGAGCTGGCCAGAACATAATTTTATGGGGTCCAGAGCATTGGGAGGTAGTAGTAGTTAGGAGTATTTGTACCTTCATGCTGGAGCGGTGGGGTCTGGGGCAGGTGAAAGGCTTGGTGGGTAAATATATGCTCTTAACAAGACTGACTCAAATTAAAGAGTCCCACAGCAGTGGACTCCACCTCGCTGGCATTCCTCTCTGTCATCCTCTAAAATGAACTGAAGCATGCCAACTCATTTCCACTCGCAGTCTGTCAACCTGTGTGAAATACTGGAGCATGCTGCCTGGTGTTTAACTCAGGAAATGTGGTTCTTTGATCTGGGCCAAATCAAAGTTAATGCTAACAATGCTAACACTGCTAACACCAACTCTTTTGCTGCTGCTGGGGAAAATATTTCTCTCTAGCTTCTAACAACAGACATTTTTAGACTCTGCAATTTTACAACATAGTCAAACAGTGGAAAGAAGTGTGTTGGAGGTTCCCCACACGTAGGAATGGACAAATGAGTGTGTCGCACAAGAGCGGAGAAGCAAGTGGAAACCAGGGAAGAAAATGCTATAATCTGGTACCCAACATCATTCCTATGTCTTGGCTAATGTATTTCTGTGCATCGTCCTCGTATAAATAAATAGATAAATACAAATACAAAATAACTCCAAATAAACCGATAGCCATATTGAAAACCAGGTGTCGACCCAACAAAAGAAATATCTGTATATCCGAGGATTCATCAAAGTATGAAGGTTCCTGGTTCCCGTCAGGAGACTCTCTGTGTGAGGTTTGTTCTCCCTGAGCTTGTGTGGGTCCAAAAAAAAAGAAGCCCTGCATTTCAGTTGTTCAATTAGCATTCTAATTTCCTTTATATGTAACAATAAATCAATTAATAAGTAAAAGATAAAATTAATGTTTGTTGACAGACACCCACTAACACCCACAGCCTCGTCAATGAGGCTGTGGAAGGACGTTATTTCAAGCAAAGTTTACAAAATGTTCTTGTATGAACACAGAAAAAGGTGGTTTTCACACGGAGCTCAAAGATGTCACTCTTCATTCATAATTAATTTCCTCATAAAGTTTCTCACGACTTGGTCCCGTTGAAAGCAAATGAACATCAGCTGTGTTTTTCAACTATTTTCAAGTGAACATAAAAATACAACATAAAAGATGCATCATATGAAGCTCCGTTACCTGGTTTGAAGCTCATAAACTTTGCTGAAGCACATGGGAGCCTATGACTGTCTTATGCTTATCAGGCCGTCATCTCAGACATTCAGCTTCTAGACAATTTTACCAACACAAACAACCCTTCACACAGAACAGCACTTTAAAAAGAAGAAACTTACAGGCAGAAATCATGTTAAATGTCTCTCTGCAGCTGGAAAAAGAAGTTGATGGGAAGTCAGCATTTTGCTAAAGTTTAGACAGGAAACCAGCAAATTGTCTAATCACAGAGAAAATACTCTTTTCACTATGAATATCCGTAAAGACCATAACCTAGGAACACATTTCAGCATGTACGAGTGGAGTTCCCACAGCTCTCTGCTACACATCAGTAACCACACGCCGACCCCACCACACACACGCAAGAAAAACACCCCCTTACGAGCTGACTGCCACCCAAAACCCCACACTGCTGCGGTCAGCATTACTCAGCACTATCAGTGTGTGAATGTGTCCAGGATTTGTTTGAAACGTGCTCGGCCAATCCTCATCCTGCTGGAGGCATGAAAACTGCACCACTGTTGACAAACGCTGCAGCCAAAACCACGACGTGCTGACCAGGAATATTTAACCTTCAGATGGGCTGCGAACAAGGAATATTACTGCTGATTTGGAAGGTTATATTTCACATATATAGCACTAAATACAGCTTTATATCACAAAAAAAGCAAAAATAAAGTCTTGCAACCTTGCAAGTTGGTTGTTGCATTTTTTTTTCATTATGGTTCTTTACTTCAATTTGACTGAAAATTAAAGTTACAGTTGGGAAGTTTATTTGTGTCATGTTTGCCGATGTTACCACGATTTTCTGATAATATAACATAAACTAGGTCATTTGAGACACAACCTGCTCCTTTGGCACCACCTGCAGCTCGCAAAGCGGTTTCCAAGTTTCCACCTGTTACAGCTCCTCCAATCACAGCCAGGGTGCGTGGTTACCAAATGTCAACGAAAGAGCAGCCACATGCTCCAGGATATAAAACATTAGATGGATATACTCATTTGTTTTTATTGAAAAAAGAAAAAGGACAATGCATTTAGAACAAAACTGACTAAAACTCCCATTTCTGTGTTACATTGAATGCAACATAAATTGAGGTCGTGTTTATCTCATAAGGGGAGGTAGAGATGAGGAGGCTGGACAAATCTGTGATGCCACAGTACGCCAGTAACCTACAAACCTAAACAGCAGTGTGGATTACTCAAGCAGACCCAGACAAAGTGACAGGGCTGTGCTTTTTCTGAGCTGTCAGATGGTGAATCACTTCAGACTCTCAAATACCATATATGAATGTCACTTTAGGCACCAAAATACATACAAACAAGTGTTTTATTTTAGTTAATATATAATAGAATAGTTTTTGACTGCTAGCTTTTAATTGAAGAAAGAAATGCTGAAATTGCACCTGATTTGGTACCAAAATGACAAATCACAGAATATAAGACACTGCAAGTGGTAGTCTGCAGCCTCTCTGTGCTTATCCAACTTAATGTTTTTAAGGTTTCATTTTCTAGCGCATCTTAAACTCAGAGTCAAACATAAACCTATAATCAACAGAAAGGGGTTTTATTCTTTCAATGATGATTTAAAACTGGATCTTACTGATCAGTCAGTGGATTTTAATAAAGGCTGAGCAAACACAGAGGACGACCAGTGAGATGTTTACAGGAAGGATCAGCGTGATTATGCACGTGTGAGAGTTTTGCCATGCTGATGTTTCTCTTTGCACCAGTGTCACACATCCTGAAGCTGTTTCCTATAAGGGAAATAACTCCAGCTGGCTGTACCAACACACACACACACACACACACACACACACACACACACACACACACACACACACACACACACACACACACACACACACACACACACACACACACACACACACACACACACACACACACACACACACACACAGTTAAAGTCAGTGAGGTTCTCTAGAGACACAGCTGGATGTTTTGATACAGCCTGCTGTGGTCTGCAGAAACAGCAGCGTGAGCCAGAACTGCTGCACACCCAGAAGTCCTTGAGGAATTATAAACATACACCATTCCTGGTGACTGATGTGACACGGGCGTGTGTTTGTGTGTGTGTGTGTGTATGTGTGTGTGTTTGTGTGTGTGTTAACTGAGTCTAGGTCCAACATGTTATTAAAGCAGAAAGGAATTTAACAGATTACATGAATCTATGCTCCACCACAGATAAAGATTATCATCTGCAATGTTCATCATGTGGCTGTACAGCTGCAAGTACAACTCTATTTATTTAGAGCTGGATAAAAGTTTGTTATTGTCTCTGTGAATTATAAAGATAATCAAAACTGATCATAGATTCCTAAAATCCAAGTTCAAGCCTTTAGTCAGCCTGTTCCATGCATTTCACAATCAAAACAATGAAGGAATTTCCACTACTATTCAAAAAAAGGGCACACAGATCTATTTTAAATAGCTAAAACAATTTTTAACAGCATCTTTTTTTTTTTTTAATTTGCCACTTTTATTTTGAAAATGGCTCGGTATTGTCATTGTAAGTTACTGTTGCATTTCTCTTCTTTTGTTTTTCCTTCATATTTTAAGTATCTACTGAAGACACACACACACACACACACACACACACACACACACACACACACACACACACACACTACCCAATGTCAACAGAAAGCAGCTAAATGTTTGACGACATCGCCATCTAGCGGTGATGTGTCAAGCACTTCAGTAACGAGACGGTTCCTGAATGTTCGGCGTTGAAATGCAGTCCCTGCAGTTTTTATTATATGAGACTCAAACATGTCTGGATTAAATATATTCTGTGTCCAAATTAACATTTAAAGCTAAAGCAATGGATTTGTATAAGAAGTGAAGAAGGAATGTTAGTTAAATGTGCTAAGGAGAAAACCCAGAGTTTCATTTGTGATAGGAAAGGCCTTTAAATATAACAAAAACAGTGTGATATTAGCATGAAACTATTCAAGGGGAGCTTGAGTGGACAACTGCTGACGTGGACGGGACGCAGTCTTCCCACAGATGGTGCGGTGTGTACTCACATGAAGTGGTGTGTTGTTGTTGAGCTGGTCCTGACTGACGGGTGATGCTTCAGGGTGACAGTCAAGTTTCACTTTGTCCCGACAAGCAGCGTGACAGGAGTACTTGCAACCTGCAGACACAGTATCACGCATCAGTTCACCGGCTTTAAAAAGAAACGGAAATTAAAGATAAGGAGAAGGAAGGAGAAGGAATGTTTTAATTGTGATTGTAAAAGAGCTTTACAGTCGTGCACGCACGGAGCAAGAAGAGATCTTTCCTGTAACGTATATGCAAATACTCCTTAGATACCAACCGCTTTGGGGTTGGTATCTAAGGGGTCAGAGCTCCAAAAAACAAACATGCAAAATCAGACTCTGCTGAAATATGAACGAGTAAAAGTGAAAAAAAAGGACAACGCAGCAACATCTCATGAATATATTTATATTTCAACATATAAATAGTAACACATCATGTAAATGGTCTCTAAATTGAGGGTTAAGCGCAAGAGTTTGGCATGTTTTCCCTCAGATTGCTCCACATGCAACCTAAAGCCTGACACTCAACTCATCTGAATTATAATCCCAGGCTCAAAACTAAGTTTGATTTACTTTGGTTGACAATGCAGCTGACATGAGTCAAATAAATCCTGCCCCATCACCAAGAAAGCAACTGCAGTTTGCTCAAAGATTAAATGTGAGTTCTAAGGCTAAACGTGAGGTATATTTTTACAGAAATTAGTTTTTCTATTCTATGACTATATTGTCAAATGTTTTGTTGAAATTAATTTAAATTTAATCCCATATGGGAATAGAGAAGAAAATATTGAATGGGACAATGTTGCTGTGAAAGTACAATAAGTGTCATCCTCAGCCTGGCTGGATTAAACCTCACCGTTGTCATTTTAATGATAAAAAAAGAGGGAAACCTTTATCTTTATAGTTACAGACAAGAAAAATACATTCAACTTAAATGTCAATGTGCAACAGCGTAACAAAAAAGTGTTCTGCAGCTCAAACATCCAATTACTCTTATTGTATTTTAGCAATTTATTAAACAAGACAAGCAAGTTACAAATAGAGCAAGATACAAATAGTTACTTGTACAAATCAAGTAATAAATGCTGTATTTCCCTTTGAGCACCCCTGACCTTTTAAAAATAAAAAACATTTCATGCACTGAATGAATCGAGGACTCAAGCGGCATTTAAGTTGTTATCAATTCATTCTCTCTATGCTGCAAACCCTGCAAGAATGACCTCTGTGTCCGTAGTGTCGGGTCGACACAAACACACACTGATACACAGGGAAACTAAACGGAACTGGCAACCGCCCAGCAGCAACCTTAGGTATTTAAATAAACAACACAAAGAGAAGAGGAAGTCAAACAAAACTTTTCTGATCATATCCAGTAAATAAACAAACATTGCTCAGTCTGACTCACTACAGTGATGAACTCACACACACACACACACACACACACACACACACACACACACACACACATGCACGCACACACACACACACATCTTACCTGTCGACTTCTTCCTTACGTGGTGCCCAACTTTATCCGACAGTTTGCACATGGCTGCTCCCATCGCCCATCTTCATCTTATACAAACTCAGTTCTCAGACTATCACTTCCCATGATCACGTGAACACACGCAGCAGAACAGCAGCCACACCGACACACTCTCCTCTCCCCGGGCAGTCTCCTTTCTGCTCAGCACACACTTCAGATATGCGCAGCTGCCATTCTGCCAGTTTCCCTGTCTCACTGCGTTGTTGTGCTGAGTGGGTGATTTAACAGTCAAATGGAGGCCACAGCGTGATGGACACGCAGGCTGAAGAGGAGGAGGGGGGGTGGCGGCGGTGGTGGTGGTGGTGGATAGACGGAGGTCTGCTGACTCAGTCATCTGCAGTTCTCTGCTCTCCTCTCTGTTTCTCTCTGGTCACTTACGTAGCTTGTTATGACAAGAGTGTGTCTGACCGCCTGGCTTCCTGACCCTCCATTCATCCGCTCACCCAATCATCCACCTCGATCCCTTTTGACAATGGACCTGATCCGCAGAGGAAGATGCAGAAAGTCCTCTTTATCCACGTACCATTATGGACAGGGTTTATTTTTCATGTGAGAAAGATAAAATAGTTTTGTGTGGGGTTTTGTTTTTGCTACTGTGATGGTCAAGGCTACGGAGGACCAAAACTGACACAATTAAAAATAAAAGCAGAAATATATACAGTACAGACCAAAAGTTTGGACACACTTCCCCATATGTTTGAATCTGAAGGTGTGTCCAGACTTTTGGTCTGTACTGTATATAGTCTTTCCTCTTCCTTGAAGGTGGCGCAGCTGGTTGAGCACTCGGCCATGAACCTGAAGGTCAGTGGGCCGAGCCCGAGTTCCTCCTGTGTCCACCAAAGTGTCCTTGAGCACTGAACCCCCAGTTGTTCCCGGCTGTCAGGCCAGCGCCATGGCAGCTCCACCAACAACCAGAGTGTGAATGGGTGACTGTCTGCACTCTGCAGTGTAAAGCACTTTAGGGCTGTAGGAGTAACTGGAAAGCGCTATAAAAATGTAAGCCATTTACTATTTGTATATGCATTTGTTGTTTTTACATTTCCTTGTCTCCTCTTTTTACTTCACCTGAAGCATTTCTGCACGAGGGCCTGGGGCAGTATGATAGGACCAGGATGCTGGTGGCAGCACCCAATGATGATAATAACTACCATTGTTATTGTCAGAATTACTACTACTACTACTACTATTATTTTATGACTGATCATTATTTTTGACCTTTCAAAAAAATAAAAGGATGTATTTGTATACATTTGTTTGTCCTACATTGAAGTGCCTATTCTTTTATTACAGCATGTTACACATTCATTCACATACACTACACACCACACAGTCACCAAGCTGCACCCATCACTGTCTTCTCATTCCTGCTCGTTCCTGTACCACTATCGGTGATGCAGTTCCTCTTTAACTAATCAGGATATTTTTTAGGGCTCAATAAAATATGGTAGACTGTCAAGGGGGCTGGTGAAGGAAACGCACTCTCACACACTCATGCACCAAAAACAAAAAGAAACCTCTGTTGCAAGATCAAAAAGCGTATATATGGTTCTCAGGCTTTGCCAAATTTGGTATTAACCATTAATAAATGCAGACAACTGGGGAAGGAAAAAAGGGAAGGGAACAAAAAAAAAAAAAAAAAAAGAAAGTAAAAATGTAAAACAATTCTAGCACTAGCATGGCAGCACCTGTGTCCAACTGGACTCTCACAGTCTGACCTGCACTTATCCAGCTGGACCCTCCTATGTGATTTCTTGCTTGTGTTGTTCTCTCAGATGTAAGTCGCTCTGGATAAAAGCGTGGTCTAAATGACATTAGTAGTAGTAGTAGTAGTAGAAGTAGTACAAATCATGACCAGCAAAAAAAATGAAGATAATGGCTAAACTAAAAAAAATGATGTTTTCAGACTGTTCACATTCATCAGAGATAAAAGCTGCACTGCTGTTTTGAACATCCACTTCAGTATAGATTGAGGATATGAAAGAAATATTTAAAACAAATTTGAATGATTTTTACTTTTACGTTGCTTGCTGTGTTTCCCTCACTGTCCTCCTCTCTATTATTGAATCAATGTGCAGTCTCAGAGATAAAAGCACTTCCCAGACGCCACAAATCGATAAGACTCAATCAGTCCAGAAAAGACAACTCACAGACACACACACACAAACAATCTTGTACCTCTCGTTTCTCTCTGGAAGCTACAATAACTATATTGAATTTATTTAACTTCATTTATTTTGGAAGAGTATTGTTGCAGCATGAATAAAAATTACATCACAAAGTCAGTGGATTGATGATGTTATGAAATAACAAATTTGTTAGAGAAACTGAAAAACTGACTTCTGAGCCTTCATGTAGGCTCCCCATTTTAAACACTTTTTAATTATTATTATTTTAATGTTGTAAAGTCTACAATGATTTATAAAATGCTTTTATAAATCATGGCACATGCTTTTATTTTGAAACTGTGCATTTGAAAGGTTCTAGGAAATGTCTCAAACCACAAGCTGTCCAGACTCGCCGGGTTTTTCTTAAGTCTGCAATACGTCTTTTAGCACAAGGTCTATAATCTGCTCTGTGTGTAAAGAGAGAGGGACAATGAGGCTTCAGTTCCTCTAACACTCACCTGCAGAAACACACACACACACACACACTTTTGACCTCAGCAGCTCATCCAGATCTCTCTACACGTGACGCTACACTTCAAATAGCCGTTATAACTAACAAAGAAGTAGTGATTTCAGAAGATTGAAATACACTCTGCGGTGTTACGTTTCACAGGGTACAAACAGTTTCCAAACTAGTGTGAAAAAAGGAATTTTGAGACAAAAACAAACGTAATTTTGTGTATTCTTGTATAAATTCATAGTACAAATATTACCAAATGACAGAATTATGTCACTGCACTCTTTCCTCAGCTCACATTAAAGTCAGATGCTCCATATTTGTTTTCATTAAATTACCAAACTTCTTTTTTCATTGGTTTTTGATGCACTTCCATGTTCTTTTCTAAACACTGGGTTCCACCTCCTTGTTAATGGACAAATAAAAAATGTGTTTAGGTCAGTGCTAACATTCTTAATGTAAAGCTAGAAAGGAACTGCCTTGAGAACAAAGAAAAGTTTAACATTAAACAGTTAAGGCTTCGAGTGGGATCGTAGTTATAGTTTATTCAAAGACAAACAATATTTGCCTGTTAATGCTGGTTTTGCAGGAAATTCTCTACTTATCTAATGAACAATAAAAGGTCAGTGCTGAGGTTGCAAATTAAAGTCAATTTGTTGAGAGGTTTGAGAAATAAACTCATGCTCACGAGTTTGCAGTTTCAAATCACTGGCTGTATGTAGGCTACTTTCAGACTACAGGAGACTCAAAGTTGTTGAGTTCACTCCACATGACTGATGGGCAACAGAGAGCCACTTTAACAGCACAATCCGACAATGACTTTATGATCCAACTAGTTTGTAAACCAGCAACTGGTCTGGCTTCAGAACCCACCATTAACCCTTAGTGACAAGTCAAGTCACAAGTAATTTAAACCTCAGATTGTACAGAATTAACCTTGTCATGACACAAAAGTGCAAACAACTGAAAAGAAGTTCCAATACTCCAAAGCATTCGTTTTAGCTGAGTACTCACTAAGTCAATATATAACAAGCGTCGTACTAGTAAAGCTACCCAGTCACTTAATCAAGGTTTAAACATAACGCTGATATGACAATCAAAACATTTCAGCAAAACAGAGTCAGCTGGTGTTTTCCTGCAAAATTCGTGGAAGAAAAAATTGCAACAAACCAAAAAAATACATAGTTTTACCTGAGTCTTAATTATACGGAAGAGTATTAGGGCCAGGCAGGAGAAAAATAAAAATAATATTTTAGAGGAGGAAGATTTTTTTTTCATTATGCACTTCGAGAAAAAAGTCAAAATGTCGAGAAAAAAGTCGAAATGTTGAGATTAATGTTGAAGTACAATTTTGAGAAAAAAGTTGAAATGTTGAGAAAAAAGTCCAAATTCGATGACGATATTGATTTGAAACACATATCACACATATGCAGTTGCATAACTTCAGAAACGTACCCTTAACGTTACACTCCAAGGATGTTGGTTAGTTAGTTACGGCTGCTGCTGCATAGCTGTCAGTCGCTCTCCTAACTGGATTTGATGGGCCAGAGGAGACATTTCGACTTTATTCACGAAATTGTATTTCAACTTTATTCTCGACATTTCAAATTTTTTCTTGAAGTGCACAATAAAAAAAAATCTTCCCCTCTCAAATATTTTTTTCTTGCATGGCCCTAATACTCTTCCGTATAATTATGCCTAAGGCAAAGACTACGGCTGCAATGAATAATTGATGTCGTAGGAAAAAATCTATAATAAAAATAGTCACCGACAAATTTAATTATTGACTATTATCTGCAAAAAAAATGTAATAGAGTGAAGCATCTCCTCACTTCCTATCTCGGGGAAGGTAAAAAATATGGCGGCGCAGATGAAACACCACGGCGACTGGCAGCAAAGTTCAATAAAAGATGTACTGTATTCCAAATGAAGTGTCCATCTATCGTGTCTTTTATTGTTAACTAGCACATCATTTAAAAAACCTTGTGCAAAATTTTAAAGCTGAGAGCTAAATAAGAGCCATTTAATAATTAGGAGAGTCATAATCCAATTAGTCGACTAGTCATTTCAATAGTCCATGACTAATCAACTATCAGAATAGTCGTTAGTTGCAGCCCTAGCCGCGAACCACGACTCACTCTTGAGAGCAGTGACAATCGCTGCTTGAAACCACATTTGTCAACAAAACATACGTGGGAAATAAGCCGAAACTGCAAGCAAAACAGAGGTAGATCTTGTTGTGAATGGTCTCAGGTAAAAAACGAGTGATGCAAGCTTTTTCGGAAGTGTGTAAGTGGTGTAAAGCAGCATTCCTGCCTTACTTCAACGGTTTCCCTTTCTGCCCCCCCATTGGCTGTAACTGGAATGTGGAGTTGCCAGACAGATCAAGATATTTAACATGCTAAGAAACTTGTCTGCAACGGCTTGGCAACACGTCGGCAAGCAGCTTGGATGAGTTCTTGAGCTCTGCACACATGAATGAATGCTGAAGGGCGTTGACTGCTCATGGATTTGCCTCCGACCAGTCTGCGAGTGTGGTGACTGGCGAATCAGGAGTAAAATCTTGTAGTATGAAAGCAGCCCCATCTGTAGGAGCTCAATGGCCTTTGTGTGACCTATTTTCCAATTTAAAGTTAAATAAATGGTAAGGAAGGGTATGAATTAATATGAGACCAGGTTTGCATTGACAAGCCACTACCTGTTGTGATTCAGCAGGTTTTGTATCATCAGACACAAAGTTTTCTTTTCCACAATCACCCGCTTGCTCTAGAAGGGGATTTGTGAGGAAGAAACATTCCGATGCAATTGCTCAGTTGTTAAGCAAAGCAATTATTATTATTATTTTATTGGCTTTGTTGTAATTTGACTACTTTCAAACAAGTTAAATTGTATTTTTGAAGTGCCTTGAGATGACTTTTGTCATGATTTGGCGCTGTATAAATAAAGTTGAATTGAATTGAATATGCTGGTCGCAAGTAAAATCCCGTTTATGAAGTACAACTTGAACTCACAAACCAGTAGCTGATATCACAGTGGTTTTGTCCATCTAATTGCAAGCTCATACCCTATTGTTTCAACTTGAAGGTATACTGAGTTCTCAAACAATTTGCTCTGTTTTAAAATACAATTCCCATTTATAGACCCAACTTAATTGTTATATGACTACCGATCAATTCAAATAGTAAAAGAAACATTAGGTAAAAGTGTTCGATTTATACACAGTTGACATAAACTGTCAAATAGCTGGTGAAACACGATAAAATTGAAACAAAATTGTGAGAAAATTGCAGAGAAGTAGTTTTTATATCGACGGTCACTATACAATATCGACTTATTTTGGGTTAAATGCAACCAGTTTATATTATATATCTTTTGAGTTTGCCTTTTACAGCTTTTTAGGACCTTATTAACCATAAGACGGGTCTGTGTCGGACAACCAAGTGATTCAAATCTACTGGCAGTTTTAAAAAACAATCTTTTATTTTGCTTAGCCCAGCCAACTTTATCTATAAAGCACAAAACAGCAAGCACTGACTGAAGTGCTGAACGTAAAATACACTTTAAACCACTAAAAGACACAAATTTAAAAACAAAAAGATAGAAATAAGGAATAAAATAAATGAATAAGATTGAGATAAAAATTAAAGTTAAAGTCAACATCTCATACTGGGTTAAAAGCCTGGCAGGAAAGGTGGGTCTGATATTTACTGATAAAGCATTCCACTATTTGGGGGCTACAATCCCCCCTGAGCCTCCGCCTCGGTTCATCCAGGATCAGCTGATCTGAGTCTTTACTCTGTAACTAGTAAATTTAAAATGCAGGAGTTCTTTTGACAATAAGGTAATTTTGCTGTAAACATCTGGATTATTGGAACATTTTAGCTTCCAGAAAGGCAAACACGATAATGGTTTGTGTTTGGTGCAGGAACTTTTGCATACAAAAACAGGTGTGTCTGAGGACAGGTGCAACACGACAGCCATCTGCCTGATTCTACTGTTCTCTCTTTCTTCCTTTGTGATCATATAACCAAGACCTGAGCTGTTAAGAATAAAGAGAATGAAGCTACAAAGGGTACATAACCACCATCACTAACACACACACAACCAAGGTTTAATAATGTAACAAATCAATTTAACCTGTTTTTCTTTTAGCAATCCATAACATTTTGTGTTTTTAAAAAGGATTGTTTCCTGGTATAAGAGAACTCTTCCAACCTTCTTCACAGTAAACTCCTGGTGAGAACCCAGGGCATATTTCCACTAAAGGAACTTAAAGAGAGAGAGGTGGGCAGTCAGGACTACAAGTTGTCTCAAAGTCGTGCTGGAGACTCAAAACTCACCAGAGTTCCTCCACAGCAGGCCGACTTCTAGACGTCCAGAGCGTCGCATCACTTTGGAAAAGCGATAGAAAAACAAAGACAGCCTCCTCGCAGTTTTGGCGGCTTTATTTTTGGCAAACCCCATCACTCTCATCTTCCGCACACGAGCGCACTCTGCTCAAGATGGTAATCCCATGCAAAGATAACCTGATCCACAAAATCAACCTTTGCAGTCATCCATGATGCGTCTCCGTCTGTGGTCTGCTCTGCACTGATATCTCTCTCTGTCTGTGTGTCTCTCTCTCTCTCACACACAGTCCCCCATTCGTGTCTGTGGCACCAATGTGGGTGTGTGTCATTAGATGTCACAGGTTAACTGTGTCTTTAGAGCCAAACTGTGAGGCGACTGAACAAACAAAAGGACGGCAGCTGACACACACACACAGAGACAGACTGTACCAAAGAGCTTTAGACAATCAGCTTCAGTATTTCTCACAGACATTTCAAATGAGCCTCAATAATGTGAAACTCTTCCATGGTGTCCCTGCTCACGGATGATTTTGGACCGCTGCAGCCGTCCTGAATTCACAAACATCCACCCGAGTAATGCCTTAATTGGTTTTCCTGTACGTTTTTCAGTCATTAGCCCAACATGATAGGAGAATATATCTATTTGAACATGTAAATAGTTCAAACAGTTTCACTTCCATGCTTTCTGGTGGGAACTAAGGGCACTATCTGCGATCCTAACACTCACCATTCCTCTTTAAGCCATCTGTTGCACATGTTGCACAACCTAATCATATTTCCTCATCAATAGAAAGAATTGATCTGTTTCGTCTGCACTTTACTTAGATTTCAAGAGGGCAATATCAATGGACTGGTGACCTAGTACCCCTGCCGTTTGCCTGAAATTAGCTGGGATAGTCTACAGCAGAACCCTGTGACCCTGCACAGGATTAAGCGGGTATAGAAAATGGATGGATGGAATATCAATGGATGCAAAAGAAACTACCTCTGGACACCGCTGGACAGGGATGCGGCATATGACAATCAAAGAAATGACTTATTTGAAGTAGGCAGAGCAATAATCACACTAGTGTCGACAAAAGACACCCAAAATGGTACGTTGTGGAGTAGGAGGTGAATGACTTTGGTCAGTTTGGCAGTAAAAACCTGTTGATCAAAGACATTATTAGAAATTCTGCCACCATATAAGTAGTGTTGAATAGTTGAACTTATACGCTCCTGTATGAGCTGCCTGTTTGCAACTGCTTAAATGTGCTCTGGGCTGGTGGAGATGGCTGTGAATGGGAGGGATAATAATACTCTCTTCATGAGAAATGTTACCAAATAAATAGTTCTGGTTGGCTGGGTTACATTTTGACACTGAAGGGCATATTGCCATTATAACAGCATTATCTATGTTCTAATAAAACATAATCTAGAAAGACTAAACTATCAATAAACCAACAATTGAATCTGTTGAAATGGCACGACAACTTTAAAAGAATTGTTTAATTCAGTTGCGTAATATCTGGTCTAATTTTTTTGAGAGTTGAGCAGATCTCCCTCGTCCTACTTTGCTGACTTTGAACTTCTCGACTTAATAATAAACTGAGCTGGGCAGCAGCAAAGTTCATGAAATCTGAAATCTGAAATTTGAAATCAAAGAAATCAAAGAAAACTAAGTGCTTGCTTCTTTAAAATGAGGATAGACTGAAAACATATTCCAGTGGAAAGCAGAAGCGCCTTTGACCAGTAAAGACTAATGAACTCTAATGCAACTCTGCCCTGTTTACAGGCTTCTGTTATTTCACCTCATTGAAAAGGAGAAAAAAGGAAAAGAGACCCCCAGGAGGAGAGTCAGCCAACCCACTCACAGACGTTAGTATTGAATCATGAGCTACTGTACTCGCATTAAGACAAGTTTATTTGAATAGCACATTTCAGAAAAACACCAATTCAAGGGTACTTGAACCAAATTGAAAACAAGGAAAAGTGAAAAAAAACTAAGTTAGACAAACTAGTTAGACAGGGCAACATAGTGGCCTAGTGGCTAGCACTGTTGCCTCACAGCAAGAAGGTTCCTGGTTCGACTCCCAGCAGGAGTTTGCATGTTCTCCCATGCTTTGCCTGTAATGAGCTGGTATAGGGTATAGAAAATGGTTGGATGGATATTTTACACTCATTTATGGTTAACACGGTGTAAAAAAACAAGCTCAAAACCTTCTGAATGTGTTCAATGATGATCTATAATTGAAAAGATATTAAACATACTGTCACGGTTTGACCCTTCCTGTTTTATTTTGAAGTCCGTGTCCTTGTGTTTAAGTTCTGGTTGGACCTTCCTTTTTCCCATCAGCCCTGATCGTCTGCACCTGTGTCTCGTTACCCCTTGTGTATATCTGCTCTTGTCTTTCCCTTGCTCCCTGCTGGTCCGTATTGTTTCCTCCCTCTGTGTTTTTCCCGAGCCTGGTTTTGTAGTTTTGATCCTTGTGTGAAGCTCTAGTTTTTTGTATCCTGCAAAGCAGCGCTTTTTGTTAATTAAAATAAATCATCATTTTTTAGAACTCCTGCCTCCTGCTCTCTCCTTCATCTGGGTCCGGCTCCAACCTCATTCCTAACACATACTTCAATATAGGAGGTAGAGTTTGGTCAGAATTTGAGAAATAAATGCAAGTGAACCAGTTTTATTCTAAAAAAAACCCTTTTTATTCTAAAAATTCAAAATCTCTAAAACGCAAGCTTAAAGGAGCCGTCTGTAAGAAATGGCCAAAACTGGTACTGCAGTCACTTTCAAAATATTGTTGAGCGGCGTGTACCCTCCCCCTCCTCCCCCCGACCAGAGGTTGCCAGGTAGGCTGCAGAATGCAGCAGGAACGTAGGCTGCCATGGCTGCCATAATTAGAGCCGAGCTGGCAACCCGGATGCCGAAACAATACTGACTTGGTGATTGGGAGATAGGTGGAGGGTGGAGCTTCAGAAACAATACTGACTTGGTGATTGGGAGATAGGTGGAGGGTGGAGCTTCAGGCCAAAACAAAAAATGACAACATAAGCATCAGTTGAGGGCTGCAACTCCTCTTTTTAAACTGGAATATCCTGGCTTGAGTGCTGTTGTCAGTGACATAAGTATTTGAAATGAACATGATTTTTAAATGTCTGTTGACATATCAGGGTCATTTTATGATTCGTTTTATTATTGCTCTTACATACAGCTCCTTTAAGTTAAAGTGGCCAAATTTCACTTTTTTGTGTTTTCTAACTTATGTAACGCTGATGATAAATATGATTTATCTTCAGTGAATTCAGGGCTTTAGAAATCACGGGCATGTCCATCATGTTACTAAGCACAGAGTACTCTTTTTGAGTTATTTTGTTTTGGGGTTTAACAAAAATTATGTCCTTATGATTTATAGAAGACTACAGATGAATGTGGATGTTGGTTCCATACTAGAAACTTAAAAATCTGAACCCCAAATGTTAGGGTAACCATCTTGTTCGCTTCGGCAGCCAACATTTTGTACATTTTAATGCAAAAATTGTGGGTGCAGTGAACACAAGTTGCCAAGTCTCGTACTTCTGTGGGGTGTCTCATCCTCGTCCTCATCTCACTGATTGTCATACGAAAAAAGTTTTAATTGTCAAAAGTAGTTTGGCTTTTCTATTTCTTAGCTGCATCCAGTTTGTGACTCCAACGATGACATCATCCATATTACATAACTAAAGTTTTTATGACAGGATTACAGAGTAGTTACCAACTTTTGCATGACTGTAGATGTTGATTGATTTAAAGGTAACTTCATCTACGTGTAACATTGATCAATGGCCGCTGAAGAGCATAAAACTTACAGACATCCAACTCTAATCATGATGTCGCTGTTTGTCATGCTGTCCACTTTTAATGTTCTGAATCTAATCTTTTGTCTTTTGATTGTTTTTCCTTTTCATTTGTTTTGATCCTTCTTGCCCTTGGCTTGAGCCCCAGCTTTTTAGATGTCCTGACTGAAGCTTTTATTCCACAGCCAGTTTAAACTTAAATTACTTTTTAGCCTCAGATCTTTGAACCATTTGTCAGTTTTAACTCTGTGAAGCATTTTAAACTTTCTGAACTCCTGAAACACAAATTCAAGATCTTTGGTGATTGTATTTGGTGATTGTAACTAATCTTTTATTAGACTGTATTGCACAAATTGCATTTTTCAGTTACCAAATAATAGCCATCATCATGATCATCCATATATTTAGATATATCATCAAAATACTTTGATGATTTAAAATTGCAACACTGGAATTTCCTCTTAAATATCCCCTAATAATTGAAAGCTGTCAATAACTGACCAGGACTGAGCTGCTAAGTTCAGAAATGATAAACTTATCTTCAAGTCCATTCACAAAAATTGCCACACTTGTGCATAATTTCACCACAACAGACCACTAATGATCACTGCAGAGTGTCCTTTTAACACGTTTAAACATTTTTTGTAAAATGTTAGTCTAAAGTGTCAATATTGCCAAAGGACACTGCAATCATAAACCTTCCACAATACAATTGATCATCCAGAGTGAAATAAACAACCTGCAACCTCTTTGTAATCAAGGAATATCAATATGGAAGTTTTTGTTTTTACAGACCTGCAATATTCATTTTCCTGTTTATTTCCAGGAAAGAATGTGTGTAAATTATTTCAAAATAAAATAAAACGATTTGATGCAATGAATATCTTTATTGCCTTTTAAATTATCACTTTCAAAACCCCCTCAGTGTTCAGGCTTTTTGGAGTGCATTTTCTGTTATTAACTCACTTAAATTATAAAATTTGCTGAATTTTGACTATTTAATCTATTTTGCAGCGTGGATTGTATTATACATAAAACCAGAACATTTCAGCACTCACAAACTTGCTCCTCGGGACGGATTAATATTCAACTGAACAATACACCTGGTGCTGAGCTGGCTTATAAGTGACCATTTGTGTCTGTTAATAAGTGAACCAGTGACTGATGCAGAGCAGTCATCTGTGGATGTGGAGCTTAAAAGTTTGTCCTTTCGTAATTTTGAGGAAGTTCATTGGTTTGCTTAAGATTTTTGCAGAGTTATGGCTTCCTGAGTGGCTCTCAAGTGCAGAGATGCTTTGAGCTCACAGTGAGAGTCTGTAAACATGAAGTCCATCAGTACAACTGGTAAAACTATGAGGAAACAAAGAGTGCATTGTCCAGGCTCGTTCTCTGCAAACATAATGAAGTTATGGAACTAAATGGATGAAGACAGCGGGAGAAAAAGAAATTCTGAATCTTTTGGCCTTTTTGTTTCGTGTGTGCATTAGCATTAAATATTAAACCGCTATTGAATCTGATATGATCAGCTGAGTTTGTAAAATATTCTACATATAAAACATATCAGAATCAGAAATACTTTTGTTGATCTCTGAGGGGAAAGTGCCTTTAGTTACAGATGCTCCCGTTCAAAAGTCTTAAAGAAGTAAGTATAAAATGTATCTTAACACTAAAATATGTACATTTTGCTTATATAACTGCAGTTTGATAGATAACACAACAGTTTACCAACAGCTGAATATAGAATATTGCACATAGATGTAGTTATTGCACATTATTAAGAGTCCACAGTAAACCTGCTGACTCAAGTGAGGACCTGTACAGTTTGATGGCCACAGGCAGAAATGATTCTGGCAAGTTATGACTTTCTGAATATTGTAAATAAAATGTGTGCTACCTATGTACGAATTGTATGCACATATAGCTAGTTTTTACACATTTGCATGTTGAAACATTTTGACATGTAACTTGTTATATTTCCAAAGTTCAAAGGGCCTTTGGTAGAAAAACCTAAGTTAACCTCTCCTTTTTTTAATTTTTTTCTTTTGCCAAACTACAAAAATGTTGTTCATGTTTGAATTTTTGTTTGAATCACTGACTCTTAAGGTCCATCCACCAAGGAAACAGTGTCGTTAGAAGTTTGATGGTGAATCTAATATTTTTGGGCAAAGATTGAAAAGATGGGTGAAAATGGGTGAATAAAAGTCTGTATGATGTCAGTTAAATTGCAGCAATATACATTAAGTGTTACACGTGCCATGTTTTGCCATTTGTAGAATAAATGTTATATATATTTAGACGGAACTGTTATAAACAGTAAAAGTATGTACTTTGTAGATGTGAGTAGCAGCCGTTCTGGTTTCTGATCTAAGAGCAGATGACGTTTCTCTTAGCAGATTAATAAAGTATTTTGAATTATGGACTACAGTAGTAATTGTAACGGATACCTGCAATCAGTAATCATAAAATCTTGTTTTGTTAGAATCTATTTTTGTTGTTTAGCATCAACCTATATGATATAAAATACATGAAACAGACTATATGGGAAAAATGTAAGCACTGCAGATAAAGGTTAGATAAATAGTTAAGATAAACAGAACACCATGGAGCCCAGCGCATGAGGAAGAAGAAAGTTTTCTTTCTGTATTTCCTCTTTCAAATAGTTTTTCAGGCTTTACCAGACTCAGATGGAAATCTTACGTTTATACTCGAGGACTATTTCAAGCTCATTGTGTTTTAAACCTGAACTTGTCCAACTGCATACCACCCACATTCCAGCTGCTGAACATTTCAAAATACTTCTTTTTCACGTCATCTACAGCGCGGTTACAACAGACATAACTCCTGTCATGTTATCATGCATGGGACACTTAGATAATAAACTTAATGTTTTCTATTGCTACTACGAACTTGCAATCACACTGATAAAACTATTTCATTCATTTCACTGGTCTGCTTCAGCATTATTCAGGGCTTAGAGGTGCCTATTCCTGTCACAGCAAGAAGCAAGGTGCACCACAGACTACTCACAATTTATTTTGACCCATATTTCTGCCATTTATGTCTAATTTATATATAACCATGGTCATATTGATATATACTGGTGAAACAAGGATAGGAAAGCAACTATCAACTACCTGCTGAAGATATCTGTCCTCACATTGCTTATTTTAGCCCATGAGCAAATTTACACTGAAAACCAACTGAATCTTCACTTTTAAGCCTTCAAGTTTAAACCAAGAATGCAGGTTAGTAAAATATTTTACACTATGCCCAGATTTTAAGTATGTTTTTAAAATATCCAGAGAAGAATTTAATCAATTTAAGAAAACATAAATAAGGAAATCCATCACATTTGTTGTGCTTTCACTTCTGTAAATGTAACATTTGCAATGACAAAAAGGAACAGACATCGGTTTGCAAATTTTAAAGTATCATGTAATAAGCTATTCTTTTGAAATAGACTCTTTTGATCATAAAAATTCAGCATCAACGTTATAATTCAGATGTGTAGTACAGAGGGTTTTGTTTAAGGCCACTAGAAATCCAATCATCTCAACTTTTTAGTAAAAGTAGATAACCTGTTACGACCAAGAAGTTGTGTCTCATCTGATTGATTTGACCGAGATGCTTCTCTGTCAGGAATTTGATCTGATTTGATTTGATCAGGCATGAGCCCACTTTTGGTGTCAAACATAATGGTGATGGATTTGTTGTGAAATCAAGAACATAATATAATGAATAAATGAATGAATTGTCTTTAAAATGAACATTGCTTTTACCGAAAAGGTGTAGGCTGAAGCTGTAGTTTATAGTGCCTACCCCTTTTTCTCTTGTGATCAGCTTAAATCTGAAACATTAGCATTAATCCTTGGAAACAAACAATGCATAAAGAAGACAAAAAATAAATAAGACAAAATATATAATTGACGTTTCACATTCTAGAATGTTTTTAATAATATACTTTATAGTAGGGCTCGGCGATTTTGGACAAAAATAAAATCCAGATTTTTTTCTCTGAAACCCCGATTTTCGATTTCGATTTTTTTTTTGGTAAAACTACAAAAGACAATGGAATAAATTGTTTCAAATATTGTATCTTTATTTTTAAAGAAAAATAGCAATCACATTTCCCTGTTGGGAATGAAGTGCAATTGAAAGATACTGTAAATCCTCCTTGAGTTTAGTAAAGTGACAACATTTACAATTTTCTTGACCAAACAAAGATGACTAGACGAGCTCTGTCTGTAATGCAGCCAGCTGCAAAAAAAGGAAAATCGATTTTCCGATTTTCCTTTTTTTAACATTGTCTTGATTAATAAATCCGATTTAGATTTAAAATCGATTAATCGCACAGCCCTACTTTATAGTGTTTTATATTTATTTACAATAGTTTCTTTAACATTTTCTTAAACTTGTAGATAGAACTGCACATGTTTAGGTCGTCACAACTATTCCATATTTATCTTGCCTTAATTGATGTCCATCTCTTTTTAATATTTGTTCTTGCTGTCGTCATCTCAAACATGAGTTTCCCATGAGTTGGTAAAGAAAAGCCATATTTTCAGTAAATATCCTCCTCACTCACCTGAACAAGTGAGTCCCTGCTGGAAGATGTAGTGGCAGCACACATCACACCAGGTGTCCTCCCCTCCGGGCTGGAACAAGTGTCCCTCTCCAGACTCCTCTTCCACCCTGGGGTCGCTCTCCCCGGGGGAGAAGATGGTCCTCACGTCGGGGGGTCGGAAGCCCTTCTTCCTGCCTCGGTGTTGGCCCTCTCCGGGCCCCTCCACCGCGTCTGTGGCCGCCCCCCTGGCCCTGTCGCTCCAGGCCGCCTCCAGGCTCTCCAGGCTGGGCGGCTGCGGGGACGGGTGCCGGCGCACGGCGCGCACCGGCGCGCCCTTGTTGGCCTTGGAGACGCGCATCCTGGCGCCCGGCGGCGGCGGCCAGGTGTCCCCGGGGGCTCGCTCCGGCAGCCTCAGCCTTGTCCCGGTCAAGGCACAGCCGTCCCTGACCGGGGAGCGCCTAGGGGCGTATTTGCTGACCTGAGGCGCGACGTTAGGCATTATTATTATCTCGTGGTCTCCATGCTGCGCGGCGGAGAGGGGAGTTAATCAGCGACAGGTGAGACGTGCGGCCGCGGCGGGGCTGCTGTCGGAGAGCCGGTTCAGGCGGTCACAGTCTGAACGGGTTGGATCTCATTTCAGACGGCAGGGACTGTCCCGCATACCTTGCTCATGTCACAGCAAAAAAATAAAACAATACAATAAACTTTTAACTTACGCACTATCTCTGACCTGGGCCTTTGTAAATCAAGGCTTAAAACCTATTTATTTAGAATGGCTTTTAATACCCAGTAGTGTGGTGACACTTTTTATTCTTTTTATTTTATTCTAATGTTTGGACATTGAGTGTGGAGTCCCCCAGGGGTCAGTGTTGGGTCCTAAACTGTTTATCATCTATATCAGGGGTTCCCAACTTGGGGTCTGGGCCCCCCCTGGGGGGACGCCAGAGATCTCTGGGGAGGCGCGAAACTTTGTCTGCTTTGAAATGATGCAGTTGTAAAAATTATATTTGCGAATGAGTCATTCATAAGACATTGTTAGGAATAATTTATGAATGTCTTGAATATTTTTTGTGTTTTTTATACACTGGTGACAAACACAGGAAATGATTTCATTCCTTATTATTATATCATTACTCAACATTTAATCTAATCCAACAGGTTGTTAAAGGAAAAATTTAAAAAATGTTGGTCTCATATTAAAAGAGACCTTTTTCACAAATATTTGTATGTCCTTTTATGTTCTTTTGTGCGTATTTTATACATTGGTGATATTGGAGAAAAACAAAGTCATATGTATACAGAGTAAACCAAAGAGAAATGTATCAAAAAAACATAATTAATGTTCATTTTTTCAATTAAAGACTATTTTGGTGCTAGTATGTACGGGTCGGGGGGCCCGGCTGGTCTTAGACACAAGTAGGGGGGTGGACAAGGAAAAAAGGTTGGGAACCACTGATCTACAGTATATCAATGACATATGTAAAATATCACAAATACTGACATTCATACCATTTGCCGATGACACAAACATATTTTATTCTGGTGAGAATTTACAGCAACTTTTGGACAATATTACTTCAGAATTCGGCAAAATTAAAAAATGGTTTGACAATAACAAGTTATCATTAAACTTAAACAAAACAAAAATGATGGTATTTGGAAACAATAAAAACAATCAAGCACAGGTACAGATTGAGGGTGTAAACATTGAAAGAGTACATGAAACTAAATTTCTTGGGGTAATTATAGATGACAAGATTTGCTGGAAATCTCATATTAAACACATCCACAACAAAGTATCTAGAGGCATCTCAGTTCTGGCCAGAGCAAAGCAATTCCTGGATAGCAAATCACTCCGCATTCTGTTCTGTTCCCTGGTTTTGCCTTATCTAAGTTACTGTTTAGAGGTTTGGAGAAATATGTATAAAACCACTGCAACCACTATTCATACTGCAGGAAAGAGCCATCAGGATCATTCATAATACTGGTTTTCGTGAACACACCAATTCCTTATTCTTCAATTCTAAAATAATAAAATTTTTTGACATAGTGGAATTCCAAACCACACAATTCATGTATAAAGCTAGGAACAACTTATTACCATCTCACTTACAGGAAATGTTTTATGACAGAGAGGGGAGGTATAATTTAAGGAGTAGCCTACTCTAAATCTTAAGACTCGTAGAACACGAACAACAATGAAAAGATTTTCTATATCAGTCAGTGGAGTTAAACTATGGAACAGAATGGATTCAGAATTAAAACAATGTCCAAACATTAACCATTTTAAAAACAAATGTAAAAACATGATTTTCACGAGGTACAAAGAGGAAGGGGTTTAGCGGCTTTTAGGGGCCTGCAGATAACATTATGGGGTGAATGGGTAGATCTGTGTATATTTATGTACAGAAATGGGCATATATATATATATATATATATATATATATGTAGGTATGTATGGGTGTATGCGTATGTATAGGAATATATATATATATATATATATATGTGTGTGTGTGTGTGATTATGTGTGTAAGTAGATATATACATATAGAGCAGATGCAGTTAATAGAGACAGTATAATGTAAATAAGTATATTTATATAAATATTGATATGGGCATGTGTGTACAAATATAGAAGTATTCAACTATGTGTATGTATGTATAGGAATGTGTGTGAGTATAATTACAGTATATAATAATGATAATAATACTGTTATTTAGCAGTGTGAGTACAGTGTGTGAGTATTTATAAATATGGGTTAAATGATTAGTGAATGGGGGTAGGATTAAAAAAGTTTACACTTCTTCCTACTCCTTTTTTGCACATGTAAATTAAGATATCAAATGTTAAAGGATGAAATTCTTTGTTTTGTTGTTTTGTTTTCTTAACTTCTCTTGAAGTGTTGTTTTTTATATGTACAAAAATAAATAAAAATCAAATAAATTTATTTTTTGCTCTGTCTTATGATTGTATGTTGTATTTCTGTATGTTTTATTCTGTAAAGCACTTTGGCTCACCTAGAGGTGGCTGTAAAGGGCTAGATAAATAGTACATTTACATTCTGTTCACAGCCACTAAACCGTCAACGTTATCCATTCAGCACAATTTTAACTAAACTGTTGGTTTTAATCTGGCTTTACTTGTTGATTCCTCCGTCAAAACCAGAACCAAATATCAAAAGTATGAGTTGGTGACCTGTGTATTAACTGAAAAAAAAAAAAAAAAAAATCTAAAAAATTTGTAAGATTAAGAATTGGATTTGTGATCAGCGTTGCAACATCACTTGCAGTTTTTAGTTTCGGCCACGTGGTGGCGCTGCTGTCTTTTCAGAATTATGGAGTAAAAACCATGAACTCCACTATGTAGATATATAGGTACCAGTCTCTTTCCGACCAGTTTTCACTCTGAGTTCATTTGAAGATGTAATAATGTCAAGAAAAAAGGAGAAAATTGACTCGGACTCAGCTGCTGACGCTTAAATTCCCACTGCTTGAGGTTCCTCAGGCAGGGCTCTACCAGGGTTCATGTCCTCACTGTCTGCTGGCTACATTTGTTTATATAGTCATCCCTGTAGTGCACCAGTTAGCCATTGTGTCTGTCTCTCCTTTCTCTGTTCTTCATTCTCTCTGTCTGTTTTCTCTTTCCCTGCTCTGTCCAGCTGGCATTCAGCAGGAGGATCCCCCCTTATGATCCAGGTCCTGGTCCGGGTTTCTTCCTTCCTAAATGGGAGTTTTTCTTGCCACTAAATTGAATTGAATTAATGTCAGCTCAGGTGGAGAGGTCCTCTAATTTGGCTCCTACCTGGGCAGACCATCAGCGAGCTACAGATAATCCCCCAGTTAATCCAGGTAGCATGTTTTGTCCATGGACCAAGGCAGTGACTGCTTGCTACAAAACATATTCGATTTAAAATAAGAATAACTATGCATTGTTAAGTCTTTCTTCACTGCTCACAAGTCAAGTAAAGACAATAGTAAACTGTCACTCAAAAGACCACGCCCCTAACTATGTATACTTTTGATGGCTCTGCACATAATTTTAGTTTACATCACATGACCTTTTATCTTAGATTCACCTTTTGATCTATTGTCATGGTTGTGAAATTCAGGATGGACGGAGACCAAAAAAGTTTTTAGTCGTGGCTGTTAATGTTTATTTCTGCAACAAAGCAGCGGGGCGTGTTTCAAATGGACAGAACAAACACGCATAGTAAGCTGGGTGAATCACGTCTATTTTATGTCTATCAATGCCTTCTACAGATCCAAACTGGTGTAGCTGTGTTTCAGATACTGTTTTGCTGGCAAAATCAGAAATGACTGGTGCGACTAGCGGAGGCTAGGTTAGTACAAGCTGCGACAACTTGGTTATGCTTAAAAAAAGGGGATGACTGATAAGTGACTGTAGCTACAGTAATCATTGACTACGCTGGCTGCAATCAAAAGTTCACGCTCTAATTTTAAATAAATGTATTGTTTTATGTGGTACAAAAAAGATCCCCTCCCATACAGTTTTCATGGATGAGAAATCCAACTACAGACCAAAATTGCTTTTGAAGGATGTTGTAACCCAAAATATTTTACAGCCGTGTTTTCAACATAGAAGCACACAGATAGAAAAAGAAGCTGATTTTTAGCTTTATCAAGAGTTCTGGCTACAAACTTCTTTAACACAGGCCCAATTTATTGTGCAGCCTTCAATCCAAAATTTAATGTGAAAAAATGTTTTATATGTTCATCAACTAAATGGGTAGCTATTAAGACCCTATATTAATTTAACTAAGGACCGTGATAATATGAATCTTGGAAATTGATTGCAATAAAATTTTACTTTTCAAACAAAAACAGCAGCACGTACCACATTTATAACAAAAAGCAACTTGAACAACCAATAAAACACAAGTCAAATCTCACTTTTGATTTCTTTAAGAAAAAGTGCAAGTGCTTAAGAAAACTCTTAAATCAAAAGTTGTTATGGTCCACAAGTCATTCATTCCATTACATGGTGCTTTAATTGCACCTTAGAAAAAAGTCTATTCAATAGTCTAAAAGGTGCAATAATTTCTTTTTTTGACAGTACAACAAAACTAGTCAAGACATTATTTAATTTAAAAATAAAAGTCCATGTAAACTGATTTGGTGGTGCAAAAACAAAATAACAAGTCAGTTTTGTTCTCCCTTTTTGTAATAATTAAATATTTAAAAGTGTGAGAAGTTCAAAAGGAAGAGAACTGATGGACGTTGGAGGCCTGTAGGTGGTGCTCTTGAGCTGGAAACCAGATCCTTCTCCTTACTCAACTTCCTCGTCACTTTCCATGGCTGCTTCCTGAAAGAGATGGAGTAAGACTCATGAGTCATTTCACACAAGATATATGGGTCAAACTACCGGTAACCGCTGTGCAGTTAAATACGCACATATCCGCCATTCAGCTGCACCCAGGGTGAATAAAACTCCTGTAGATATCTGGCTCCGTACTGAAGCAGGCGAACCGAGGGTAAAGTGTCCACCGCTGAGAGACGACTGGTGACCTGAAGGAGGATGAAAAGTTTCCAGCATTTAGTCATAAGAACATTGTATAGTAAAATGAGTCACCAGAGCTATGGATTCCTTCTTTTGTGTATCCAGTTTTATAAAATTTGCTCTCACCTCACAGGTTGCAGCAATCTGGGCTTTGGGTGATGCCTGTGGCCCCAGATCGTTGGGGCTGGAGCTCCTGAAGCCAATCCTCCTGAGGAGAGTCGTAATGACTCTACTGAAGAAGGTGTAGTTCGAGAAAATGTCTGCAGTTATGTTTTCTTCTTTCATCTGCAGGTGGACCCAAGAAACATGTTCTGGTTAGTGTAAAATCCATCTTTATCACAAGTAACCACGGAAACAGATACTTGTTATTTTTAAACCAGCTTTTATTCATTTGAAATATTTCAGAGTAGAACCGTGTCTGCGCTGCAGATGATGTAATAAAAGCTTCTCTTGCACATTTATCACAAGCTGTAAAAAGAAGTAGTCTGGTGAACTCTGGACCTGCCAGATATAAGACGTGTATAAAACCTAACACTCTCAAATTATTAGGAACTTCCACACATCAGCCATAAACTCCAGAAGATATGCTGTAACATGATTGTACCAGTTAAAAGTTCTTCATAATTCCATTTTAGAGGAGATCGTTTTGTACCTTCTCGTTCAGCCTGTCTCCATTTTCTCTCAGGAGCAGACCAATGAGCTTCTCCACGTTATCGTCACCGTCATCTAAAAACGGAGCAAATGATTAGAAATGATAAAAAATTAAAAAAAAAAAACCCACACACAAGAAAAACATACACCGGCTAAAGGGTTGCACAAATATATTCAATACTGCTCAGGAGACACATTTATGCTTTTTTGACATTAGTTGACTCATTTTAGCTCCTGTACTGATTTCAGAGACAGCAGAACAGATAGAAGCAGCAGCAAACTGGAGGTATCTATCATGTTGAAATCTATGATCCAACTTCAAAAACTGGTTTGACCAGGCATCATTTCTTATGTCTGTGTCCGATGTCTGAGAAAATATTAAACCCAAGTCAAGCATTTTGCTTTCTCTGTAGGAGGAAACTCACTTCCGTCGGGCTCGATCTCTGACCCAAACTGGATGCCATCAGAAATCCCAATCAATCGGTTCACGGCGTTCACCAAATCCTCATGGTCATCTGTCAGAAGTAAAAACACAAATAAGAGCATTAGAACATAAAAACAAGAAGCATCAGGATGTGATGTGATGCAGCAGGATTTTATAAGTGAAACTAATGACAACTGGAAAACTGTCTTGCAAGTGATTTCCAAAGCCCCCCTGTGGTTCCAGTAAGTCTGGTTTTCATTTAAATTGTGTGGCAATGATGAGGGTTCGTGAAAATGTTTTGTTTTTTTTCTCTTTAACATACTTCCTGTATTGTAAACTAGCCTTTTCCCACCTCCGGCCCTCGTATACCCCCGCCCTGCATGTTTTAAATGTTTCCCTGCTTAAACACACCCTGATAAACATGACTGTGTCATTAACAGACTTGTGTAGACACTGATGACAAACTGATGACGAACATTGATCAGAATCAGGTGTGTTGGTGCGAGGAAACATCTAAAACATGAAGGGCAGGGGTTCTCGACGACCAGGGTTGGGAAACACTGTTGTAAATTAAGAAGCATTTTTGTTGGACACAGCAAAATGTCCCAAATGTGGTTATTCCTGGTTCCACTTGTCACCCTCATGCTTAAATGACCGACTGAATGGCTTTTAGAGTATACTTGTATTTCTATGAAGAGACAATCCTGCAACTTTGTTTGGGGCCACCTTGTTCTGAAAACATGCCATTAAAGATTTGGATGACACCAAGACATTACATACTCAGATCAAAGTACAATTATTCAGTTTCCGCATGACTCATGGACTCATGGTCACAAAAAGAGCTGATACTTTTGACGTATTTTAGCCAAGAAGGCCACAAACATTTCTTTAAGACTTTAATAAAGTGTATTTTCTTGTGGATGCGAGTTTTAGACGCATAACATCTCTTTAATACACTATTTCCCCCCCCCCTAATCTTAAACTGGAGAAGATCAGATTCTCCCTTAATGGCTCTGCAGACAAATTTTGGAGGGCCTGGGGTCCATTCTTCACCTTTGTACGAAGTTGGGATCCTACTATGGTGGCGGACAGGTGAGGTCCGGTGGAATGGTGGCTTTATAAACTTGTGCTAGGGGTGGGGCGCTGCGGCACGGGTCACAGTAAATCTTATATGTAATACTTCTGGACTGATGTTTTATGTTTGTTTGATGTTTGCTTTTGTATTTGTTATTACTATTATTTTTTAATTTGGCATACAGTATGTCCTATATATATGTTATGTTTTGGTTTTGGTCTCTGATGTTTTTTTTTGTTTTGTTTTTTATTTTTGGGGTGAAAAAAAAATGCAGTCTTTTCTTTCATTAGGTTTCTATTTACTGGGTTGTACTGGAAGTTTTCATGTAACTACAAAACTACCTCTGCTTTGTATACTTCTGTGAAAATCCAATAAACAAATGTTTAAAAAAAAAAAAAACACCATTTGGCAATACCACTTCTGACCACATGGAGGCATGTGGATCTGTTCTGTTGCCAAAAGGGCCACAGACAATGTGCTAATGAGTGCAGATGGCTCGGTGTATCCTGTAATACCACGTTGTCCAGCCATCTAACTTCCTGGGACACACCAACCCGACGGCCGAGTGTCGGCAGAAAAGCAGTCGGGCTGAAATTTGGCTTTCGTCTCCCTAAATTAGTTGAAAAAATACTCCCAAACACGCCCATCCAACGCCAACTGGATTGTACGTTCTGCGCAAGGTGTAATACGTCCCCATAACGGCAGGCGGCGCTAATCTGTGATGTCGCACAAAAACAAAAGACTGGCCGCTAGACGCTGGCAGCAAAAACAAGTCAATCTCCATTAACTTCCATGTTAAATTGTCCAAAGTTAGAGCAGAAATAAACATATTTACAGCCTGGTTCAAAAAAACGCCTCTTTTTGCCCTCAGTTATTTGATTTCACACCCATAACAACTCTGACGGTGGTGGATATTTTTGTACAACACCAGGAGAGTTTATATCAAGTAATAAATGTATTTCTAATATGACTAATTGACAGTTAGCTCAGCAAATGGCAAGCAGCTATCACTTCCTCATCCGTAATTGTCAGTCTACTGCACTAAACGAAGCAACCAGCCGTTTGTATTCCAGCGTCGACTAAATCCAATGGTCATTTTTGATTTGGCCGTTGAGTCAACACGTTAAACTGCATATTCTGCTGTTAACATCTGACAGCAAACCTTTGACTGACATGGTGATTTGCTGAGCAACATGGCTGCGTCCCATACGAAGAAAAACAAACTTCAAAACCTTCAGAAACTAATAGGTCACGTGAGCTAAAGCTTCATCCATTGCTTTTTTACAGGCTATGGGTCAGAAGTGGTATTGCTACTGGCGTTAAAAACATCCTGTTACTACTGATTTCATATTTCTGACCATTTCTTAGTATTTGTACAACAAAAAAACGAACTGAAGAGAAAAAAAAAAGACTGAATCATAACACTGCTACATAACTACATGTGACTGTACTGTTAGTATAGTGTGCTAATTTATCTAATTATTTCTCTTATTTATTCTATGATATTACCAAATTGTTTATGAAACTGGGTAAAGTCTGAAGCAATTCAGTTAGCCATCGCGCTCGACAAATTAAAACCTTGTTCTCCTCCAGTATTTGCACATCTAATATTATTCCTTATTTTTATTGGATCTTACTGCTCTGTTTTATATTTAGCTTATCCTTTTTTATCATATTTTATTTTTGTTTAATCTCATGTTTTATCTAAATATTTTAGTCGTTATTTATGGTCTATTTTATACATTCTACTGTCTTATTCTTTTAGTTTTTAATGTCTTGCTTTCTAGACATACTTTTAGGATTTTATGTTATGTTATACTCTTTTAAACTCCTTTAGTGTATTTTATCCTGCTTTCTTGTAGCTTTTAGCTCCAGTGTTTCCTCATGGGGAGCCTCCATGCTGGGAGTGACTCTGGCCTGCAGGGGGTCGTCCTGCACCACGGCTTCACCGCTGTGGTGTGGACTCCTCTATCCGTCCGGGCCGGGATGGTCTCTGAGGGCCCCCCCCCCCTTGTAGCTGCGGGCTATGAGACCTCCTGGCGTGGACAGCTCCCTGTTACCGTTTCCTCACCTGGATCCTCTGTGCCTAGCCATGTCTGCACCATGTGTCTGCGTGTGTGTCTTTGTGTATAACCTAAGTCAATTGTAGTGTGCTTGTGTCTGCGGGGAGGGGGGAGGGGGGCAGGGCATTAATAAGTTTTATGTTTATTTGTTTTATGTTAAGCACTTTGTGTTGCATTATTTGTATGAGAAGTGCTATATAAATAAAGTTTGATTTGATTTGATTTGATAATAATACAATTATATCATTCACTACAACGTGCAATTATGTAAATATCCGTCTGTTATCTTATTTGTATACCAGTATTTTTTATTATTATTATTATTATTGTATATATCAGTACTGTTTATAGTGTGTCATACTCTGTTATTATTATTGTATTATTATTATTTCTATTTCTATTGATCCCTCTTGTTTTGCACTATCCCCTTTGCTGCTGTACACTGCGAATTTCCCCGCTGTGGGACTAATAAAGGAATATCTTATCTTATCTATCTTATCTTACAATTTGAATGATTAAAATGGCAATGATTTTTACATACATGGCTCAAATTTGCCTTCATCTGATTTTTTCCCCCATCAGCATCAATTAAGGCTGAGTTGTCCATGTTCAAGGATATTTTTTATAAAACATTTACAGAAAAGAAACAGCGTGACTACATCACAGCTGTTCCGACGTCCCCATATCGACTCACAGTTCTTTTCAGGGTTCAGTTTAACATTTTATTATTTGTTTTTAAGACTCAGTGGTACAAGACCACCATACTTGCCTCACCTTTTGCATCCCCACACTCCGGCCAGAACACGAGGTCCAGAGACTGATCGTGTTTTAGTGTCATCCTCAAAAAGAGAGGTGACGGGCCCTTTTAAGTGACTGGGTTTAATTTGTGACACAACTTAAAGGGAAAGTTCGGTTTTTTACAACCTGGACCTGGACCTTATTTCTGGCATTTTTTATGGCCGAACTTTCCCTTTAACTTTTCCATACCAGTGCTGGAATTTGCCCTTTTACAACACAACTCAAAACCAATAATATTCTCTCTGGCCTTTTGTTCAAGTTTAGCAGGAAATGTTGAATTTTATTGTGCAAACACACCTCATTTATTGACTTTAATTTATCATCATATTATGATTGATAACTAAATGTTTATTACAGTGCTATTTAGCACAGATTATTATTTTTTTCTTTTGATTGCGCTAACCTGTACAACACCTTTGCCTTCTGAAGTTGTGGTATTGAAATAAAACTTTGACTTGATTTCCATTTAATAGAAAGACTTTATTTTCATTGGATGCCAGACAAAAAATGAGGATTATTGCTGAATAATCCTCTTATTGGTTTAAAATGAAACTACCTCTGACGACCCCTGCTTCTCTATGCGCTCATTTTAAACGTCTTTCTTACAATTTCTGACACTGAATTAAACTACTTGTGACCTAATTGCCAAACAAAATACCGGTAAATCATTAACTTCCTCTGGAAAAGTATTCAGGCTTTTTGTTTTTTCCTCTTCTTATCAATTAACATACAAGACAAAGGCTCATCATACACTGATTCCTCTTTCTGACGAGACAGGATTTGTACTTACCATCCTCCTCCTCCTCCTCCTCCTCATCATGAGCAGAAGCACCACTAGCAACAGGAGGACCTAAACATCTGTTGTCGAGTCCATGTTGACCTTCAAGCGTTTGCTGAGGTTCTTCATCATCTTCAATCTGAGGTTTCATACATCTTAAACGTCCGAGAAACCTCAATATCTTCTTGTTTTTCTTCTTCTTCCTCTTCTCCTCTGTTATTTCCTCTTTTCCATTCTCGACTGGTGTCTGAGATGCAGAAGTTCCATTTGTATTACTATCACCATTTACCGAAACCTGTTTGTCCAGTTTGTGTCGCACAACTTTCTGTCTTGGTATTCTTCTGGTGGCGTAGGCCATCATGAGCCGGTACTCCATAGTGTCCTCCATGCTCTCTGAGGGGGGGTCAGGGCTGGACTCTGCCGTGCTGGGGGGGCTGCTGTGGTTGCAGATGGGCTCCTGGTTTTCCACACGCCCCTCTGCCATTGCTGGTTCACTGTCCACTGAGCAATAAAACGACATACAACAGTAAGAATTTACAGCTGAAAACCTGGTTTATGCCTGTGTTTAACTAGATCTTGTGATCAAACACTACAGATTTTTAATATTTATTATTTTCTGTAATAGAAAGATTGTAAACCCTTGGGAGGAAATATCAAGACATTTTGTGAACATTTTTAGTTGTTTGAAGACATCCAGCTATTGTCAAATTCACATAAAAACTGTGTAATCAACCTTTCCTAAATGCATGGGTTGTAAATGGCGTTATCTTAAGTGCGTGCCACAAATGTACCTTCTTTACAGGTGAAGTTAGTCATACTGAGGATGGTAGCTGACTGTTTTTATCTTTGATAACTGATTCATTTAGAGCAATGGGCTCAGAAGTAAAGAAAGTAGCAACATTAATCAGAGAAAAACAAATATGATCCACAGATTTGAGGCTAAAAACGGTAAAATGAGATGACTTCCTCACAAAATATAATATATTAGTAACTAAACATGTGTTACAAGTAAAAAAAATAAATTAAATATATATATATATATATATATATATGTATATATATATATATATATATATATATATATATATATATATATATATATATATATATATATGTATGTGTGTGTGTGTGTGTGTGTGTGTAATAATGCATAGAGTTAATAATTAAATTATGTGAGTTATAGAAGTAATTCTTGCGTTGAGCTTGTTATTGCTGTCATGTCGAGGCATGCGCGAGTCGTCGGTAGTTTGAATGAAAAGCCGGTTGTTTCTTGAAATACGGCACAAAACAGGCGAGAAACTTCTTCAAAACATAAACCCAAACGTGACATGAAGGTAAAAGGTAAAAGTCTACTGACCTGAACACACAAATCCGCCGTTGAACTGTCGCAGGGCAAAGTCTCAACTAAACAAAATAACTTTTAACCAACTGTCATATCACTACACCTGGTAGCCAAAATAAAATAACGTTAAAAGTGGAATATTTAAAGTTTTTACAATGAAATCTCAAATGTTAATCGCACTTCCTTGTCCTCTTGTGCTCCTTTCCTTTCAGCAGCTGAGCTGACTGCCTCCTATTTATACGGAGCTGGTGATGACGTCGTCACCGTCGACGTAATTTGACGGAGAAAAAAAACATGTTAAAAAAGTTACGTTTCTATTTCTTTTTTTTTTTTTATATAATCTTAATTAATGTACTTAAAAGTTTGAGGCCAAACTGTGAAGTTGTACACGATGGTTTGATCACTTTGTTCTGTTGTGTAATGATTTCAAACAGCTTTTTTGCTTTGGCAAATTTATTCAAACTTTTTGTCCAATAATATCTTGATAAACATGATCATTATACAGTATATTCTTATTTTTTTTAATGTTATTTATGAAATGTGTTAAAAAATAAAACACTAAATAAAGCTTTAATCGTAACCTTTATAGTAAACACAAGGCGAACAAACTGAAAGTGAAGGAAAGACAAACCAGAATGACTAAGCAATAAGAAGAAATGGATAAAAATACCAATGACAGGTTTCTCAGTCCGTGTCAAAATGTAAATGTCACGGTTGTGTGAAAATAGCTGTTCTTTCTTTTTTTTGATTCTTGTACATGGCCTTAAATTACTTTAAAAGCTAAATATTGCAGATGGTCCAGCACTGCAAGAGAAAAGGATGAATATGTTTGATTATGTTCACTCCAAAGAATAAAACTGAATGCAAATAATAATACACGGAATAATAAAACTAATAGTTCAAAGAAGATATTGCTCAAATAGCGTGCTAATGCTGTTTTAACAGACTATAACATTTTCAATTGTGTTACAAGTGATAAATAAACAAGGTTATTGTGTGAAAACATATGGCAGTATAATCAGCCTTATGCTGATGGTATAATTATCCCACACCTCACACCATCTTTCAACATTTGTGTCATATTTACTCAGTAAATGAGTAATAAGACTCGTGAGAGGAAGAGGTTTCTGTTTATACCACGCCAAACGAGGGGGTTGAATGTAGAGGGGAAGGATAAGCATGTAGTACATTGCTTTAGGTTGGGGAAAAGGGAAGGCACAAAACAAAACAAAACAAAAAAACTAACAGAAATCTCTGTGTGATTCAGTTATTTTTGAATTGACAGGTATCTTATTAGATTTATGTCTTCCCAGGGACTGATTTGTATGTGGTGATGGGACACTTGAAGACAACATATTTAAGTAAGAAGTTTGTATCGTGGACTGAGGCATCTACATCAGCCATGTATCAAACAAACAGTAACATTACAGGATTATCGGTGTACGGAGGAACTGCTGCCAGAACAACACGTGGTTGCTGACACACAAGTTCTAGTGAATCAGTCTTACATTCCTTTACGAGGCCCTGCTTGTTTTAACGTGATTATTGACGAGGCTTCAGACTTGTATCACAGCCAACATTTTCCTGTATGTTACAGTATGTAAAAGGTTGATGGCTGACATTTTTCAGTGAAGGCATCATAGTAGCAGGTTGCTACAAGTACTGTACTTGACTGGCACTTTTTTTTAAAAACGTTTTCAGTGGTACTATTTTGCTTCTTTCTTTTCATTAACTTCTCCTGCTGGTGGAGTCACCACTTTGGTGGTGACATCAATAAAAGATTTAAAAAAAAAGACATGTTAGACTTGTATGACAGAAATGTACCAAGTTGAAAACTGTTCTGTGTACAGAAATATTTACTGTCTGTACCTATGAATTTCTGTAGGCTCGGGTTTATGTCTTTGTTTTTTTTTTTTGCTGTTTACTTGAATGGATTTCAAACATCAAAATATTAGCTGTTGATGAGAGTCAATTTCTGCTTTCCTTGAAAGCAAAAATGTTTTCCTTTTGGTAATATGTGAACACTGTTGCTATAAGTACGGGTAACTAACAACGGCAAACCAAACAATGTCAATATCAACTTTTATTAGAATTAAAAGGTGGGGTAAGCAGTTTCTGGATGAAATCACATCTGTTGATATTTGAAACAAAACATCCCCCTCCCATTTGACGTGCATGATCACACCCCTCCCCGTTGGGGATTGGCTGATGGGATAATTATAGTTTGGCGTTTCAACTTGTGGCGCGATGGTTGTATATGAAGTCCTAACCAAGCATTATCATTACTGTGCCATTAGCTGTTCTAAGAGACTTCTGGGAAGGGTTTTGGCCTGGAAGGGCGACGGGGCAAAGCAGCCTGAAAAAGTTAGCTGTGCCACGAGTTGAATCAGAGGGTGCAAACTTAACCACTGCACGCTCATCGGCTTCTCTTCTACCTATTGTAGCAGATGGGCCCTCCAGTTCAGCAACGTTGGCTGATTTCAAGACCCTTCCGCCCCAACCTCTAACTAACAGATAGCTAATCATGGAGTTTTGCAAGTTGTCGACTGACCCCGAGTCCCAGCGGAGCTCCACCATCCCTCAATTTCAGCTCTGCCACCACTTATATCGGATGTTGTTTTGGTAGCAGCATTTTTAATGAGGATGTTTGCACAGATTTGAGCAGACTAAATGAAGGATTACATAAATCAGCATTATCGGCAAACCAGCTGTACCAGCTTTACACACCGCCCATTTGGCAACTTCTGCATTAAAAGAGGTTAGGCGGTGTGCTACGCAGTAAGAAGAAAAAGAGGCTTCAAAAACACCTTTCAGAAAACCCAAGTTACTTCCCCATGTTGTCCTTTATAAGATGGACAGTTAGCAGATGGTGAGGAGATATTCACTGAATGTGTTCTAGGTTAGGAGTCATGTTGGTGCATCTCAGATGAGCTTGATTAGCGACTTTTGTTTAATATTTTACTGACTGTACTGCAGTGAGGATATCCAGTATTTGCTGCCTGTATGTGGTTTCACCAGCTCAGTCATGCCACAACTGAACTTCACCGCCACTTTTCTGTCAAATGAGGAAGTGAAAAAAATGACTATGCAGAAAACTGTAAGGAGGGGTGTTCCCCTACAATCATTTAAGCAGAAAATAAGCTCTGAGACACAAACGACATGATCACAAGTTATTTAAACAAAAACACAAATCAAACTTCAAGTAATCCCATCATTATCAGCAGCAGAAAAAGAAAATACAAAAGCAAAATGTGAACAAAAACCACAAAACACATGCCCGACATTAAGAAACTCAGCTATGAAACCTTTAAAACTATAATAATTTAATAGTTGAAACAACATTAATGCCAGTCGTTATGCCATTAAAACAGAAAACAAATCCCAAAGGAGGTAAGAAAATGCCATGCATGACCAACTCTGATGAGAGACAATTTAATACAAAGGTGTTTTTACTCGAGTAAGAGTAATATGAAGAGTGTGTGTGTGTGTGATTCAGAACAGGCCCGGCTCGTTGCCGCAGTCGCTTCATAGAAAATGTCATCACCATTCACAAGTACAACGTTTTCCCCTTTAAATAGACAATTATGTATATGTTATCATCTCCAGAGGAAGATCTGTGTGTCAGATGTTTGTCAGCAGTAGCCATCATGGAAGTCCTGCACGAAGAAACAAAATAGTATTTTTTTTTTTTTACAGAAGTTACATTTTAATTTAAAGGTTTAAAGCTAGGAAGCCCAACTCTTTCCCTGATCAAGAGTCTGCTGGGATTGGTCAGATCCAGTGGTCTGACTGGCCGCCACCCAGTAATAATGACAATATTCATCAGTCGAGAGAGTTTAACCAGATTTTACTGAAAAATTAGAGAAGACCCCTGAGGACAGGATGTCATCAGCATTTTTATTATTTTAATGGAGATGGCAGACTGAAATATCACAAGAAACACCAACAAAACGCCTATTGTCACTGTTGGATTCTGTATTGGGGACGTTTAGTGAGATGAAAACATCAAATCTGATCTCATGTCCGGCCCACTTAAAATTGGACATTTGATGTGTTAAAAACGTACAAATATGTAAATTTTGCAACAAATTATAACTTTAAGAATAACACTACTTCTGCAACGGCTCTTCACCTTGACTGCCTGAAAAAAAAGAAACTACGGTAGCTGCGTGTTGAATCTCTGCTTGACTGCTGAGTTGATGGCACTGGCAAAAATAAGACATAAAAGCTGTTTGATCACATCTGAATTAAGGTGTATTTATTTATCTCTAAAGGAATATGGGTGATTTATTTAGTCCCCCCCCCCCCCAAGAAAATGAGACTTTTGAAAGTCGTGCTATACTGCTAGTAGTTATTTATTTAGCTAAAATCGAGTGTACTACTTAAGTGGCTTGAACTGTAAATTACATCCAAATAAAGGGTCTCCACTTGTCACTAAATGAAATTCACGAAAAAAAAATATGAAACTGCTCTACAGCGCTGAAATTTGTGAATAAATTTCACCGCAGATCAGGATACTATCATGGTTGATCATATACGGACTGCAGAACTCACCCCAAAATTTGAAGAAAGCTTTTTTTATAAAGTCAGTTTTCAGTCATATTTGGTGAATTTGAGCCTTAAATATATTGTTTTTCATTTAAATAATGTTTTACGTAGAGGAAAGTTAACCAAAAACTCAAGCTGAAGTATATTGGCTCTAATTGGAAATACATCTTGATAAAATAAAACACCAAATGTTGATTTTAAAATAACAGATGCCTCATGAAGAACTGTTTGAAGAATACTGCAAATCACTTTAGCAGCTGGAAATTTAATTTCCAAAGATAGTTTGCAAAACTTCTATGATGGCTACACGCAAATTTTTAAAATGCCCCCAAAATACCCAGGAAAGCTTTTTCTCCCACTTCCTCCAACTGTAAGTAAGTCGACAGCAGTTCTTATCAGAAGATACCTCATGGGTTATTTCAGTCCTTCAACATACACGCACACAAAACAAAACAAGTAAAAAAAAAAAAAAAACAATCATAAACACAAACGGCACTGAAGTAACATTGCACATTCAATATCCTCCGTGCTCAAAGGTTGACTATGTTTGAAACATTAATGTAATGTAAACAACTGATAGAGAAATACAAAAAAAAGAAAAAGAGAGAAAAAGTCAGTCACTCATATTGCATTACATATGGCTCAGATGTTTTTCTTTTTTCTTCTCGGATAAATGATGCTAATACACACACACACGGTCTTGTTCACACAGGATATGCATGAAAACGGTCTCACATACACACACACGGTCAACGTTACACAGTCTGCGGTTAAACTGTGAATATGCTGCTTTTTAGATATGGAATGAGTCATATTATTATACACCCACTCAGACGGAGCGTGCAAAACACCTGTCGCATCAGGAGTACCACCAACACACTGAAAACTATTTGATCGAGTAGCTCTTGTTTGAAATTAGACAGTAGTGATTATGTTTATAACACACCCTCTCATGCCTTGTTGCTTTGCTCCCTCCAAATACCGGCCCTTTTGCCAGTAACAAACTCTGGTCCGCAGCGAGCGTCGTCACACTTGAGTCACACTTTGCTTGTTTGTTTAAAAAATGAGCTTAGATGGAGACATTTTAGGTGAGATTGTAAAGAGAAAGTTTCTGTTGCTTTGATGTAGGAGACTATTTTCATAACTGATGAAGCCGACATTTTCAAAATGTCTTTTGGTTCAGCCAAAACGGCTAAAATATTAGATTTCTGAACAGAGATAAAATAAAAAGCTCACTTTGAAAATCTGTACATTTTAGAAAAAGAACATTAGTGATTAATTTTCTACCAATGAGTGATCAAACAATATCAGCTTTGATACATATACTGGTGTACATCATATATATATATATTTATATATATATATATATTTTTTTTACTATAAGAAAGAATATTTTGCTTGTGCAAAAGGAATGTACACTGCTCTTTAATGCACACGAGTGGAGCAGTTGAATCTTAAAATTTTGCATATCACACTTAGGGAAAATACTGGCTCAACGCCATCATGTTTGGGGGGGGGGGGGCATTTTATGAAATGGCAGCAGTGAATATTAGTTTTGGCTTCTTAAACTTAACAAATATCCAATAAAAACAAAAAAAAACGGAGGAACTGTGCAGGAAAAGAGTGAAACTTAAACTAGTTTTGATTGTTAGAAGGGAAATCTCATCTGTCCACAGATGACTGTTAACATTCACACCCTGTTTGTTTTTAAATTTCAACATTTTCTTTTAAATTAAAATGTCTTTTGGTTATTTATACATTTTAGATAGCATATTTTACAGCACTCAGTATCTTGTCAGATCTGCTCAACATTTCAAACCACATTTAAAACCCCAATAAGCAGCTTCAATCTCCCTGTGGTTTAATCTTGCAATTCTTAAATCTTAAAATTGTCCCAAGCAAAAGCAACGTTTTGGACCCAAGTCTAAGAAGTATCCAAGGATTGTCACAGAAATGACTAATGAATCAGAAGGTTACAGTTTAAGTAACTAGAATTACGGGACTTTTTAGACCAGTAATTACAACCACATCTCGTCTTCCACGGCTGTAGCGGGAACAGCTTGATATGTTCATATGGTCCTTTATTCTGGGTGAGTTTTACTTTAGTGGATACCAAAAACTGTGACTCATCGCTGACACAGAAACATGTTGATAAAGAGTTTTCCACAGCAAACCTTTGTTTAAAAACACACCCTTTTTCCTTGAAATTCACACGAGGCTTGCAATAGACAATTTAACTGAAGTTAGGAACGATACCTTATTAGATTTGACACCACATCAGTCTTTGGCACACAGGTTTTATGGGATAAATAAGAGTATTTCTGTCTATATTTTGTATAATTTTAGTGGCTTCTCCAGAAGAAGTTCAACCACTGTCGAAGCCCCGCTGAGTAAAATATGACCAAAATGACTCCATTGCAAGATGGGCGGGGGATCTCACAACTGTGTGACGGCTGGTCAAATTGCACTTGCATCCTGAACTGTTAAAAGTTAGACAGTCAGTCAATCAGCACAACCAATAAATAGAATATGAATAAATAAATACAAATAAATAGTTGAGTATTAAAATCTCCACTGCAGCGCTGCCGTGATCGGAGGCAGTTCAGCTCCACATCTGCAGAGTGAAATCCAGACTGCTCGTTCTCTGAACGAACGTTCTCCCGGTTCGTCTCCGCTGTGACTGTAAGCAGAGTCCAGGCTCCGGGGAGAGTCTGTGTGACTGCGGGAGCCTCAGACGGCTGTCTCCAGGTCTTCGTGGGTTGAAGATGACGTGTTTTGTTGGGAACTCAGGTAGGAGGCCAGCTCAAAGTCTCCATCTGCTTTGTCAGCTGCTGTCTTGCCCTGGAAGAAAGACGCATGTGGAAGAGGTGATTCTGGATCTGAGTCATCTTTGCAAAACCTATTTCTGCAGACTCGTACAAAACACCAAATACTAGGAAGCAACCAAGAGATCCCAAGAAATAAGCACATACAAATGACAATGCAGGGTGGTTAAGGTCAGATGGTCATGGTCAAAAGTCCCAAATAAGGGTCTATAAACACTTCTGAAGTCTTTCAGCAGACACACTCCTGTCTACTCAATTTTAACCTTCATGATGACCTCGGACAACAAACTTGTTTTGTCTATGCTGTAATTTTCCTCTTAGAACATTGTGCTGCACTCAATATGATGAGCACAACATTCTGGTGCAGAGGATCAAACATGTTATTGGGATTAAAGGACCGGTCTGTCTCACCGGTCTAGGTTCCAGTTTGTCCACATGAATGAGAAGTCTTCATGACACATCAGAGCCAGTCATGGCGTTCCACAGGGCTCTTTGCTTGGACCAAGACTTTTCTCTTTATTTTTCTCAACTTATATGGCAGCATCGCATACATTTATTCTGCTATGCTGATTTATAGCATTTACAGTAGTTAAGAACTCTAAGTACTGTTATTTTAATTCAGTAAAATTCAACATCACTGTATTAATCCATGAATGGAAACCGATTGCCATCTAATACTACTGTGGGAAACGTTATGGTTGTTTTTTTTTTTTCAAGATTTTTTGAGGCTCTAGTGGCCCTTTATTCAAGTTGCAGACAGGAAGGGGGTAGAAAGAGAGAATGGGGATGTCATGCAGCAAAGGTGCGCAGGCTGGGATTCAAACGAGGACTGTAGCCTCAGTATACAGTATGAGCCGCTGCTTAACCCACTGTGCCACCGAGCGGCTCCTTATGGTTATTTTTGACAAGGATTTGTACTTGAAGACCACCAAGTGATCATACTCTACTTCTCCAATTCAAGCTTCTCTTCAAAGGCGACGTCTGAAATCTAATAAATCCAGTAGAAATTAAAATTATTTGCATAAATATTGCAAATTGTATGCAAAACAGCTCATAGTTCTATATAACTCTAACAGGATGTAGGCTTCCTTATGGTCCCCGGGGGCAAAAACATTCAGATCCCGTAAAATCCCTGTTCGTTGTCTTTGTCTGTGTCCTATACCGACCGCTACAGTTACAAGTCATAGCGCATACAGGATTAATAATCGTTGACAAAAGTTTAGTGAGGGGAACTTGCACCTGCTTTGGAAGAATGTGCACACTCGTGACTCAGCGTCATGCATGTCTTTGTGGATATTTTCACTGACTAATCAGGGACAACGAATCCTTTTGTTCCTGGTTCCTATCTGTTTACATGCATCTCCACATGAGGGAAAATTATATGACACACTCTTTTTAACTGTGAATTTGCTCACAAGCATTTAAATGCATTTTCAAAGTGAAGTGGTGTTTTTTTTCTGTGCATCAAAATTCACACCTTTTCCTCAAATACATACAACTTCCTCTATAACATCCTTCTTTTCTTTTCTTTTCCCGTCACTCTCCATCAAGAACCAGCTGCTATAGCAACAGCTGTATTTGTTATTTCTGCAATAGCTGGTTTCTATTTTTAGATTTGTTTTCATTTTATTATAACAGGGGGGCAACAAGTCCTGCGTGAAAAACAAAAAGACGGGAAGAGAGTGCTAACTGGGTGTGTCTCCGTTAAATTGAAGAAGCACAGACACACTCGTAAGGGCCACTTCCTTGTAAATCATTCCTGTGATATTACATTTACGGGAACTGTAACTGTGGTTTTGTTTGTGTTTCTGTTCAGTGAAATGCGGTTACCTGAAAATTGGTCTTCTCTTGTGAAGCACCAGCCTCCACCAGCAACCGACACACGGCATGCTGCTTTTCAGAAGCTGCTTTGTGCAGGGCAGTTTCCCCTCTGCAAGCACACACATATTTCATAGTATACCAAGAAAACATTTGGAAAAAATGTTCATGTTTGTTTTTGTAGATTAAGGTCACTGTTGCACACACACAGACATCAAAAGAAACAACTCATAGTAGATTTATTCTTGGTATGGGACCTCTGACAGCACTGAGGCGTGATGTAAGCAATGAATGTATAAACTGGATGGTCATGTGAAATATATTGGATTTAAATTTTAATGTTTTATGTAACAGGACACTTTAAAAGTCAAAATGCAGAAACAGGGTGTGGAAGCACCATATCTGGACAAACCAAACAGCATATCAGCACTTCCCACTAACTGTGAAGCACAGTGGTGGAAGGCTGATCTAAACTTGTTCTGCGATAACAAGCGTCTCTGAGTCCACCATAAATCCCTCAGTACACAAGTATTTATCTCACAGGTAAATCTGAAATTTGGTCTTTCAACCAGTGGACCAATATAAAGTTTGTATTGCCTACTGAAATGCTGTGGGCGGACCTTAATTCAATTCAATTCGGTTAAAGGGGACATATTACGGAAAGTGAACTTATTCAAAGCTTGAGTTTGAAAGTTGGTTTCTCTGGGATGACTACCAGACCATAAAAAAATCTCATTAAACCACTGTGTCAGGGTGACCGGGAGAAATTAAAACCTTCAGATTGTGTTTTTTTTTTGAGTCACAAGAGCATTTTGTTGTGTAATAATGAGTCGTTCAATGACAAGACATCCTGCCCTCGTCCTGTGCCAAACTAGAAGGCCTTTGACCTAGTCGGTTGTTAGCTGTACAGGCCGACACAAAACGTTGCATTTGCTCGAACAGACGAGCAAAGATCTCTGTGGATTAACTTCATTTGGAATCACTAAATTTGGGCAATAAAAAAACTGAACCCGCAACTCAATTCAAATTACAAGACGGATTAGTACCAACTGTCGTGACAAATCCACAGGTGATGAACATGTCATTTTTGGAAAATATTAAACTTATTGTGGTGCATTTCTTTGGTTGCTTACAGACTAACATCAGACGTGGCGTCCTTGAAAAGTCAACAGTGTTTGTTGGCCGTGTCATGATTTTTACACTTGGTTACACTTTATTTAGAAACACCCAGAATTTATTGACATAAAAAATTCCAAGACTCCATAAAAAACAGAAAGACTGAGTACTTTCTGTTTCACAAGAGTGTGTGTGTATATATATATATATATAAAAGACACAACACAAAAAAAGGAGGAAGTGCAAAGTCACATACTTCTCTCTGTCTGTCAGATCCAGAAGAACCTTAAAGCCTGAGGAGGGAGGAAACACAGAAATAAAAAAAACTTGCAGATAGACTTGTTTTTATGTGGCAGTCTCAGACTGAACAGGGTTAAAACTCCCCACGTTATTCTGACTGGTTAAACTGCTGAAGCCATCGGTTTACATATTTAATATCTAGTGATTGAAAGCGTGGAGGACGTCTCACCTTGTTGCAGGATGTAGCTAACCAGGTGTGTGTGTCCGTTCTGGGCAGCGATGTGTAACGCCGAACAACCTCCAGAGTCTCTCACCAACAAACTGATGCCTCGACGAACGCACTCTGACAGCTGCAGAGTGATGGAGAAATAATCTCATTTAACACGGTTAATCTAAAAAGTAAAAATAAAACTTTTAATCGTAAGTATTTGTAGATTGAATTTCTTTTCCAGGAATTGAATTGAACCCTAACCCCAGGCAGTTGAAACTGAAAACATTGTGTTTGTATTTGTGAGTGTGCTTTACCATAGGAAGATCACCAGAACCGGCTGCAGCCAGAAGTGCTGACAAATAAATAAAGACACACAATTTAAGAACGATTATTACATGAGATTTCCCTTCACAACAATCTCCACAAAATGTCCTTAGTGTTTGTAAAAACGTGTTCTTCATACACATGCCTCTGTGGCACTTAAGACTAAGAGCAAATGGAAACTTTCCCTTCTTTGTTTGAGATTTCCTACTTGAGCTCCACAAACAAACATGTCACTGTATTTGAATCCTGCTTGAATAGATTGTAGATTCCAACCAAAAGGTAATTTTCCTTTTACTTTAAAATATAACAACTTCCTCCGGGTTTTCCGGCAGCAACTCTGTTTCACTTTCACAGTTCCCTGTCGTTGTGTTTTTCGTAATCAGCTAGAGTTATTTCTCTGTAGAAGTACCTTAATAATCTGTGACAGAACTGTCGTAACCAAACTATTGCTGTCTGCACACACACGTGTTGTTGTGAATTATGGTGGAATCAAACTGAAAGTGATCAACTGTGGACAAAAAAACATGTGAAGATGACAAGTTCAGGCTATTTGGAGAGTCCCTGTTCTACCCGGGAATTACCGTATAAGGAGGGCGGATACACTTTGGTGTTTCCTTGTTCTCCAGGACTAGACCGGACATGTTCACAGAACGAGTTGTGTAACATAAAAGTGTGTTGTGAGTGTGTGTGTGTGTGTGTGTGTGTGTGTGTGTGTGTGTGTGTGTGTGTGTGTGTGTGTGTGTGTGTGTGTGTGTGTGTGTGTGTGTGTGTGTGTGTGTGTGTGTGTGTGTGTGGTACCTTGTTCATCAGGCGTCAAGGGAACGCTGCAAAAAGAAATGAAGAATTTCAAACTGTGATCAGCAAAAGCAGATACAATTTTTTCAAAGCAACATGTAGCTTTTATTTTTCATTTTTTATTCTCCCTATAGTGTGTGATTTTTATCTTTTTGTGTTTTTGAGCAAATAATTTCTTTGCTTCAGAAAAATACTGACTATTCTTTTCCAATTAATGTTTAATTTATAGGTCTCTTTAGTGCTTAAAATCAATACAATCTCTCTTAGCCAATTAATATTTAAAACAATTAATATCTCATATAACATCACATTAGTCACTGTTTTAGCCCGGGGGGAAAGTGCTGCTTTAAAATGTATTAAGTGGTTGTAGCAACAGAATTCTTACAAAGATGTTTACGTTTCAATCATCTTTACAATCTTTACATAAATTACTTATTCACCAATTCTCAGTACCGGTGTCAACTGGTCAATCTATTCTTAATTTGACTTCTAAATAACAAAAAGAGAACAAAAGTAGTGTCCACATATCAGGGCCGCCGCAAGGGGTGTGCGAACCGTGCAACCGCACGGGGCCTCGCGCCCCAAGGGGCCTCGCGCTATGGGCCGTTTTTTTTTTGTTTTTTTTTTCTCGTTTTTTTTTTTTTGTTTTTTCCCTTATAAATATCAACAGTCACGTCCCATTACAGACCTAAATGTGTACTAGTCTGTGCATATCAATAAATATATGTGCAATGATGCGCGTGTGTGTTGTTCAATACAACTGCATCAGACCAAGCGCAGACACAAGCTGCTCTGATCCAGACGGGGGGAGTTGGAACAAACTGTCACACAATGTCGAGAGAACGAGACAGAATCAGGAAATTTCCATCGGGATGAAAAAAGAAAAAAAAACTAAAGAAAATGGAAGAGTTTAATGCCTCTCTGAAAGGCTTGTTTGATAAATTTGTTACAAAAATCACCGATCCGACCGGGTCTCAAGCAGCCGTGGGGCCCCGCGTCGAGGCAAGCCAAATGATAATTAGGCGGGGGAAGGTATTCAGTATTTTGCTAATTGGAGAGTTAAAATTGCGCATATAGACACCCGATGCGACCCGAAAAACCCAAAAAATTTTGCCCCCCCCAGCCATTTCGCACAGGGCCTCGCAAATCTCCCAGTTGGCTCTGCCACATATCATTTATCATGAATTAATTTTCTTTAAATTGACACCTACTGATATTAGTTGCAAATTGCAATGTACTGAATAGTTTTGCTTCCTTTGTAAGCATGGAAAAAAGAGCCCTCCCTCGTACTTTGTACACATCCAGGGGTTGAATAAATAATGTCACTTAAAAAAAAAATGGCCCCTGTGATTTACTACAACTGACAAAGCAAACAGCAGGTTTGTCCCTTGTGGACTACTGTAGTAAATAAATGGTGCATCATGAGTTACAGTAAGATGAGGCGTGAGGATGATGAAGGTGACCTGGTACGGTTAATATGTTTCACATTTATGGGATTGTTGCACACTGGAGCTTTAATGCACTTGTACAGATGTGTACACACACACACACACACACATATATATATATATATATATATATATATATATATATATATATATATATATATATATATATATATATATATATATATATATATATATATATATATGTGTGTGTGAAAGATGGCAGAGGGATATCAGGGCATCAGTGGATGAAGAAAAAAGAAAGAGTTACGAATGTATTTACAATCTTACCCAGCAGCAGGTTCCACCACCAGATCAGGCATCCCAGTGGACGATGCCTGGCTCACCACAGGTCCCTCGTGGTCCAGGATGAACACCTCATCCTGACATATTTCTGTCACGAAGTGGAGGTGTTCCTTTACACACCAAGCAGGGAAAGGGTGAAGTGAGGGAAGAAAACAAATCTGGAATCACAAGTTCTTGATATCTGAATACAACTGATCACTTACCTGAGCCTTGTCGATGCGATAGAAGCGATCAGCTGACGTGGCTGAGGACAAAACATTCACATTTAGGAGAAGACTTGTGATTTATGAACATAGACTGGATTTTAATTGCTGAACAAAAATGTTCATTCTCAGTCTATTTTCGCTATAAAAATCATTCTAAATCCCTTTTTCTGTGAAAGTGTTTAACTTGTATATTTGTGATTTCTGCTTTTACTGACAAATGTTTCATGAACTCACAGTCCAGGAAGCTCCAGTTGGCCGATAACCGACTGGTGGAGCTGGTCCTGGGAACACCCCTGCATTCATCCTAGAGACACAGACCTCATCTTCATACATGGACCAATTGTTACACTCAAAAGAAAATTAAAGGCAGAAAAGGTTACGGTATTAAAGAGAAAGTATAATTTAAAGTCTTTTTAGAAGCAGCACAACAAATAGCACAGAGACAATAAGAGTGAAATTTAAATGAGAAATTAGACTTGCATCTGTTTTTAGTGTAAATATTATCTCCTAAGACATGATCTTCCTCATATGGGTGTCAGTCTATAAAGATTGGAGTAAGTTATCTGTCTGCAGCTGGATGATTGTGTTTAATTGCTTACTTTTAAGGGGTGTAATATTTCCCAGAGTTCACTGAGAGCTACTGGAGTAATGCCCTGTCCCAATACTCCCACTACCCCTACTTTTCAGCCCTACCCCTAAATTTTGCACGTTCCCGTGAGGGTAGTGGTGTCCCAATTCCTCTTTTCACCTAGGGGTAGTGAAGAAAACGAGTGTAGTGGCTATGAATCTGTCCCTACGGATCAAGGGTTTTCCGATGCTCACTAGCTGAACTAGGGCCAGAAAAATTTCCCAGAATGCTTTTCGTCGTCATTTGCGGACTGAATCAAAAAAGCAGACATTTCTTATTTTTTAGTGAATAAAATCAATATTTTGAATTAGTTTCTGCATAAAAATGCGCTTTGATTACATTTCTAGCAGGAAATATATATTTCACTTTCATAATATCCACTCAGTGAATGTACATAATCACTCGTTTGCCCGTTGTTGCGAAGTCTTTTTCAAACCTCGCCAGAATAAAGGCTGATTTATGGTTCCGCGTTACACCAACGCAGAGCCTAAGGCGTAGATTACGCGGCGACGCACGCCGTACGCCGTACCCTACGCCATAGGCTCTGCGTCGATTTAACGCAGAACCATAAATCACCCCCGAGCCGGCAGGCAGGCAGAAATCCCGAAATTTTCGGAGAAAAATTTCTTAACAGGCGTTATTTGGATAAACTTCTTCTTAACGGTTACTCTTACACTTGAAAAAATATTAAAACTTAATAAAGTGGCATATTAACAGCGCTACAGCTGAAATTAAAACAGCTTTTGGCTCTCAGCTTCCTGATTTTAGTGGTGCTGCTGAAAGTAGGGGTAGGGGGAGTATTGGGACAGGGCCCTGGGAAGATTTCAAGTGCCCTAAAATCTGTTGCTTCTTTTTTAGGGGTAGTGATAGTGAGGGAGGGCTAGTGGTAGAAAGTAGGGGGTGTAGTGGGATTGGCTCTAAATCTGTGATGAACCCTCCCACACAGACACCCACAGTCATGTACCTGATAGTGCACTCTGTGGCCAGTAGGTGGTGCCTGGTGTAAGTCCTAGCGAGCACAGCAGACAGGTTTCAAGGTTAACAAGCAGCCAAAGCATTTACATTCAAAAAAACAACATCCACACATGTTTAAATCCGTTGGTGAATGCCCCCCCCACATGACACACACAGCTACAGAGAAGCTCTGCACTCTCAGGCCATTAACACATCTATAAATAACCTAGAGTGGAGCGATGACACTGCACAAGTCATGAAATAATCATGGAAATAAAGGAACAGAAAAGAAAATGAACAAGGAAGGAAAACATGAGTGAGCAGATTGATGATGATGATGACAAAAACCCCACTTGCCTCTTGTAATCTGTCAATATAGAGTCTGCAAGTCTCCAGGTCACAATCTCCTCTCACCACCACAATGCCAACTGGGATCGCTGGAAAACACACAAACGCACACTTTAGGGTGTAAAAGTTGGAAAACCTGAGTGAACTCTGAGGTTTTAGGCACTTGGTGGCAGCAGAATCCAGCTTTAAACACTATCTTAACATAAAACCATCAGAGGAGTTAAGATGGAGCCATGGCTTATTTATTAGACTGTTTTACTGGCGCGTATTTAACACCCAACATGTACAAATGTAAATCATGCTGTTCTTCAGCTCTTAATAGCAGACTGCAGCCAAAAAGGCAACAAGACTGGCAGAAAGCCTTACAGATGTCTCGCAGTCGTTCTTTGTCGTACTGCAGCTTCTCGTACTCCTGGAGGCTGATCCGATTCACTCGAAGACGGAGACGATCTGGAACTGCGTGCGGACTGCAAGGGAAGCACAAACAAAGGCATATACACACACACACACACACACACACGCACACACAACCACACATGATTCATGCATGCACGAGCACACAATGATAAGGCCATACATATACATACATGCACGCACAGACACACAGACACAAAAATCACAAACCAAATATTTTGAAACATAATTTGCAACATTTTAGTCCTCTTCTGTCTCAAATTGATGTCTATGATTACAGTCGAGAAGCTCTCTTTAACTGAGATACAGCTTTAAATATATATTTCTGATAAATGAAATACAAAAGGCTCTGACATCCTCCTGCAGCATCACGGCAGACAGGACATTGTTTAAATGATGGTGACCAAGAAGTAAAACAAAAATAAATGTTGACAGGTCCCCTATTCACTTAAGTCTTACCTCCACAGGAACTTTGAAATAGTTTTTAATTAAAGAAGGCTGCATTAAACTGACTTTTATTCCTCCCAGGCACAATATTAAAGTAGTTCCTCTTTGGAGGCGTGAACGTGCCCAGGTTCGGTGCAGGTATAATGGAAGCAGAGCTCATGGTGAAGTTCAAGGCAAACATAAACATACTACAATGGGAAAATAAAATCAAGACGAGAGGCAGAAGCACATTGAGAAGTGGGAAGACTTCAGCATGCTGCCATACACTCGTACTCTCTTTAAGACCTCTTACTGAACACAAAACAACAGAAGCTCTCAGTCAACACACACTTTGGAGTTTGACCAAAATTTGACGACATTTTTAAAGGATTTTCCTCCTCAACCTGTTGCATATACGTTGTGTCTTAATTTTTATTTCAATAACTGTGGAATCAATTTGAAATGGATTTTAAATCATTCAAGCACATTTAAAGACACTCTATGTAGCAATAACCCTTCTGACTACATACAGATGCGCTCCGTTGACAAGAGATACGATACTGTGCCTATGAGTGAGAACGATCTGCTGCGTCTAGTAATATTACTCTGCACTTCATCGAGTCTTACGCCGGGGCCTGACACTGGTCACATGCTGCCCCCGTGTGGTCAGAAATGGTATCGTCACAGTGGCTTCATAGCACAGGATGATTTGTAGGGGAGGGGGAAAACACAGTTTACTCCTGGGTGTTTATGTGTGTGTCATATTCTGTGAAGGAGGGAAGGTCAGGGTCACTACCTCCCATAAGATCTGTTCATGCGTATCTTTCTGGGCCCAGCTGGCTCACTTGCTGCAGCCATACCTCCCTGTTTGGGCTGCATAAATATTAATAACACTGTCTCTATCATTTAAGGCATTATTCTTTATGCTTGGCAGCATCAGACACCTTCCTGGTGATGTCTGAGCTCAAAAAGGCACACACAAAGAACTCGTTTTATCTTCCCAGGGACAGAAATAAATATTTGAAAGCTACATTAATACTGATGTTCATTTCATTTAATCTATCAAACAACATCAGAGGTCAGAGGTGGAAACAAATGTGCTTTTTTTCCCCAGGACATTTGAGGGATTTCTAATTCAAATATTGGTCAAACATGACCGACAAAACATGACGCGATGGCACCGACTAAGTTCCTTGTGCACAAACACACGCTAACATATGGTGACAGAGGGCTAAGGTACTTACACAGAGAAGGAGTCGGGGGGAGCAGAGAGGCGGCGCAGATCAGCTGCACACACCTTCTGAATACTACGGCCGTGCGCCCGCACACACACACGCACGCACGCACACACACACACACACACACACGCACGCACACACACAGAAGAGAGGAGGAATGTATGGCGGTGAGGGATAAAGGGGATTAAAGAAAGGAGACAGAAAGCAGACGAGAAAATAAGAAAAGGGGAGAAAAAAGAAAAGGTAGGATGAGGAAATTAGAAAAAAGGGAAGGAGATCAAGCCAAAGTAATAATTGAAAAGATCCCACGTGTGTATTAGAGGGACGATGAAGTGGAAGTGAAGGATGACAAAAAGGAGGGACAGATGGAGAAAAGGTAAGTAGACAACATTGATAGCACAGAGTACAGTTGCAGAGCAGTAACAATGACAATATTCTGCAGCTGCAGCAGTAATTACTATACTGTCCTTTCTCTTGCATGCACACATTTACTGTAGCTTGCTGAGTATTACAGCTGGAAATAGACTCACATTTATAAATACAAAGATGTACAAGAACAAATATTAGTCCTTCAGGGGTGGAGGAGCGTTAGTACCCACACAAATTCAGATATTTGGTACAGCAGGCAACCAGAAGACAGTGCTGCTGCTTCAACCCTGAAATAAATCGATCAATGTCTCCTCAGCTGCCACAGTGAAACTAAAAAACTAAAAGAATCTCATGTCGGTGTGTCACCAGGGATAAACCTGATGCTTTTGTTTTGATTAATACATGTGGACAACATTACTATCTCTCCTTTGATTGTGGTTTGGCGAGCTGGAGAGACGTGGAACACAGAGGAGTGAATGTCAGCTCACTAAACACATTGTATGAGTCATTCAGTGCAGGCCGGGCTTTTACAACACTGCTGGCCTAGTTCCTCCATCACTACTAGTGTGTGTGTGTGTGTGTGTGTGTGTGTGTGTGTGTGTGTGTGTGTGTGTGTGTGTGTGTGTGTGTGTGTGTGTGTGTGTGTGTGTGTGTGTGTGTGTGTGTGTGTGTGTGTGTGTGTGACTCACTCATTGAGTAGGGGTACTGAGGTGCGTCTCTTGCACTTCTGGACCATGTTGGCCTGATTTCGGAGGGAGATGTGGAGAGTGGATGGAGCCAGTCGACACGGTTCTCCGTCCACCTGCACAAACAGAGACAGCCGTATCCGCTACTGGTTTGTTTCCTCAGCATTTATGTCAGATGATCGTCTGCAGCCCCGGCGTGTAGAGATGACACAGCAGCAGTGACTATCAAAAAACTATATTGATGAATTACTTGAAACCAGTAGTCGAGTTGAGGGGGGATGAGGGGGGATGAGGGGGGATGGCATCCCCCCTGAAATAAAAACAGTCAAAATCATCCCCCCTTTCCATCCCTTATGTCATTTCATCAATGAATGTGGTTTTACTGCTATTTCAACATTTAGAGTCATCACCAAAAAAATAACTTATTTGACAATTTTCACCTGTTTCAAGTAAATTGTCCCTTGAAATAAGAAGGAAAATCTGCCAGTGGGACAAGATTTATCTTCTTATTACAAGCAAAAAAAATTTGTTCTACTGGCAGATTTTTCTACTTATTTCGAGTGAAAATCTACTTGAAACAGGTGAAAATTGTTGTTTCTTCCAGTGATGAGTCTTGTTTTAAGTGTAATGAGATTCTTTTACTATATGAGACATTTTAACTAGAAATAAGACAAATATTCTTGTTAAGATTTTGAGTTTTTGCAGTGATCCATTTTACTTATCCTGTGAAGGACAGAGTCATATTGATAAGTTCAGAAAACTGTTTTTTATTGTTGTGTTTTGATGTATTTGATGTAAGCCCAGTGGATTTTTAAAGCTTACAGAAGGCTGCATTTAACTACTAGTCATTCCTGCAGTATTTCTGCAGGTGTTTTGGTCAGTGCTATTATTTGTAATATATTATATTATTTGTAATCAGCACAAATTATCTGTCCCCATATGATAAAATCCACCATCCCCCCTGATTTTTTTTTTACAACTCGAGTACTGCTTGAAACACAATGAAATGACTTAACTTTTTTTTTTTAACTTTTGATATTTTAAGGGAAATATATATTACTAATTTACACTACACCAATTTAAATTCACAAAGCAATATAGCACTTTACATTTCAATTCAAAGCCTTTACTTAGTTGAACTAGAAGGACTTATCAAAGGTGGAAACATTTCAACCGGTGTTGAATTTGACGTCAGCGGGGCTGTTTTGATTGCCGTCTTGTTTACTACTCATTTTATTTATCTGAGAGAGTAACTGATGGAGTTTTATAAAAGAATTTGGTTGCACAACAGCCTCAGGCCTCCTTTGCTGCATATTTAAGATCTGATGTGTTGCAATGTTTTCGGTGCTGAAAGGTCTGAACTGCAGGGAGGACAGTTAGAAAGAGTTTTATTATTTCATCATGGTGAAATAAGCAAGACCTTCTTTGACAGCAGGGTCATCTGGAAGGCAGTATAAGCTAATCCAGAAGCCGTATAGACGGTGCAGCATCAGTGGTGCCACAGATCTGCTAATTAACAAACCACATGCTCTAATTTCTGTTACTGGTACAGAAAAATCCATTCATCCATTATCTATTCCTGCAGGGATCTTCTGAAACTTGTCCCAGCTCCATCGCAGGGCCACATATAGACAAGATCATGTCAATTGTTTGATGTATTTCTACCTAAACACCTGAAGATCACAACAATTAATTTCCTCCTCATTTGAAAAGATGTCTCTGGATTATCTAAAAGGTAATATCAACCACAGAGGATGAGCTCTATCATTAGAAACTCATAATTGTCTCTTGTTTAAATCCTACAGATAATACTTGGGTATGAGTTAACAGCACATCTAACAGGTTCAGAGGTTGGTGGAGATGCTGCTGATGGGGTGTAATTACCTGAACAGGTACAGTCTTGTAAGTGGTGAGGACCACTTCTCTGCACTGGTGAAGTCTCTCTCCGTGACCTCCGACCTGCAGCGCAGCCTGGTGGACAAGAGCGGCAATTAGCTTTATACCTGCTTTTCTTTCACTCTTATCTCCTCCTCCCTTCTTAGGGCCCGAGCACTGAAGGTGTGAAGGCCCTATTGTATCTGTAGGATTGTTTTCTTTTTCAGATGAAATTAGGGCCTTTTTGCCCCCCTAAACATGCCACAAAAGTCACCAAAATTTGCACGCAAGCCAGGCCTGGCGAAAAATTTGTTATTTCATGGTTTGCATTAATGGGCGTGGCAAAATGGCTCAACAGCGCCCCCTAGAAATCTTTGTGCCTCAAGCCCCACAATACGGTTTGACATACATGCACGAAGATCGGTACACACCTGTATCATGTCGCACCTTAAAGAAATGTCTCTTGGCGCCATGGCCGAAACCGAACAGGAAGTCGGCCATTTTCAATTAATCGTGTAATTTTGGCGCAATTTATGCCATTTCTTTGGCCGTTAATACGGCCCGAACCGTAACGTGCACCCAGGTGTGTTATACATCAAAATGTGCGTCTCAATCCTGCGACGATGTGCATTACTTTTCTCAGTCAAAAGCGTTACCGTGGCAACGCTAGACGCCAAAAAGTGCGCCCCCCCTTCATCTGATTGGTCCATATTTGATAGTTCCTACTTTCTGCCAGAACTTTTGAATGGTTTGACATAAAGACTCGTGGGTGGTGTCATTGGAATCGGTTTTGACTCCTTCACCTCAATTGGTGCAAATTAGCCCCACCCCTTCTTCTGATTGGTCGATATCTGATAGTTCCTACTTTCTGCCATAACTTTAGAATGGTTTGATATAGAGAGTCGTGGGTGGTGTCATCCGCTAAATGTCCAGGCCTTAAGACATCTACATGCAAGTCATACAAGCGCTTCCACTGAAGCAAGCCTGAACGTGCACAAGGGTGCGAGGGCCCGTTCATCGCTGCTTGCAGCTTTAATTTGTTTTTGTTTCCGTACCAGTGAGGCCATCGTGAAGCCGATAACTTCAATGCAGCCGTCGTCGTGCCGCTGTGGCTCGAAGTCTCGGTGGTCGCCGGTGTTTCCCCACGGCATGGTGCCGGCACAGTACCTGGGTAAACATCTCACAAATGAAACATCCGCTCCTCCGAAGCAACTTCATCACCTTCAACGATGTGCTACTGACACGCATGTGGTAGAGCCACTTTTATTTTGATGCAGAACATTTACTTATGGAGCTGTTTTCAACACAGTTTATTAACAACAGTACATTTATACACAGAAGTTGCATTTTGATTGTATGTATAATACAATAAAAACGTGTTGTTTACCTACCTGGGAATGTTTAGAAAGACTATGCACTGAAATTTCAGCTCTTGGATCTTGGATGTCAGATCTGTGCCATCACACTATGAAAGACGGTGAAAGAGAAATTAATTGGAAGAGGTGTTTCTGCAGTGATGAATGATTTATGTATCAATTCAGGGTTTATTCTTTTTCCTCTCAGACGCTTCATTTGTTTGCTTGCTTTGTGTTTTTTTTGCTTCAAACTTTAATGTTCAGTTCTTGGTTTTTAGTCCTCAGTTAAGTGTTCTTGCACTTTAACCGGTTTTGTTTCCACAGGATGCTCTCTTGTGCTATTTTCTGTCTTTGATTGTGCTTTTCATTAGTCTGGTGATATTTAATGATTTTCCTATTGATAATTCCACAAAATCCCATTATTTGAGACACACTGACAATGTCTGTGTATATTTGACTCTGATCAGTGCAATGACTGACATGTCCTGGCACAATAATGGACACAAGTACTCTAGTTGTTCTGCTGGTTCTTCTATGAATAATCACAGGAGCAAAAGCTGAAAACACCCAACACGCACCTTTGTATTGAAGTTAAATTTACTAAAAACTAAACTACCCAGCCCCCGTAGGATCCTACAAAGCCATTATTATAAATGTAACATCATTATTTCATGATCTAATGTTTTATTTGGGATCTTATACCCAGGTTTGAAGTCACATTTTTCACAATGACATTGAGAAAAAAGGAAAAAGTCTGCTCTGGCATCAAATTTTAATGAATGTGGAAAGCTGCAAGCGGGAGATCCATAATATATAAAACACACTGCTGTCAACTGGGTTATTGGCTTCTTATTCAGCGTGTACTACATGTACTATTCACTCCACAAAACCAGCTCTTAAAATTTTTTGGGTTTTTTTTTGTGTCTTTTTGATGATTAATCACAGGTAATCAATCACTCGTCAGTTGGTACTCCAACATCATGTGCTTGAGTCACTGGAAGCAGCGTGGTGGCCTACGTAAGGCTTTAAAGTCTCTCTGGGGGACACCTCGGCACGTCCGCCGTTAAACGGCAGTTGAATGACGGCCTGTTTAATCACCCCGGCGACCTGCGGCTCAGGCATGTCGACACGGAAGACGATACGGGCCGAGAGAGAGCGTGTTAACACTCACCACCACTTTGACGTGCTTGGACAAGTCCCTGGAGCTCCTCTGGAGGAAATCTGAGAACGCAGCCTGCGGACACAAACACACACACACACACACACACACACACACGTGTAAACACACAAACAGGGAAAAAGAACCTAATCAAACACAATAACACTTCATTACATTACCCTACTTAAAATGGTGATGCCTCCCACTCCCACCCTTTGTTTCTTCCTTCCAGCTGACGTCTTTTAGTGTCAACCAGGTCAGAAAAGCTTAAAAATGTAAATCTTTTAACACACATTTGACTGTCAAATTATTTTCTTCTATTAAAATTATCACTTTCAACTATAATCAAAAGAATAAAGCTTAATTCAATAACCAAAACCAAGTATGTACGATACAGTAAATGTAAATCCTACTTTCAGCTGCATTCATGAATTGACTTTTTGTTTTTTAAATAAAGACCACACAGATATTCGTGTTTTACCACAGTCCCCTCCCTCTAGAAGACAGATCTTTTCCTGCCCTTTATTCTCACAAAGTTCTCAAATTCCCTTTACTGACATATCATCACTCCTACAAGGGTCTGTGTGTGATTATAACAGAAAGACAGGGAGGAGGAGGAAAACACACGTTTCCCTGCTTAAATATTTGTGTTATGTGTGTGTGTAAAAATGTGTATAAATAAGTCAAATGAGACACTCACTCCTGCATAAAACATCTTGTTGCGGAAGCGACTGTTAAACTTCTCTGGGTTGGCCTCTGAACATGCACGGGACGGGAGAGATGGGAGGGACAGGAATAAAACAGCAAAGACGGTGAGATGAAAAATGAAACAAAACAAAGGCGTCTTAGATCTTAAATGCATTATTGTGCTATTTTTTCATGTTCTGTATTCAAACAACAGAAAGGAGAGATAAAGGAGTTTAATGAAACATAATTTAAGTTACTATAGTCTGAAATGGAGGGGAGATGTCACAGACCTCTGGACTCGTGGAACTCCAGTGTGACGTGAGCATCGAACCCCAAGCTGAAGTAGTTGTTGAAAACATTCAGGGGAAGCTGCTCACAGAAGACAAATGGTAAAGGGAAAGTCTTTCTATTAACTTCATTCCATTTATTCACAGCTCATATCCTGGGTTATCTGCATCTCCGTCCATTCGTCTACTGATATTCAAGTTCACATTTAAGTAACTGCATGTGCTGCATCTCAAGTTCGCTGCTGTTGTGGGGAAGTGTTGGGATAAATGAACAATTACCTAATTGAACCTGATAAACATTTGCAGCTGTGAATTATTTTAAGAATTGCATTGGGAGGCAGCTACAAGAGGTGCACATATTTAGCCTGCACCGCTGCAGCTCTTTCTCATTGCGATGCATTTATTTCTGCAGCATCTGTTTTCAGTATTGCAGGTCAAGTGCAGCAGAAAGTATCACAAAGTGCATGACTCAGCATTTAATCAGAGCAAGAATTATTCAAACACTTCTACAATAAGAGTCTAAGCTTGTTTACTTGATGAATTCAACAAGTGACACACACACACACACACACACACACACACACACACACACACACACACACACACACACACACACACACACACACACACACACACACACACACACACACACACACACACACACACACACACACACACACACACACACACACACACACACACACACACACACACACACACACACACACACACACACACACACACACACCTTCTGTGTGCCCTCCTCCGGCTGAGGAGAACTCTTCTCCACCAGAAGGTTCCACCTGTCGAGCTGCACCACCGACCCGTCCTCCACATGACACAAAACCTTGGACACCGGTTCGTCTGTGTAACCCTACAGCGACACATTGAAACACAGAGATTCATTGAGTTTACATTAAACAGTATGACACATACAGAGTTAGACGTCTGAATGTGGGGAAGTTAAAGTCTTCAGTTCAGATTTTTCTAAAAAAGGTGCCAGAATATGTTTATAAATTAGTTTTCTAATTGTAAATATTATAAATAACAATGATTTCTTAAAGGCTGTAGCCCAAATAAACTACTTTTTTGCCATTATAAAGTTTTTAGATAATCTTTTAAGTGCTCCGTAAATAAACTTACTTGATTTTATTTGTGTTTAAATAGTCTAGATCAGTGGTTCCCAACCTTTTTTCCTAGGAGCCCCCCCTACTTGTGTCTAAGACCAGCCGGGCCCCCCAACCCGTACGTACTAGCACCAAGAGTAAAGTTATTCGTTACAAACCTTTAATTGAAAAAATGAACATTAATTATGTTTTTTGATACATTTCTCTTTGGTTTACCCTGTACTTTGTTTTTCTCACCTTCCTTTTGTGTCACCAATGTATAAAATACGCACAAATAACTGCAAGGACATAAAAATATTTCTGAAAAATGTCTCTTTTAATATGAGAGCAACATTTTTTTTACATTTTTCCTTTAACAACCTGTCGGAGTAGTAGTATGATTAAATCTTGAATAATGATATAATAATACGTTTTTAAGTTTTTATCCTGATAAATAAGTTAGTACTTTAAAATGACCAAAATATATTTCTAAGTGGGTTTATACAGACTTGGATTACAGTATTCCATTAGGTGTGTTATGATTTTTTATTTATTTAACATGTGTAAATATAATTTTTACAACTGCATATCCTTAAAGCAGACAAAGTTTTGAGCCCCCCCAGAGATATCTGGCAACAATCCTAAAACAAGTCATTTGAACAAAGTCCAAAGTCAGAGTCCTGAATTTACGCCTTGAAGGAAACAAACCAACATCCCAAAGTGGAAGCTATTCTGTTTTGTTTCACTGTTCAACAGTTCCCAAAACTAGAAGTTCCTTGCAGACCATGATGGAAAAGTCATAAAAAGACAGGAGGACTGTGGGAGAAAAAGTAGACATAAGAGGGAGGAAGAGGTAACGAGGATTTGGAGAGAGGGGATGAACAGATGATCTGCTTTCTCTCCCATTAATCAAACATTTCTCACATACAACTCCTCTCTTCCCTCCATCGTATTAGTGATTAAGGAAGGTCAATGTCATATCAAGCATCAATTTGCTCTCCATCCTCTGTTCCTTTTCCTGACAGAGACATGGATGAGCAGATGAACAGAGCAAGGACACACACATGCAGGAGGAGACAGCAGTCTGGTGACAGCAGAGCTCATCAAGGCTTCCTCTGAGATTATTCAGACCCAAGTCTTCAAAAACAAACCCATAAAATTATCTTTTTACCCCTTAATTATAAATCATTTATAAGGGACTGTTTTCTCTCATCCCTTAACGGAATTCAAGACGTGCAGATTTTTGTCTTTGTAACAAAGACAATGTCAGGCAATCACAGCAGAGATCTCACTCAAACAGCCAGTCACAGGGACAAATCCCACTCACACAGAGAGAGGTGGGACACGCACAGCTGTAACTCAGCGGAGTGTCAGAAACAGATGAGATGGGGAAAGAAAGGGAAAGGAGGGGGAAGGAAGCGCAGCAAAGAACCAGGAACACAAGAGGGGGGGGATAGAGGAAATGAAAGGAGATTAAAGGAGACACAGCATAAAAAGTAAGGAAACGGGACAAATGGACTCAAGGACAGAAAAGACAAGAAAGAAAGGAAGAAATTGGAATGAAAAGGTAGCAAAGGAGATAAGGGAGTGAAAGATAACATTAAAAATTAGGGGGAAAATGGAAAAGAAAAGTCAGAGACACTCAGAGGAAGAAAAAGGCACTTAAACATATGATGGACAGAAAGTTTCACTCAGTCCCATTTTTTCTTAAAGTGCCCATCTCTCCGTCGATCAGGAGTTTGACACATCCAGAGCTGACAACCTGATTCTACTTCATCAGTCAGCGCCTGCTAAAACTGTACTCATTACGCTCTCACCAGATCCACTCACTCAAATTAACACCTTACAAATACAAATTCTCTGGCAATTACACCTGTTCATCTGCCATTATTCATTATTCATATCAGTACAGTTGCAATGTCACCCTGAGGACCCAGATAAACTGTATTTTTACAGATAAGCCAAGAGGAAATGTACACTATTAGACAATATCAGGAGGAGTAGCTAAAATACCAGCTCAGAAGTTTCGACTCATACTTTTGACTCACTCAGGGAGATTCGTGATGGTTTACGACCACTCCAAGCCCACAAAAGCAGTCAAAAGAAGAGGCCATTGGAAAGAATGTGGGTGCCTGTGAAAGGCCTCCTCGTCTGTGCTGCAGTGCAGTTATGCAACGTGAACGTTCGTCTCTGTCAAAGAGAATATTCTCAACACTTCAAAGAGCCTCCTTTTTTCCTATAGAAATACTGCGCTGCCATAAAAACCAAAGTCTAAATTCAAGCTGCGAATGATGAGTTCTTAGATACTTCTAATAAAGCAACAAGACTGCGACAGGCCCACATATTTTAGACGCCTACACTTCTGTGAGAGTATCTCTTTTTACTTCTTGAAGCTTGAGAAAAATGATGTGGGATAGCAGAGGTTACGTAATTATGAATCCCAAATACAACTAGAACTTCATTTCAGAAATCAACAATCCTGGGCTTTTACGTCTAAAGACATACAATACAAGGTCCTTATCAGGTCTTAAAATTAGATAAATATAAACTGAGATGACTAGTTGGCATATTTTACACGTTTATCATTCATTAAAAATAAATAAAGTACACCTCATGATTGAGTAGCTTGTAAAACCATCTTAAGCAATAATACATTGAAGTAACTTTTCTGGAATTTTGGCCCACTTTTCTGACAATATCGCTTCAGTCCATTGAGGATTGTAGGGGGTTTAAATCAAGTTCAGGTCCGGACTGGACCATCTCAACGCCACGACTGCTTTCCAGGCGTTCCCTTGTAGATCTTCTGGTGTGCTTGGGATCATTACCTATTATAGTCAAGCTTGAGCTCTCGCTCTTCAGTCTGATGGTTTCACATATAACTAAAATACTCTGGAAAACAGAGGAGTTCTTAGCAGACTCAGTGACTGCAAGGTGCCAAAACAAGCGCAAATCATAAACCTTCCACCGCCGTGGTTTACACTTGCTTTATATGGCGTCTTTGTGCTTAAGTGCTGTGTTTGGTTAAATTTTGGTCTGTTTAAAATACGTTCTTCTGGCAGTTTGGTGGTTTGTTAAGGTGCAACTCTGCAAACCTGAAATATGCAGTATATTGTATTGTTCTACTTGTCCTGTCATGAAACATGACATGTAGCTTTTGGGCTTTTTGGAATTACTCTGCGCACAAGACTGGCAACTGTCTCAAATGTCTTCTGCTTGTTAATAATCACTATCATTGAGGAATGATGAACTCCAATAGTTGCTTCTCTAAGATCATTGCCGACGTTGTTCTTCCTTGGCACTGTGTTAAGTCATCTCTGTGTGCAAGACCAGATAACTGCTTTTTTAGAAGTGCTCACACTTGCTGATGATCATCTATTCAAGTATCTTTTAGCAGCAACACCTGGCCGCTGTGTGCTCTCTTATTTACAGAAGTCTGGGAGCAGTAAGACTGAACTTCCTTAATCTAAGGTTGTGTTTTAAGATATGGCAAGATGTCTTTCATTATACCCCGACACGTAAAGCTATATAAATGAAAATACCGCTTTCTTTTTCCACATGATTATAAATAGTTAAACTAACCACCAGAGGTGTCAAGTAACGAAGTACAAATACTTCATTACCTTACTTAAGTAGAAATTTTGGTTATCTATACTTCACTGGAGTAATTATTTTTCAGACGACTTTTTACTTTTACTCCTTACATTTTCACGCAATTATCTGTACTTTTTACTCCTTATATTTCAAAAACATCCTCGTTACTCTATTTCATTTTGGCCTTTAAAAAAAAAAAACTATCCAGTTAAATTGCTCCATCCGGATAGAGTGAATTAGGTTGTGGTTGTTTCAGATGTTCTTGTCCAGTTTTGTTCTTACATCCGTTCCCTCAGATTCCTGCAACTAAACTTGGATGTACATTCCAATAAAGGTTAGGATAAATGATAACATGCCTCTGAAGTTTGACTTTTTGCACCATTACAATACTTATAGGCAACTAGTCATCATATCTCCTGCTCTCTGAAACACATGTTAATGCTCAATAGTACACATATATGCTTCTTTAATATATTTGCATTATACTAAGATGTATTCATTTTCAATGGCTTTTGTCCTTAATGGCTTTTTTCCCCCTTACATTACTTTTATACTTTAAGTAGTTTTGAAACCAGTACTTTATACTTTTACTTGAGTAAAAAAGTTGATACTTCAACTTCTACAGGAGTATTTTTAAACTCTAGTATCTATACTTCTACCTGAGTAATGAATGTGAATACTTTTGACACCTCTGCTAACCACACAAACTAAACGGTCATGGAACGATCTCCTTTGTAAACACTGAATCTGCCCACAGCTGTGACATTTTCCTGTAGGAGGAAGTATGAAATGCAACATTTTCATCGTGGTTTCGTGAAACCCCCGACATGCTCTCAACTTTGTTAGCCCAAAAACTTTGATTAACAGAAAGTGTATAAAATTTAGAACAGGACACATGAACAGTGGGGTCCAGAACAACTGATTCATCTTGGGCAGAAGCGATGTGTTTGGAGCCGGTCACACAGGGGTCAAATATCAGGGCTTTGAGGATGAAATTTACAGGAAGACAGCTCAGACATCCTGGAATGTGTGTGATTTGAGCTGCTGGTCCCAGAGGTATTGGATAAGCAGAGACTGGATTTATTTTCAGACGACATGAAGAACTTTGAGAAATGTGAAAATTAATACTAGTAAGTAAAAGATGCTGTTGCACTTTTGAATGACTTGCAAGATATTCTGTTCAAATAAATATCTCAAAATGGACTGTGGTCGATGAGGACTTTAATCCTTAACTGAATCTTAACATCACCTTCTCCTGCGAAGACCCTGTTGCTTCGAAAATCTCAAATATTAAATAGATATGAATGAATGAGCTCAACTAGGACAGGCTGCTATGTCCTGTCGCTCTCTGTCAACTCAGAAGTCAAGGCTGAAAACTCACCCCGCCCCAGTTCAGCGTCCTGGCGAGGTCATTTCCTGTTCCCAGAGGAAGCACAGCGACCGGAGGCTGGGGATTCATCTGCAGCTCATCGAGAGCAGACAGGATCCACCCCACCTACGGAGAGTCGGAGAACAAAAGCTGGAGAAATGTGGAATCATGCAGTGAAATAGAGAAAGGAATACGAGTGAGAGGACTTTTACCGTGCCGTCCCCTCCGCAGGCGAGGATCCTTAGATTTGGCACTTTACGATACAACTCCAACCTGACAATTCACAAAGTGACCAAAGCTGAGAAAAGCATAATTGTAGACTAAAAAAACAGCTTCTACAGCCGAGAACGGTGATGATTGGTTTTGAATCGGTGTAAACGGTCCAGGTTTCATGAAAACCGCTGAATTCACAAGCAATTTGTTTGAATAAAAGAGGTCAGTGGTTCAACCTGGTGTGAATAGATGCAACAGTGTTGAGAGAGCACAACTGTCTTGAAGCACAAATGTCAGTCTATTCAAAGCTGCCAAGCTCAGGATGTCATGTTGACTTCAACCCAGGGTGAAGCCTTTCAGGAAATCCCAAGATGTTCCTGAGTGGGTATTACTTACGCCTCTCGTAGTCCACCTTGTGACAGGTCATAGACCTGTCGAGGGTTCAGGATCCACATGAACATTTGTAACAGCTTGGCACCCTGTACGGAGACAGAGAGAAGCATAACATGCACTCAGTTCAAATAACCATCTTTCAAGCTAGACTAAGCAATTTTGGAGGAAATCACAAGTTTTGACCACATTGTTTTGTGGTAAAAGATGCTAAAAGACCAGTTAGTAAAAAGTGGAACAATAACATTAAACATTTAAACCCACCTGGTTGCCCCCGCTTTTGGGATTGACAAAAACCAAAACAGGCTTCATTAGAGGAGAGGGGATGGGCTTCAATATAAACGGACGCCATTTAGAGTCCTAAAGACAAAGAGAGTAAAATAAAGATGTCCTTCAGTACTCCACATGCATTGCCCTGAATTACTGACTTTATTTATCAGCGAGTTATCAAGTTTTGGCAGCTGGGCTTTGGGCAGCCGCAGCCTTTGACCAGTCGCTGTCTCACAGAATCTCTGTGAGATCTACAGAGTCTAATATCTAATATCGAAATGTCTCATGTAGCCAAGACAAATGTTCAAAAGCATTTCTGGAGGTGAATATACAACAACATAGTTTTTTTTAGCTGGGTGTTGAAAGCATGCTGGATCAGCGACAACATCTTTGGTTGAGCTGAAAGGTAATTATTGAAAGATTAGGACAGAATATCTTAATATCACTTACATCTAATCCCTTCTTACTTGTCCTTCGTTTGAAAGACGTCCGCTTTTTTCTCCTGGCAGAGTTTTTCAGAGAGCTCTGGGGCGCGGACACACACAGAGTTCAGTGGTTAGTTCACTGACACCACGTCCATTGTGATGCTGATTAAAAGTGCAATGAAGCATGTGATGTGACTGTGGGACACTGTTACGTATGCGTGTGTGTGCGCGTGTGTGCATGTGTGTATGTGAGAGAGTATGTGTTTGTGATGAAAGAGACACAAACTCCAATTCCCCAGACAGATAAGACACGTGTCATTTCGAATCACGTCATCTCAAAAAACACACACATTCATACACAGAAACAGTCCATGACAGGCCATCTTTCATATTTAGATCCTACAAAGTCATTTCTCATAACTGTCACAAAATGACAGTTAGTGAACTTTATTACCCGGAGGCCTGACTGACGAAGGAGCTCTGTATCGAAACGTTTGTATGTGTGTGTGTGTGTGTGTGTGTATGTACACCTGCGGTTTCCTGACTTTGATGATCCATGAGGGTGGTACGATGACTCCAGCGTGAGCCCCCAGTGAACATGGCTCCTCTATCTGGTGCAGCATGAAACATGTCACCTTGTTGTGGAACTGCCAGGGGGAAGAAAAGAAACAAAACTCCTTCTGGTTATGAACAAACTAATATTAACACTTAAAAAGCAGCCCTGTTCATCCTTACTGACAAATATGATATACTGAGCTCCTTTATTTTCCAATCATTCGTGAGTTTTATTCATTTTTTGGCAGATTTGCAGTTATTTCTAGAAATATCTGAACAATGGCACACTTATTATTTTTAAACTATGAACTAAAACGTTCATGGTAAAATAACACTATATAGGCAGGGGCTTAAATTCAGACTCTGGGCTTTAAATTGAGGGCATTCACGTCCAAATTTGAGCAAACATTTCTGATATCCAACTCTTTAACATTCAGGACCATCATTTTCAGAAGCTTGGATATGTTGCTAGAACACGTGAAAATAACAGACGAATGCTTCCCCCCCCCCGAGGATACTTCAATAGGCTTTTTAATGAAGCTATGTTGAGTTGCTGTTTGTTTGCGCATGCATATAGATTTGTCTTCAGCAGTGAATCGTTTTGGTTCAGGTGGGTCATAGTTTCATTGTTTTTTCATCTTATTTTCACCTTTCACCTTTTCCTCAAAAGATTTTAAATCCATGTTCCTCATATCAAAAAAGATGAAAACGTTGGTTGTGGATATTCACGTGGAGCTGTCAATCCTGAACACCCTCCCAACTGTAAGGCAATGCCTTCAAATAAAGCTGGCAGTACTCCTTATAACCATAAACTCCATCTTTGCATATTCAGGTAAATAGGTAAGATGCTTGTGTTGCTATCCCATTAATCTGAACCTTTCATGAACCTTTCATACTGCTTTGCTACTGCTGGCTGCAGACTAACAATAATTTACATAACAGAGCAATGTTTCATTTAAGGCCAGTGTCAGAGAACTAGACTAGAGAGAACAAGTATCGCTTTCAGACACAAAACAGCCAATATCCATATTCATTTGTGCTAAATAGAATATTTAAGACCATTTATTCCTAAATCTCCATCCGACCTGCTCTCAGAGCTGCAGAGCTGTGAGCGATTGTGCATAAAAGTATATCAGTAGCTTTTTAAAGTCATCTCTGGTCTCAGCTCGGAAATAAAACTTTATTGCCCACCAGTGGCACTTAGGTCTTAAAATCTAACAGCTATTTATTTTTTTATTTTGAATGAAGCTACATGTGACTTATACATGCTTAAATAGACAAGCACAATTGCTAGGCCTTATAATATTTTAAAGCATTAGCTAAAGAAACTTTCTATACAAACATACGTCAATGCCACCGTTTAACATTTCACTGAATGGTGAACATCTAAATTCTTATCACACACATTCCCTCTCATGCGTAACGCACACACTGTAAACTGATGCAAGATTAATCAAAACAAAAGAACTCTGGCCTCCGTCCCTCAGGACAATCATTCAGATCTCAAAACCTACAAGCTTTTACTGCAAATTCCCCTTTTAAAACATTAGGACAACAAGAAGAATGGCCCATCTGTTCAGACTCATAACTACCTCAGCATAGTCATTTCCTTGGCACTGACTTTCCCCGGATGATTTTATTTACATGCATGTAGCGCTTGAATGGCTCGCTGCCTTTAATTACTTCCATTTTTTTCCGGTAACCAAACAATAAACCTGAACATAAAATGGCATTTGTCATCAACACAGAGCAGCTGCAGGATTCGCACTCCCCAAATACTCTCCATTTTTTAAAAAAAAGAAAAAAACCTAATTTGTCTCCTTGCCACTTAACTCCTCCTGACTTTCCTCCGGCTCTGCATATCTATTAACTTCTACAGTGCAACGTAATGTTACTTTCATAAAATCAATTAAACAAACTTTTTCATAGTGCAAAAGAAGATCTATCCCATCGGGGATGCGACCACGTCGCCGTGGCAACTCTGTGGTGCCCTATGTGTCTTAGGTATCACGTCTAGGCAAAATACAAACAAACTCATGATGAATCTATGTTGCAAAATGTCAAGAAATTCCCTGATTATTATTTATTTACTATTTCTTTTGCATACGGGCCACAGTAGCTGGTAGATTGATCAAACTGACCCGCCACAACACAAAATCACCCGCATCATGCAGGCGATGGACGCTAATGTCCACCTCAGCTCAGTTCAAGACAGCCAGCTTCAGGGGTGCAGTGAGAGATCACTCTGTGGGGCTGATCAGATTTGTGGATGTTAATATGGAATTAACTGTGTTATTTTTGGATGCGAGAAGCTTAAATGCTTAATAAAAATCATAAAAAACAGTCTAAACACATTAAAACACATCCAACTGAGATACTAAAACCCAGCTAATGAGCCATCTGTACACAGACATCGCTTTGATTAGATTTTTTAACATTACTAAATAATCTATAAACTGACATTATACAGTAAATCTTTACTCGGGGTTATAAGAGTATGACTTTTATGTTTCTTTAATTTTATCAAATGCTATTTGGGAATGTTTTCTTCTATAGTGATTAATATAGATTATTGATTACTTACAGCTTGTTTACACCAAGAACAACTGATGGCGATTATTTCTTTACTGTGGAAGAACTTCTGTTGAAAACTCTGAGAAAACAAATATTTACAATGAGGTAATCTGCCTGAAGAGTAAGAATATTTACCTGTGTGTGAGCTTATACTCACCTTTCCACACTGTTTACATTTGCCCTCTTGCCTTCGTCTGTGAACCCAGTGATGTCTCGGTACATTCTGTCGTAACACAAAGATGTTTCCTTTCACTTACAAGGCTGTAGTTCCTATTCCTATTCCTATTCCTATTCAACACATTTACAGTCTCACACACACACAAGGCTTTTTACACCCTAACACACACAAACACACTCACATCTCTGAGGCATCGGGATCCCCCCTCTCTGAAGGTCAGCTTACATCGGAAGTTAATCTGAAGAGAGATGGAGACACCGTTCATGTGTCGGCCTACACTCATTTCAAGCCTAAATGTGGTTCGACATCATTCAGCAGGAACAATCTTGTAGAAGATTTCATTTTCAGAAATAACTGTCGGGCTTGATGGATGAACAGGGATGAACAGCTTTGTGTGTGCGTGCATGCGTGTGTGTAAGACACCTTTTCTAGTTGCTCTATGCAGCCAGTGTGGACCACGATTTTACAGGCGGCACATTTCCTCCTGGGGGCCGACTTCTTAAAGGAGACACAGATCACACAAAATAGTAAGACGCAATACCTCCAAAAAGAGACAAAATTAAGATAGTAAAATGCCATTCAGAGTGATAACATGCATATTAGTGTTAGCGATCGATCAGCTGCCCGATCGATCGGGCCCGATCACGGCATTTCCAAAACATCGGTATCGGCCAAAAAAGTATCGGGACATACCTAGTTATTAATGTTTTGAATATATATTAAATCGTTTTATATATCGTTGCATTTAACGTCACTTCCGGCCGGCGAAGTAAGCGAAACTAACATGGTTTACATGTTTGAATTGTGAAATTTATTTATTTATATATGTTCATGTTGCATTAAGCTGCTGCTATTCATTTCATGCCATTCAGAATGTTGCACTAAGGTTAAGCCAAAAGTTTTTTAATTTTCTTTTTGTTTGTGAGTTTGACTGGATGTCATTCAACAACCTCTTTTGAAGTTAAATTTATTGGGGCCGAGCACTTACAGTGCGAAAGCCCCATTGTATCTGTAGGAATTTTGTTTTTCTTTCTTTCTTTATTCTTTCTTCTGACGAAAGGAAGGCCTTTTTGCCCCCCTAAACGTGCCCCAAAAGTCACCAAATTTTGCACGCCTGGCGAAAAATGTAATATTTAATGGTTTGCATTAATGGGCGTGGCAAAATGGCTCAACAGCGCCCCCTAGAAAACTTTATGCCTCAAGCCCCACAATACGGTTTGACGTACATGCAAGAAAATCGGTACACAACTGTATCATGTCGCAACTTAAAGAAAAGTCTCTTGGCGCCATGGCCGAAACCAAACAGAAAGTCGGACATTTTGAATTCATTGTGTAATTTTGGCGCAATTTATGCCATTCCTTCAGCAGTTAATACGGCCCGAACCGCAACGTGCACCCAAGTGTGTTATACATCAAAATGTGCGTCTCCATCCTGCGACAACACACATTACTTTTCTCGGTCAAAAGCGTTACCGTGGCGACGCTAGACGCCAAAAAGCACGCCCACCCTTCATCTGATTGGTTCAGACAGAAAAAACTTTGTGCCTCAAGCCCCACAATACGGTTTGACGTACATGCACGAAAATCGCTACACACCTGTATCATGTCGCAACTTAAAGAAAAGTCTCTTGGCGCCATGGCCGAAACCGAACAGGAAGTCGGCCATTTTTAACATTTTGAGTTAATCGCGTAATTTTGGCGCAATTTATGCCATTCCTTCGGCAGTTAATACTGCCCGAACCGTAAAGTGCACCCAGGTGTGTTGACTGTGAGACTTCTCTTTGAAACAAAAAAGAAGATCCTGACTTGAAAAGATGGATGAAAAATGTCTACTTTTGGACAAATTATTGCAGCTGCCGTTACAACTGTTGTCAATAGAAGACAAATGTGGAAAAACTGTTTCCATTACACTTTTGCGATAAACTGGATTATCGACAAAAGTGAACTGAAAAACCCCGTCATGAAAGCATAAGAAAGGTTTTTGCCGTACTTGACAGTTTTTTTTTTTTAAATTCCATTCTTTCCATCACAGGGTTTTGCTTTGCGATATTTAGGTTTTGCACAATTCTAGCAGTAATACATCTCACCTAGTATCTTGCAAATTTAAATAACTCATAATTCTAACCTTTTCAGTCTCTGGGGGATACAAAGTGGCAGGATTGTGTTGTGGTAGAGATATTTATTTGGTAGGGATGTCAGACAGTAAAATAACTACTCTTTCTTGAAAATAATGATAATAATAATATTTCCCTTTTAAAAAGCTTCATAGCACAATGACACCCCAAGTTGTAAAAGGGAAAAAAAGGGTTGTTGTTTATTTGGGTAAAATCTCATTATTTTGCTTTCAAATTGAGATTCTTCTTTGCTGGATGTTTTGAGTCCTGGTATAGATTTGAGTTTGAGAACAACACTGTCTGTACACAAACCCACCCTTGAACAGCAGAACTCTGGCAAATGAGAAAATGTACCAAGCTGCACTCCAAAGACTACTTAGGAATATCTTGAGACTTCAAACACGATTATGCAGGCACATGGTGCCTCAGAAAAAGCCTGGTCCAAACTTCACAACGTAATGAAGCGTTAAGATGCACAGCCAACGTTCCTGTCCCAGACGCAGGACTCCCTCGGGCCCGCTTCCCATCAGCAGCATGACATCTGTGTCACACATGAATTGCAGAACAGCTGTTTGTGGCAGCACATGTGTGCTCTCTCCACTGACCTTTCAGTTGCAGCTACTCTGAACAATCTCTTACACACATGCAGAGAGTTTGGTGTAATCAATGGTTGATATGATTTAAAGTGATGATGAACGCGGGCAACTTGTTACATGCAACTGCAGAGACTGAGAACTGGTCTGGAAATAACCAATATAAATAGGTTTTGAGTCGGTGTCAAGCTGTAACAGAGACGTGTGTCACGCAGCGGATGTGGACGTTCTACTTGGTTACCATGGAATCTAAAATAAACGTTCAAAATGTGTATTGCACAAGAAACACATGAGCCGCACTGCTGGTATTTATTTTCTTATTGACTCATACTTTGACTTTTTATCAATTTTGTCCCATCGCTCCATATAGCACAGCAATAAAAACGTACATGACTAAAAGTAAATACTTTTCCTTATATCAGCAAAACAAAACGATAAATAACAAATACAAAGGCTTGATCATCTTTGTCTCATTGTGTCTGGCACGTAAAAAAAAACAACTACTCTAGATGCCAAAGTGCAATTTGCATTCAATGAATAATACTGCAGTGCCGCGTTGGCTGTTACAACTGACAAACTACTCATGATGAGTAATAACATGCCAGCTAATAACGGAGCGGCCTCATCTCTGGTCTCAGAGTTCCCTCTTCACTGTAACAGAGTGCAACACTTAATGGTTGAGTGTTAATCTAACATAAAAATAACAACCTGTCGTTTTCATATTTTATTTGTCTCAGTTCTGAATGTTTTCACGTTGTACATCTCCTCCACAACGACCCGTCAGAGTGAAACAAATGTAAAAAAGAAGCAAGATGTTCTTTCCAAGACTGACTCAGTGGAATAATGAATGTAGATGTGTAAATTACTACATAATAAATTAATTAACTTCTTTATCACATATTTTATAATAGTATGGGTACATGTGTGAGCTGACCAAATATACCAACTAGTCTTTAAAGGTCATATTTTCTTTTAACTTATTTTTCTAACTAAAAGGGGACAATGTCACATTTGCAGTATTTATTCATTCATTATAGATTTTTAAGAAGTCATACTTTCCACATATTTTAAAGCTTTCCTGTGGATTTCCACCATTCACTAACTTTAAGGACAAGAACATAAACATTTTTAGTTCTCCACCGGTTACTCTATAAAAAGGGTGACAACATTTTTTTTTTCTAACCACCACTCTCTAAAATCTTAATAAACATATAATTATGGACTCTGAAATGTCAGACGAGTATTCTGGCATACTGATGGAAAGCCTCTTCACTTTCATTAAGGAAAACACTCAATGAGTTTACTCGTCTTTGATGATAACCACTTGACCCAACCATTTACAAAGCTAATATAAAAAAAACAACAATCATAAGAAGACTCTGCTTGTCATGACCGGTAACATGAGGAATGCGCTATTCTCAGCAGCATTTATCCCACCTTTATTTCAGCGCTGAGTTCAAGGCTTCAGACGGCCAGATGGTTCCTTCATGACTAGAAATGAATCAGCCATATCTAGCTGAGGAAAGGCACGAGTGCATTTATTCATGTCCATCATGACCTGTCAAAGCAATCTCACATTTAACTAAGGTCATTTCAGCCTTCTGAACATGTTCTAGTTATCTAATTAAATTGACCGTGGATGGGTAGTGAATTTGTTTTTGTTGCATCAGGTTCAGCATGATCTTTCACACTCACTCTGATTACCCATCATCGGTGCAAATTTACACACATATGATTATTTTACTGGCAAACTAAAGGTTTTATTTTCTCTCAGCTCCCTATTCCAGGTCACTCTCTTCCCTGTCAGAGCAGTGAAAATGGACCATTGTCCTCCATGATCATGTCTAATGACTCTCAGGATGAAGGTTTTTCCATCATCTCAATCATTTCTATACTGGTCACATAATTGGCAGCGAGGTACCATGTTTATTATGTCTTTTGTAATCTGTCTTATTTGCTAAAATTATTTTAAAAAAAACACCCTGGGATAGTGAGGCCACCTGTAGTTGGGCCAATGTAAATGATGAGTATAAATCAGTTATTTGCGTGAATAACAACCATAAATTCAACTGTTAAACCATTTCACCTTTAACATGTATTATCTGCTATTGAACATACATATAGATTTTAAATCTGCCCCAGAGTAACATGTAAACAGCTACTTTTTGAGTAAACATTTTGAACGCTGCAGCTGCTTCTGTTTCTGTAATCCTTTTTAGTACCATGATGGAAAAAAGAATAAACAAATCATTGCAGTATTCATAGATATCGTGATTAAAAATATGCCACTGTCAGCAACACAATTCCCGACAACAAATGGTCAGACTATTTTTCCAATACCTGCATAGTTGCATAGATATTGTAATGTGATAGAAGTTTATATGAAAAACAGAATCTATGCATAAAAGTTACAAGACTATAAAGCTGCATCTGCCTTTTGCATTTTGACAGGAAGTGTCTTCATAGTGTCCCCCACCTACTGTAGTTCTAGCACGAACCCCTGTGACGGCGTTTCACAGAAACCCGTCCATCTGTACGTGGCAGAAACAGTCAGACATCCCAGCCTTTCATCGCTGGCAATAAATATCTATGAGAAAACTGAGCTCTGCGGAGGCATCCAGCTTTTCTTCTAATTAAGTAATAAGAACATGTTTTCTTGTGCTTGGCAGTTTTCAGTTAGTTGAGGAGAACAAATGTGCTGATGAACTCGGGGAAAATGTCTCAAACTCAGCAGCTGTTTGCAAAACCACGTTAAATTCTTAATAAAAAATAAAATAAATAAATAAAGAGAGAGAACCTGAGGCTCATGGAGGACATCAGGACTTCTCACGGCAGAAATGGCCCTCGCACACACAAACAGAGGAGTCCTGAGTCTGTTCTGGTCACTACTCACTGCGGTCTTCAGAAGACAAGCGTCCTCGCCGAGATAACACAGCTCCCCTGAACAACTGGTTTCCATCCAGAGGTGATCGCCATTCACTGCGTTATCCTGCAGTCACAGACAAAAGAGAAAGAGGGAAGCATTAAGCCATGACGCCCTTCTGCACGTCTCCCCCTTTCAACGGTTATTTTCAGCCACATACTATTTCAACCATATGCACATAAACACTCAGAAAGTCGACTGATAAATGTGTTGAGAATGAAAATAACACTATAATTCAATTCAATTTTATTTATATAGCGTCTAATACAACAAAAGTTGTCTCTAGACACTTTCCAGAGACCCAGAACATGACCCCCGAGCAATTATTACATAAACAATGGCAGGTAAAAACTCCCATAGTGGGAGAAAAACCTTAAGCCAAACAGGTTAACCTATAGGTGGGTTATTTAACAATGCATGATAAACTAAGCTGCTAAAAAAACAGAACAGGAATTACAGGTAACGTGCAAATGCACACGTATATATGAAACACAAACAAGTGTTTGCAGTTGTAAAAACTCTCAAAACGAGTCTGTAGATTTTCTGCATGTTTTTTTTAAATATATTTTATTATAGACAGTGTGTAAACTCAGTGTTCAAACTTAGATCTTGCATATACGCACAGGTAATTAGATTGTAAACTGATTATATGTGCAATTATGCAGTCTTTGAGAAAGAAGGCAATCAGAATGTGATAAAAACCGGCAGGTTAATAATATGTGATTAACAAAGTGGTGAAAGTTAAATTAAAAACATATGAATCTATGCATTATGTATTCAATACAGCTTTGTAAGGCAGTAATCAGGATGCAGTTTTCAAAATCCAAGTCCAGGTACTATATAATGAAACAGGAAGTAAAGCAAATCAAGGTGCAGGAGAACGATGGTCTAAAAATAACATAAACGAAGCAGATAAGAAACTAACACTGACTTCACGTGCAACAAAAACAATGAATAGAAGAAAATCAAAGCTATGACAATGTCTAACACTTGTCTATTTTGTCAGAAATATATTTGTACCCGTCCAGTTCGATGAGGCGGAGGCTGTGAACTCTTCTCCTTCAGCATCTATTCACATAACTTTGCACAACATCAGTATTTGACTTGTATGGACTTATGAAATATAGCAGCAACAGGAAGGTTTAACCTCAAAAATGCTGCAATTCAAGTTGTTTTAGTCACTAACGAAATTTTACACTTCTTGCCATCTAATAACAGCGCCCTGTTTTAACTTCAGAGTCTGGGTTGCACACTAATGCACCTTCACGGTGATACAAACAAACACTATCTGACTTGTTAGTGGCTGAAAGAGACTCCTAATAAAACAACATCTGTGTGCATGTTAATGATTGATAAACAACACTGACCACATATGCAGTTGTGAGTGTTTGAGTGTGCGTCCTGTGGAGATTTAAAGGTTAGTTATGACGTGTTGGTGTGTCCCTGCAGACAGAAAACTCTGATGTGGGGGAAACAACAGTTTGTCTACCTATAGTTTCCTATTAATAATAAAGCACTTAGTGTTTATCATAATTACTTACCGTTGCTTGAGTCTCTGGTCTGATAAAGAAATGCATATTTAACACATTTAACCTTTATTTTTCCTTCATAAATTTGAAGTAATTTTGGATGATTTTGGGTTTATTTTATTATTGATTAGTTTCAAACTAATTTCTCTACATTCAGATCAAAACTTAATAATCTGCCTCTGATTAATAATTTACAAATAACTTTATTAAAAATTAAAATATTAGATGTGAATAATACTGTATGATTTGAACTACTGAAGGTGATTAACAGCCTGAAAGCATGTGAAAGCAAAGTATAATAATTTAGGTTGTTTTAGCATAAATATAGCATTAATATAAAATCATCCATTTTAGAATCAATATTTAAAAACTCTACAGATTACAGAACATGTGTAAATTTGTTTGATATTTTCATTGAAAATGTGGGTAAAAAATTACACATTTTCAATCAATATTACCAGGGGTTTTTCTTTGTAAACATGCTTCTAAAAAAGAGAGCTTGAGATTTTAGGATCAAACTGCCACAGCTATAATATGATTTTTCTTTTTTAATTATTATTATTTTTTCAATGTGAAAAAGCAAATGACATTTTAGTAGAAATAAAAATGCTACGTAAAAGCTTGTTCTTTTTAAGTATCTGTTGTATGCAGTTGATGAGTACTTTCTGCTTCCTCTTGACATTTTCCTCAGATCAGGGGCAACATTTCACAGCTAAAAAAGCATTTTAAAGTAGGTTTTTGATTTTGCTACTCATATTCTGTAAATAAAACCCACTCACTTCTGTATGATACTCCTAAAAAGTCACATCTCGTTAAGTCATGACACCAAACTTGAATAGCCACACTAGTAGGATATTTTCTTGCATTGACCATAAATAACAATAGAAAATTGCTTATTTTAAACCTGCTGGCATTAAAATCCAAATGTCATGGAGTGACTCAACCTGATACGTGCACGTAAATGCGATTTTGTGTAGTATCCAGAACTGTACCCAAGTAGCTTCACCAAGTACAGCTCAGTTTTATTTGATTTATTTGTCCCGTAGAGACATTAGTCTTCATTTCTTGTCTCAGCAACAACGGACACTACATACACACCAACAATAAATAAATGACATGCATAGCAACAAAGACGAGATAAATGACAGCACAAAAGCAAACAGACATGTCAGCGGGGCTGCTGTTCAGGGATCAGGCTTTTCCCCAGCCGGGCCTTCCTGAACTTAATGGATATGTAGCTGCGCCCTGAGCGTAGTGGGGTGATATATTCGTTCAGTGGGTGACTGATGTCTTGTACTACGGTACCAATGATTTTAGCAGGTGTGTTTGTGACGAGTGTGAGTTTGGCCCGGTTGGTGACAGAGAGGATATTAATTAAACATGTGTGGAACAGTACAGAAGGATGGGTTGATAGAGTAGTAACAGGAGTTAATTTATTAGCAGAGGTGTCAAAAGTATTCACATTCATTACTCAGGTAGAAGTATAGAGTTTAAAAATACTCCTGTAGAAGTTGAAGTATCAACTCAAGTTTTTCAATCAAGTAAAAGTATAAAAGTACTGGTTTCAAAACTAATTTAAGTATAAAAGTAAAAGTAATGTAAGGGGGAAAAAGCCATTAAGGACAAAAGCCATTGAAAATGAATGCATCTTAGTATAATGCAAATATATTAAAGAACCATCAGCCCCTTTCACACAGCCAGTTCGAGGCGGGAACGTTGCGCCTTTAAGCCGCCTCGCTGTTCTGTGTGAAAGTCACGGAGGCGGAATGGGGGGGCCAAGTGGCCCCACCAATAAGCCGGCAGCGGAGGTAGTCACAGAGCCGTCACAGAGCCGAAACGGGGTCTGTGTGAATGACACAGCCGGCATGCCGCTGACATGACGGTCGGACTGACGCTGTCGTCACGCCTCTGATTGCGGAACGCCGGCATGCTGTGTGAATTTACAGACGGGAGCGGCGTTATGCCGGCGTTGTATGGTTCTGTGTGAACCAACAAAGGCGGCGTATTGGCAGGACTTCTTTACAACAATATTGCGGAATCTCTGTGTGAAAGGGGCTATCATCTTCAGAGGCATGTTATCTTTTATCCTAATGTTTATTGGAATGTACATCCAAGTTTAGTTGCAGGAATCTGAGGGAACGGATGTAAGAACAAAACTGGACAAGAACATCTGAAACAACCACAACCAAATTCACTCTATCCGGATGGAGCAATTTAACTGGATAGTTTTTTTTTCAAAGGCCGAAATGAAATAGAGTAACAAGGCTGTTTTTAAAACGTAAGGAGTAAAAAGTACAGATAATTGCGTGAAAATGTAAGGGGTAAATGTAAAAAGTCGTCTGAAAAATAATTACTCCAGTGAAGTATAGATAACCAAAATTTCTACTTAAGTAAAGTAACGAAGTATTTGTACTTCGTTACTTGACACCTCTGTTTATTAGTTTACATATCTGAACCCTCACTGAACACAAATAAGAAGCAGAAGAGTGTCTAACCGTCCAGTCCGCGCAGGTACGCAGCTCCTTGGTGGGACCGTTGGATGCTGGAGGAAGTGAGGGCTGAGGTGGGCCGAGGTAATGAAGGCCTGAGCGGGAGATCGCTTTCCTAAAAAAAGACAACAGATGAAAAACAAGAAGTGTTAAAAACACCTCAATATGTGAGGAATACAGGCTTTTCTGGCATAAAGGCAAAAATCAGCACCGTCATGCTGTTGACTCCGCTCTCACACCACCGAGTAGCTGGAGAACAGATAGGACTGGGCTTAATTCAGCTTGTAAATTAAGTATTCACATCATGGGGCAGCGCTTCAGACGGCTCAGCTGGAGATATTTGTTTGAGGAGGACTGGGAACAGCTTGGAGGACAGACTGCTAGCAGTGACGGGAAGAGTCTGAGATGGTCTGTTCTGTTGGAGGATGAGTCAGCAGTCATCTCTCCATCACTAACTGTCAACTAGAGATGCTTCCTGTTGTCTTTTTTTTTATTTTATGTTATTTGTGTTCATTAGAGATGTTCTAATGCCATTTTTTTTTTTTTCTCCCAATACTAAGACCTGGGGTTTAGGGTATTGGCTGATTCTATGTATTAATCTATTATCAGTATTATTTTTTTTAAATAAAAAGACTATAATTAACAAGTTGAACACATTGAGCGTCCAAATCTTTGCCGTTAAGCTGATTACCTGCACTTTTTTTTAAGTGACATGAAAGATGATCAGTCATATTGACCACAGAAAGTGCACTGTGGCTCCAGATATTTAATTACACAGTGACGTCCAACATTTCCAATGACCGGCAGGGGTTAGTCATTTAGGACGATGAATTCTACAGTTTCGGACATCATCGCTCTGGGTTTCTGTCTTTCTTTGAGGCATTTCTCTAATTTATCTTTCCACTTGACTTGATAAACTTATTATTTTTCACGTGGTGGCTCCTTAAATGCTTAATAAGGTTGCTTGTGTTACATTTAGCAACATCCGTGCCATCTCTGGAAACCGCATGAGAGAGATTTCTCTATTTTCCTCCCTTTGTCTTTCAAACCCCACATCCATCTACAGTAGATACCATGCTGTAAAATTGTGATATTGTGAAAATGATATGGTGATTGTCAGATTAAGCCGAGTCTCCACATAAAGCATTCCAGCTGCAATTCAATGACAAGGGTATCACATGCAAAAAAACTGAAATAAACGTCTATAACTGTGACAGCCACGTGCCATTCGACCCACATATGACTGGAAGTTATTTTAAAGGACATGTCAAAAGTTTGTATATTATTCTTTAAGATAGAATCCCAGAAAAAGTAACGTCCTGAACTGTGTTGCAAGGTGACTTTTATAGTAAACTGGTAATTATGGGATTGGATACAGGTGTGTCAAAGTGGAAAAGGTTGCACAGAGCATCCGACTCCCCCTGCTAAAAGTTTCAGAGGCCATCTGTCTAAAATTATCAACCAGGACAAAGAAGTGTCCACTTACAAACCATGTAACCTGATGATGCGCCCCAACACACACACACACACACACACACACACACACAGTTCGCGCACACACACACACACACACACTGTTCACACACATGCATGTACATGAACTCACGACTCTTCAGCTAAAAATAGTAATGCGTGGGTGAGGACAGCACAAATGCAAGGACGTATGGTGACTGGACATATGCCACAGAGTCCCGGACCCCGCACGCACTCATTAACACACATAAGTGTAATATCTTTCTAAGCTGGGATGGTAAGAGATTAAGAGCATGCTTGAAAAAATTCTGGCATTGTTTCTGTGGTTTTAGTCCTCATTTATTTGGTGTGGGGATGTATTTCTGTCACCGCTGGATTGGGAGGACACACGCTTTGGGGAAATGAACACACTTTTACTAAAACCATTTATATGGAAGCGGATCTAAAAACAGACAATGAAAGTGCAAAGTTTCGAGCATGTCATTGTTGTTTCATTTGTGTTGTTGGCTAGTTTTGTTTGAGACATGTGCTCTTTATCGACTTGTGAATATCTGTATGAACAGGGAAGATGTTCCTGTTACTTTCTGCTGATCTGATTTTATCTTCATCTTCTAAGCCTGTGTCTAATTACAGAGCGTTGGCCGTTAAGGATTGCTTTGAACTGATTTATGGCTCCTCAGACTTGAATCTACAGGTTGTGTCGGTGCTGTTGCGCTAGTTCTTCACACTATTAATGAAATTAGCCTTACATTAAAGCTTGTTCCTGAGATTTGTATTGTTTCTGGCAGACAGAAAGAGAAAGTCTACAAAAAAAAAAAAAGCTCAATAGCCTTAATGCACTCAAATAGAGCAAATAGACACTTAGGTATGCAAACACACCCACACACACTTTCTCTTACTTATTTAAAGTGCATCTATCCAGAAAAGGGTGGTAAGTGCATCAGTCTGAAATGAATCTCAAATCCAACTTTACATGGAAACACAGGACTTTTCAAACACAAACAACCATGAAAATTGGTTCTCCTCAATTCAAAATAGTTTATTAATCCCCGAAGGAAAATTAATTAATCACGTCTCTGATAATATTTTGAACTTGCTAAGGCACATGTACCCACAATTCTCTGAAAATGTTTTCCCTCGCTTGTTTGAACCTGCTTGCAGAAAGGGAACCAGGTCTACAATGTTGTTCAAACGTTGGAGATGTGCCCACTGACTCATGTGTGAGCTTGAGGGACGTGCGGTTTCACAAACCAGGTTTTTCTGTGCAGATCTGCACAGGCTTACTGTCATTCCAGCCCTTTCACTGGAAAATGACATAGAATTTTTCCAGATAAAGGCCTAAAACACACGTCTTAGATTAACACAGCAGATTTTGAACTCATAGCTCTTTTACGCTTTTATTCACTATATTTTATTTCACAATAATGAAAACAAAAAACAAAAGTGCGACGCAACAACAAAAGTCTTGAATGTCAGGTTAGGGATCCGACACACGTGACCTGAAAACAGAACATAAACAGTGTTAAATCTGTCCTCAGAATAATAGGAAATATTTTTTTGCAAACTGATTATGAAAACAGATATGAAAAAGAAGTGGGAAACACCCCAACCACCCCCACTGTTAAGTTTTAACATATTGCTTTGAGCCGTGGTGTAGCGGCCACTATGACAAATGCATGTCTTTTCCATCCAGAATCTGCTTATATTCGGGGAAAGAAGATCTTTAATGTTTCCACATGACTCTTTGTGTGACACAAGCCTCAAGAAAAATATTTTCACAGCATTTTTATTCAGTATTTCTCTCTCTACTTTGGTGACTGTGACCAAAAAGCTCTATCTAAACTCAATGTCCTTTCAAAACTGCATCATGTTAATGACAAGTCACTGACAGGACGGTTGTTTTTTTAATCCTCAACTACCGTAACATCATTATAAGTCCTTTTATCAACCTATGAATCATCTGCTGTAACTAAACTAAAGGAATCAGTCAATGGCCAATTGACTTTAGTACTTTATAAAGTGCTTTCTTAGTCTTGTTGCTTACTCAAAGCACTTTACAGAACATTCATAGAGCACTCTTACTCCACAGACATGTACACTGATATTCTGTTCTTTCCCCTGGCCGAGGGAACAGCGTTTTCAATCAAACACACAATCACCCACCAATAAATTAATCAGAAGCAAAGTGGGGTTCAGTGTGTGTTTCCCAAGGACACTTTTCCATGAAGCCAGGAATCGAACCACATTTCCCACCTGAAAGCAAAACTGCTGTACATCCGGAGCAGCAGCAGCACTTTGCTCAGTTCAAATGAGTAAAGCCATTAAACTGTGCTGAAAAAAGTGTATTGACCTTTGAGAGCAAGATGATTCTGCAATTATTAATGACTACTTGGCTTCAGTGTTCCAAACCATCTGGACACACTTCAACAAAGTGTTAAGTAGCTATTTTGTGTATGTAAGAGTTTAGCAAATTTAGACCTATTGACACGGCTTTCTTTGCACCTCCACGCTCAAACAAAGATAAAAGTAGGTGGTTTACAACTGAGGGCTGGAATTTCAAGGGTTTAAGAAGACAGAAGAGGGCAAAAGGTGCTTCAAAGCATGTAAAACCATTCTAGTAGACAGCAAAATAAATCGTGAGCACTATATGGGCTATTTAAAGGAGACATTATAACCTTTTTCATGAGTTAACACGATTTCCCTGACGTTTTAATGAAATGACTGTGACCTATTTTGGTAAAAAAAAAAAAAAAAAGAAATCCACTGGGATACTGTACAAAAGCTTGATCTTTAACCACATTTTTGCAAAGCTATTCATAGCAGCCAGATTTAATGGGCGGAGTCAGCCACTTTGACTCCACACCACCCTCCTCCTCTGGAGAACTGGATTGCTCTCTGAATTACGTGTTTTCAGACCAAAGTATCCTCACGTAAAACACTGAGCCATGTCAGAACTTTTTAAGATGGGAGCCATGATGTTCAAGCAAAATATATACATATACATATACAGCAGAAAGATGGAGCCAGCACAGTGGACTTGAGTTGGTCTAACACCACCTACTCTCTTATGTCTCCACAGCATATAACTCTGCCTCCCTGCACTTCTCTCTCTCCTCTTTCACCCTCTCTTGTGTCCCCCCAGAAATAATCGCTCTTCTGACGCTCTCCTCTTCCTCTGCTGCGTGCCTTCTCGTCCACTCTGTAAATCTGTTTCGGTTCTCTCAGATCTCCCCCTCTTCTCCCATGTCCCTCTTTTTTCTCCTCCCACTGCTTCGCTCCTCCTCCTCTTCCTCCCTCACGCTCCTGTCATCCTCCGCTCTTGTTACTCATCCTCCCCCTTGTCTCCTCTCCTTATTTTCAGCCTCCTCCTCCTCTTCCTCCTCTTCCTGCAGAGGTGGGTTGTCAGTGTTGCCATGACAACGGCACCGCGGGAGCATCGGCAGCTCGTCCAGCAATTATACTGGCAGGGAATCTGCTCTGTGTAGGGGCGTCGTGTGTCTCAGCAACTTTACATTAAATGCAGTTACTCCTGTGACAGTGCTGTGTGATTGTCACAACACACACAACACACACACATGCAGTTAATATACTGTCGTTTTTGACAGCCTACACCCTGACTATGATATTTTTCAAATGTTTTCTGAATACAAACCCTCAGTATTGATGCAGGTGTCAACTATGATCACAATATGAAGTGACTGTGAAGTTTTCTACTATTTGCGTGACGGAGACGAGAATAAAATAAGATTCTCACACACAGCTACGAGCTACGTTACACTGCATGGTAACACTGATGGCAAATCAAGCCCACGTTAGTGTAGTCTCCTACACCACTACAGTAATTTAACCAGTTTCTGAAGACCCCTGTGTTTGCTGGACTACAGTGTAGCTGTGCAACAGTGTTTACAGTCAAAGCTAAAGGGGGAAACAAAAGTAATAGCCATGAAAATAAAGGCAGCTGCAAGTGGGAGGGATGGGTTTTAACGTCTCCTGGAGACATTGTGATTACATGGGAGAATTTTTCACCCTTAAGTCGCTCTCTTTGCCAGGACAACAATTTGTGAAGGTAAAATGAGCAATTTAGAATATAAAAGTTTGGTTTTACTGCAACAATCAATGAACCATTTCACTTTTTCTTCACACAAATGGCAGGATTTAACGAATGCCACGGACAGCCATCTAATCTGAAAATATAAAACTGTATGAAATGTTAAAAATGATTCATTCACATATGCTTCTTTCCTACAACTTTCATGCAAAAGAAAAACATACTCCTAATATGGTGCTCCAAAGGTTAATAAATAATAAATGCACAATTGGCAAATTTCACTGAGTATCAGCCGTGAGTATGAGCAGAGTATCAGTCGTGTTATACATGCTGCACGATACAAAATAGGGATTGCTTCAAGGCAAAAAGAAAAATAATAAAAAGTTAACTTTGGTAGGAATGTGTTGCAATTACTTTTAAGCCTGTGAATAATCTTTCATTTGCATTTACCCACTTTGAAAGTGCTCTGTGTAAGAGAATACTGAGAGGATATTTAACACCAAGAAGACGGCAGAGAGGATATCAAACACCAGTGAAGGCTCATACAAATGTTAACTTCATAATGATAATTAACACTCAGTGAGTTGACTTGTAAAGATTAGACATGATTGATCCTGTTGTGGGGAAATAAAAGTTAGAATGAGTATTAGTGGGAGAAGCACTGACACCATAATAACAAATAGGGTATTGACAGGACGATAGTTTGATTGTTTGTTGCATTTTCTAAGCCAGGATGGCTTTTTTTTTTTAGTATTCCTGAACCTTTCAGTGATGAGTAAAGTCAACGCTTAAAGCACCCTTCATAGACTCGAACACCTTCACAAAATACAAGAAATTTGTGAGAAAAGTTAGAAAAAAGGACACAACACCCAATAACCTCCTTCAGCTTCAGCTTGGCAGTTACAGTAGCTGACATCAAAAAACATCTCAGGATCTGATTTACTTCACTGCTAGTTAACAGAAAAAGATATTATATATATATATATAGATATTATATATATATATATATATATATATATATATATATATATATATATATATATATATATATATATATATATATATATATATATATATATATAACATTATTCTGGTTTTAGTCTGGATGTAGAAGTTTCAAAAACTTCAGTGGTTTCACTAACCTGTAGCCCAGAAGCCGGTGAAACCAACGCACTTTTTTCAACTTCCTTCTCTTCCCTGCTTGTCCTCCAATGTCACTGTTCATCACAGCTATTTGTAAAGGTTTACTACTCATTCAACTGGAAATATCTTCATCTTTCAGAGTTCAAGAATAAAACCAAACACACAGTGAACATTCCTGAGCAGATTCAATCAACCAGCAGTCGTTTCCTTACATACTCACAGCACGGCTCTGGCAATTATGCCAATCACCGAGACAAGTAAGGGATACCTGACACGAGACACTCGAGCTCTGTGCTGTTCAATAATGTGTATGTGGGTGTGTTTTTATTTAATTCAGGGTTTTTCCTATCTTACTAGGACTTAGATGATTTTTAACTTCCTTAAAGATCCAACTTATGAAAAGGTCAAACAGAAGTGAAAGCAAGTTCACTATGAAAGTAGAAAACTGGACTTTGTTTCAGGGTGACAATACGAGTGTGAGGTTGTTGTCAAGGGTGTCCAGTGAACGATGATACACTATCCACCACACCTCACATATACCCCAGCTACTCGGGTCCTGTCTTTTTCTCTTAGATTAAAGATGGAATGAATATTTATTTAAATGTGTACATCCAAATAAAAGCATTTAATTGGTATAAGGCTGAATTACTGTAATCTACTGCATGTTTATTGATATTCCAGCTCATTATACAGTTTAACATGAGTGCATTTAGAACAAAACTGATAACATATTTCTAAACTAAAGCAACCCTACCTTAGTTCTCATGTTATATCTTCTGAATTCATATATATTAAACATCCAAAAATAACTACATTGTCCTCAAATGGATGTGACAGAGTTTATCAAAGGGTCTTTGACTCATTATAATCTCTTTTGCTCTTTTCCTCCCTCCATCCCTCCTTCTGTCCACCTTTTTTTTTCTCCTTGTCTCTTCTCCCAATTAATTCCCTCACAGGTGAATCTGGTCTATTTTTGGAACGTTACGTAAATGATAACCTGGCAAGGGCAACCTGAGAAACTCACATGGACTCACAAGAATCTCAGAGCACATTTTCTCAGTTCTTAAGAGAGGAAACTCTGCGCATTTTAAAGTTAAACTGGGATGGGGATTTAAAAGGCCAAAAAGAAAAAGGAGACTTGTTTCCGTCTTTTATGACGTTAGAGGCTTTAAGGGTGAATGCTAAAAGATCAAAGATTACATTCCGGAGGATTTAAATGCTTTATGGGAGACCGAAAATGGAATAACTGATGAAATTAAGAAATACTAGCCATAAGAAGAGTTTCTCAAAATAAAGAGCAGAAAAGCTTGATAGTAGCCCATTTAACTTAAATCAGCTCCCACATCCAACGAAGAACCACGTCTTTCACTTCTACTTAGTGGTGCTCAAAGCATTTTATCATCAACATACATTTTAAAAGGAGAATTTATAATGTTTTTAGGAACTACGTGTCCCGATTATCTGCAGCCTTGAAGAACCGTCACGTTTCACATCTTGTCATCTGACCCATGAAGATTAATGCAAAACCCCCACCAAAATTACATGAAACACCTTTACAATGCAATAAAGATTATTTGTTGGACGCAGCTTAAATATGCAGAGTTACACATCACAGCCTTGGTGTTAAAAATGTGGCGCTAAAACGTTGTCAGTTAAGGATATTTCACATACTCACACTCTTGTCCTTTATTCTCTACAATCTAAAACATGACTGGCCAATTCTTCAGTGGCTCCACTTCAGTTCCTTTATCTCTCTCCTTTCAATTTCACCCCAATTTCTCTCTTTCTATGCTCTCCCTCTCTGCCTCTATGTGGGTCAGTGTGAAAGGCTTGTTCAATGCCGCCGGTGACACAGCACGCCCAGAGTGCCAGTGTATGCATATATGTGAGTGAGGCACAGCAGAGACAGAGGACATGACTCTCTTTCTGCAGGCATCAGGTAAGGGGGGGTATGACTGTTAACGTTTTAACGCAAAAGCAGATAAATAAAAAGGTTTTTAAATCTCACTTTTGTTTATCAAACACCAGAACAACAACTTTTTATGTCCAGGCATTAGGAATGGGCGATATTTTACCGTTCACGATATACCGTCAAAAAAATTCCTCACGATAAGAATTTGTCATCTCGCGGTAAAAACGATAAATTCCCATTGATGATCCACGCACAACGTACGTGAAGGAAGGAAGGAAGGAAGGAAGGAAGGAAGGAAGGAAGGAAGGAAGGAAGGAAGGAAGGAAGGAAGGAAGGAAGGAAGGAAGGAAGGAAGGGAAGAGGAAGGGAAGAAGGAAGGAGAGAGTAGGAAGAAAGAAGGAAGGAAGGGAAAAAAGAAGGAAGGAAGGAAGGAAGGAAGGAAGGAAGGAAGGAAGGAAGGAAGGAAGGAAGGAAGGAAGGAAGGAAGGAAGGAAGGAAGGAAGGAAGGAAGGAAGGAAGGAAGGAAGGAAGGAAGGAAGGAAGGAAGGAAGGAAATGAGCCTGAAAGAAAGAAAGAAAGAAAGAAAGAAAGAAAGAAAGAAAGAAAGAAAGAAAGAAAGAAAGAAAGAAAGAAAGAAAGAAAGAAAGAAAGAAAGAAAGAAAGAAAGAAAGAAAGAAAGAAAGAAAGAAAGAAAGAAAAATTCCCGTTGATGACGTTTTTGTGTAACAAACATGGCGGATCTGAGAGCGAGATAGATTTATAGTTACAAAGGTGGAGTTGAATTGGTATTTTTTTTTATCGCCATTTTTATCGTTATCGGGATAAATGCCAGAAATTATTGTGATACATTTTTTAGTCCATACCGCCCATCCCTACCAGGCATGTGTTATTTCTTGAAGTGATGAGCTTAATAGTTAATTCAAATAGGTTTCATCCCACCTTCTGGCCATGAGTGCAAGTATACAACTAATTTAGTGGTCCAGGATCCATGGTTTCCACAGTTAACCCCATTTACATCTTGACATCTTGACATAAGTTAAACACATCAGTGGAGGGTCATCAGAGGGGCAATTTTACAGAGCATTATTAAAGACACCAGATTTGCTGAAGCAAAAATAAAAGAAAGAAAATCCTGACAGTATCTGCACTTAATGAGCATTGGGTGAACTTGTTTCGCAAGAACTTGTCAGTAGAGGTACTCTCATAGCATATAGCACTATCTGAGACTTACTTTTGTCCCTACTTTGAAAAGCAGGGACAGAAGACTACGAAAACCAGACCATGGTTCCTGAAATAATCAAAAATTACTTTAAATGCAAGTGAAACTACTATTTAAAGATGAAAGAAAACTCATTAGTGTGTTTTTAATCATTCTTTCCTATAAGAACTTATTTTTAACTTAAAGGGGACCTATTATGAAATACACGTTTTTTTCTTGTTTTAACATATATAAAGTGGTCTCCCCTCACCCTGCCAGCACAGGGGAGACAAAATACCATGAATTTCTGCAAGGTCTCTGACCCCCGCCGGACAGAGTCCCCCAGTGTCACGTGGTTTTTTTTGAGCCGATTAGAATCTGCTCCTGTCGTTACGTAACGACAGGAGCAGATTTCCATAGGTTCAGACTCCGCTGCTGAAACCACGCCCACAACCAGCTCTCTCCGCTGCTGGAGCGGTCCTTTCATTGAGCCAGTCGGACGCGGCGCCGCGGCGGAGCGGATCCGGGTTAAATCATCCAGGTTCCCGGGTGGTTTGGGAGCTGGGTCCTCGGGGGTCTGTCCCAGGTCGGACCAGCTTCACTCTCCGAGATTTTCAGGCAAATCTGTCGGTTTGATCACCGGTAACCGACGATGCGCCGCGGATGCGCTCCGGAGCCGATCTGTGCGCCGGCCGTGGGGTTGCAGCGCCAGCGCGCAGAATCCGCCGGGCAGATCCGGCTGAAATTCCGCTGGTCGGTCCCCGGGAGTCCCTGCTACCAGTCCAGGCCGGTTCCTGCGGTCCCGGCCGGTCGGAACCGGTCAGATTCCCCCGTTAAAGCCGCGGTGACGCGCGCTGCTCCAGCAGCGCTGCTCCCGGGCGCCTGGCGTGGCTCCGGGGCCAGCGTTCAGCATCCGCCGGGTAGATCCGGCTTAAATAGTGCATAAATGTTATTTATATACAACTCATATTTTATTTTTTTAACAATAAAGTTTCCATTTGTGAAAATTCAGTGTTGTGATAATTTACAGGCTCGGGCTGCTCTGGCGGAGCCAGGTTTATGCTCCTCCCCTGCTACACGTCATTCAGGGAGCCAATCAGCACAGAGTCTCATTATCATACCCCCCCCTTCCCTAAAAATGAGGCGCAGAAAAAGAGGTTAGAAGCGGTAAAACTAGTGACAGGGCCCACAGGCTGGATTTATGATTTATGTAGAAAAAACAAGCTTTAGATTGTTTTTAAGACATTCAAGGCCTGTTTAAAATATACATTAAATGCCATAATAGGTCCCCTTTAAACCATTACATCTGTACAATGTAGCATCAACTACGGTACTTTATTTTTCTTAGTGAGCATCCACAGACTAAAATTTTAAACGGCATTAGACTTTTCCTTTAAGAGAATCTGGATACCTTCAATGTTCTACAGCTGAAAGAAAATCAACTTCGTCGTGGTATTTCTTGCAATATTCTTGCATGATTGTATTTTTCATTTTCAACGAATAGCCAATTTCACTTTTTAAGAACTGTAATCAACTACACAAAAAATCCATCCTTTTTTTTCCTGCTTCAAGTCACGACAAAGCTGAAACCTATTCCAAGAAAGGGTTAGCCAGTATAGGCTCCAAATGTGATTAATTATGTAACCTTAACCTGTTTTCCTGGTGACGATGTCTGATTGTTCATGACTCTGCCATGATCTGTTTAACAGCTGGGAAGAAAGTGCTGATATGTCAGTTTATGCTGACTTGTCGGAGCCAGCAAAGCTTAAAAAAAGTTGAAAGTAAAATTATCCTTAATGTGAAGTGATGTGACATCACTTTGAATTTTGGGTTTCTAGTTTTACTTGGTGACATATAATATCCTCCTGTATTGAGGCTATCTTTACATGGACGGTGACTGCATTCTACCTATCGGAGCTGTTTTTATGCAAATACCGTTAGATAAACTCAAAAATCACATCTCAGTCAGCTTCTACTAAACATGATACAGTGACAATTTAATCCGTCCAAACATGTTATGGCAAATCCTCCTCAGTGACTTACAACATCTACTGCAGGAGCATTTCTTACAAGATGATGCTGCAGCCAAGCACAACTGAGACTATTTACTTTCTGTTTCTGACTCATGTTTTGGATCTATAGGTCTACCAGAAACACATGTGTTATACTCTCAACTGTACAAGAGCAGATCGTGTGCCACATGTTTGCTTGTTTAAACTATTGAGACAGACACTCTTCATATTTTTTTTAAGCTACCAGCTGTCTCTTCTCTTTCAACAGTGTGCGGCCTTTCATCTCAGCCAAAGTCTGACCCCATGTGCTCCCAGAAAACAAACTGTAACGTGACCACACACACACACACACACACACACACACACACACACACACACACACACACACACACACACACACACACACACACACACACACACACACACAAACTGACAACAGCAGGAAGACATCAACACATATAAACTGGATTATCTCAAACTCTGAGCTGGTTTTCTTTGTTTTTCTTGGTAATTTATGAGTTTGAGCAAAACTATTTCTTTACCCGAACAAATTTAAAGATTTGCCATTTCTGTGCTCTCGACTGCCCGGTGTGTGTTTGCATATGTGTGTACGGAGGCAGGGTGTGAAGTGTGTGGTTGTCATGGAAACCTCACTCAGACTTCCTTCCCAGTTTTATCTGAGCATGCTGCATAGTGCATACCTCTCTGTGTCTTTCTGTCTTCCTCCCAGTCTGTCCGTTTGTCTGTCTTTTCCCCCTGCAAAGCCCTGAGTCTAGTTCTGTTTCCGTGTGTGTGTTTGTTTGCAGTTGTGAACTTCAGTCACCAGTCAACCAGACACAAGTTTGAGGGATTTAACCCAGCTGTTCATCATAACTGTGGTGCAACACTAATTACTGACAAATTAAATGCACAATGCACCTGTGAACCACTAATAAGATAAACCAGCACTGTTGACACAACTGGCACGCTTACGCAAGGATCACATTACATAACATGCTCTTCCAGAGGGTCTCTCCATCAAACCAAATTGTCATCATCTTAAGCTGTGCAAAGGCAACTTAGAAGCACTTCTGAATGACAACCATTGAGAAACGCATCCCAAACTACTCAAACTAGACATGATGGATTGTGCCCTGCAAATTTCTTGCAAAAAGAGCCCCAGAAGCACGACTGTTTGATTTACGCACGGCAGGATTTTTGTGAAGTGTGACTGAAAACATAAAACTGCATGGCATTTTTGGTGAGATAGCTTTCCACTAACAGCAAACATGACGACTCACTGGGAAAGTTCTCAGAGAGCTTGACAGAACTAAATACCTCCCATGCAAAAGCTCTGTGAGGTGAAATGCACATTCAGCTGGTTGTTGTCGAGTTTAAGACAAATTTCCCCAAGCGGGACAATAAAGTATATTGAAATGAGTTGAACTGAATCCTTTAGTCTGATATATACGTGAATGTTGATCTCTACCAGTGTTTCTCAGCGATGATCCTGAACAAACGGTGTCTTCAAAATTATTTTAAAACATCGTTCAACTACTGAAGGCCCCGGAGCTATTCTGTTCATAACCTTTAATGAATGAAAATATATTGATTCACTGGTAAAGATCAATCAATTAATCAATATTTTGCCCTTGTTTGAATCATGTCATGTATTGCGTGTTTTCCTTTTCTTTTTTTGTTTAATCCGATGTTCATTAGCCCCTCCATTTTATTCTTCATTTGTTTTACATCTGTCCTTGTGCACCATTGTTGCTTATGGCTTCAGAATTTGATTCTGATCTTTGCTTTCATCACTGCACATATTTTACTATATTTTGGATACTATTAAAAAAAACACTGCCTGTAGTTCTTTACCTTGAAAGGTTTCATGATATACAAATTCAACTTATTGTTTAAAGTAGAAAAGCAAAGTATGAGTTGCAGCCCAGTGAATGGACCCACCTACCCCCAAACAAAGGTGGCTGGTAAAAAAAACAAAAGTGTCCACTCTGAAATCAGTGTTTGGTTTGTCCTTTCTAAGATACGGTTGTAATATGGCACCATTGAGAGAACATAAAATAACTATTTCTTAGGTAATAAAAACATAATGATTCTGCTTTTCATGCTATGGAACGATGAACGCTGTCCTGAACAGCAGCTTCTGCTCTCTGCATATCCTGCAATATTCACAGCAAACTGAGGGTATTTAACTGAGAAGCAAAGACTTGTACAGCAAATCAAAATATCTTTCTAATATTTGTTCTCACACAGTGCTCAGTGTCAGTCACGGGTAAGAACATTAAACATGTGCAAACAGCTCATTCACAGCTCTGCTGCCCGGCATTCCTCTGCAACTGACAGCACAAAGTAGAGGCAGCGATATGTGCTAGTTCTGCTTTTCTAGTTGTGCTTTTTCTGTCACTGGTTTGACAAAACAACTATATTTGTCACTGCTGGTTGACACTTTCTCAAAAAAGAGGGAAGAAAAAAAATCTAAAAATTACCAACCAGGTCACCGGTTGACCTCAACTGTGATGTTCGCTGCTCTACCTGACAAAGAAAAATCCCAATACTTTACTCAAAACTACAAAGCAATATTCAGGGCAAGCCCTAATTAAAACGGTTATCAAAAATTAATTACTTTAACGTTGTTACTCTACCCTAACTTGAGCTTCAAGAAGCAACAGATTTACTACCATCTATCTAACCCCAAGCAACCATCATATATGTATTGTAGTGATGACAAATGGTTCAGGTGCAGTGACACTCTTGCACATGGTTAATGCAACATTGGAGACACCAATTATCGCACACAGCTGATATGAAAATACTTCACAATATTTTTTTGCTGATAAATTCAGCTCAGCAGTTTTACTGTTTATCAATTTTCACTTCTTCACATTTCCCCAAAACAGTGACATCCGACCCAGTTCCGGCATGCAAGCTCATCACACGCTTTTGACAGTTGCTTGACTCCTCACGTGAGATTTTCACTTTCAGTTTCTTTCATGTGACTATTTTCAGACATAAGGAAGTATAAAACTAATAAAAAATGAATTTCCGACAGGGTTAGAATTACTGAAACAAACAATGGTACAGTAACCTGTGGGATAAAAAAAATCTAAAAAATATGAGTGACTTTATGGCCTCATGTCATTTTTCTAAATTAGCTTTCCAACTGTGTCTCCGTAAGCTAAACTTCTGACTGAGTTGGGCCTTTTCTCTAATAAGTATAATATATTTAATTACAGTCTACTCTCTCTTCTGTGTGTATTCCTGACAGGGAGTGGGTGTTAGACCAGCTGCAGCTGGGTACACTTTCACCTCCTATTATCTCACTGCCACACACACAAACATAGTTAGCATTTTTGAACAACACACTATATTTGAAAGAGAGTCCCTGGTCCAGCGAGGGAGGTCCTATAACCAGAGGGTCAGCAATTTGAATCCCAATCCCCTCTGTGCATCAGCGTGACCCTAGTCACGGCACCAAAGCCCACATAATCTTCCAGTGTGATCATCGGTGTGTGACTGCAGGAAAAAAGTGCTGGAAGCTCTAATAGAGTGCATTTATACAATAACAAACACTGTGAGGGTTTGTGCCAGTGGGTTGATGATAATTGCATTTTGTGTCACTTTAAAAACAGTGACAGGTTTAAAGAGGACTATATAAGTGTAGACCATCTACTGTTTGAAAAGACGTGACCAGTAACAAACCAGAAATACTGACAACTTTCACGCAAAGCAAACATTTTCACAGAAGAGCAGTTGCTGAAACTGGTAGAAGTTGAGAGATCAAGAATTAAAGACAACTTGCTAACAACACAGGTCTGACAAACATTATGTGAATCTTTTTGTTTTTCACTGTTGGTGGAAAAAGAAGATAAAAAACAGGAGCGTAAAGACATTATCTTTGGCCCTTGGAAACCAACAAATTGGATTATTTTCTGACCTTTTCCAAGCTAAATGAGATCATCTGTGGTTAAAAACAGCCCTTGAAAGGGTTAGAAACAAAAAAAGCAACAAAAAAAGAAACATAACGCCGAGAATAGAGTGTAATAGAATATATTACATTTTAATAATAGAGCTTGGTAAAAATGGACCGATAAAACCAAAGTCATGTAACTTAAATTATTTATGTAACATTTTTGGTGTCCTTTTTCTGCGTACATTTGTGTGTGTGCGTCTGTGTGTGTGTATCCGTTCATGACGTTGGATACAGGAAGCCTGCTTCTTTCCCTCTGACCTTCCTCCCTCTATTTATAAGCATTGTCTCTCACTCATGCTCATGTCGACTTTACCATCAGCAACGTCTGACCTGATTGTCAATATTCTACAGCATATTAACTACAATGCGAATGCTAATCACATTTCTTATTTGATCATATCATCCATCATAAATAAGTTATCTTTTCATCTAAATTAAAGCAAGAAAAGACCTGTCAATCAAACTGACTCTTTGGAAAACCAATTAAAGTTGACAGACAGGCAACAGATACACTCAATACTTCCTGCAGTTCTGGCGTTCCTGTGTTGTTGCAATTCTACTTAACATTTGTTTTTAAGCATTTATTATTTACAATTTGATGTCACAGTCATATCATGGCTGTAAAGATTATGATATCTGTCCATACCTCAATCTCATTTTGGTTTTGAAACAGCCATTTTTTTTGTCATGTCTGACCTGGCTATTATAATTTTTGCTTATTTAGGTTCCTACAAAGACCTTCGATCAACCACGAGTAAAAGAAAACAGGCTGTCAGTATGCTCTAATAATTTAATTTTGGTCTCCTAAATGTTGTTAACTTCAAAGCATATATCTTAAGACTTAAACAGGAGGGTGGTGTGGTTAAATGTTAGAGAAAGATTTTGTCACAAATGTTTTGCCATCTTTGGGTATTTATTCTGTCATCACTAAAAAAAATGCCTGTATCAAAACATGCAGCAGGATACACTTACTGCCCTTAAAATAAATAAATAAATAAATAAATAGATATCTGGGTCTGATCACTGATCAATCAAAGCCTGTCACTGGAGGAGATGAATGTTGTGCCAGTTCTGTAGTTCACTCGTGTACTATGCAACATTACCTCGCCTGAGCAGATGACTAACGATAAGGACAGAAACAGGAAGACAAGACAGAGTGAATGTATAATAAGATGGAGAAGAAGATGAGAGAAAAATGCAAGAGGACACGAGAGGGAAGAAGAGAGAGAAAAAGGAAAAGGATATAGTGTGAGAAGAGAGAGAAAGGAAAGGAGGGAGCTTCTGTGGGCGATCTTGGCTTTGCCCAAAGGCCTTGGCTTCTCTCCTCGTCCTCATCTCTCTCTTTCACATTTTTTACTCTCTCTTGCATTCTCCGTCTCTCCTCTCTCCCCACAACCTCATCCTCATCTATCTCAGCTCGTTATCCCTCCATCCACCCACTATGCATCTGAAATGTATTCAATTAAAACAAAGCAGCAGCTCCGTAGGAAGATTGGTTCCTTAGCATTAAAAAGCAGTTTTTTTCAGCTGAAACTTTTACTCATTTTCTTTTCCACTTAATTTGAAGTGCTACTTCACCTTTTTAAACCATAACTGAACAATTTTACTATTTTAATCCAACCAGAAAAAAGTCCTGAATGTCCCTGAAAAGCAAGAATAAAGCCAGTGCATTTCCTTAAACATCTCAAATATAACATGTCTCAAGTATAACAGCCTACATGCTGCATAAAAGGTCATTTTGATCAATATGGAATAATTACAAATGGGATTTCACATAAAATTCAAGCACCATGTCCTTGCCAGCTCCTTACTTTCAGTAGTTAGATGAAACCCCATCTGTTTCGATAACGAGAATAAAGTGAAATAGCTGCTGTGAACTTTCAACAAAGAGTTATAATGATTAAGTGTCAACGCAACATGCAGCTGAAAAACACATAGTCGCACGCAGATAAAGATCTTGCTAGTTTATGCAAAAGGGAGAACAGAGCTTCTTCTTTTTTCCAATTTCTACATTGAACTGTATTGCAAGAGGTTAGATACTACTTTAGATACTACTTAAAAACGCCGAAATAACACCTACTGTACTTTGGGAAGGCGAGTGGTCTGTATCACATACTGCCGTCATAAACGTAACTGACACTGATGTGAAACATGGCTCACTGAATAACACTGACAGCACAACACATTTAGTTTGATCTTATATTAGTTTACGAGACAGGAGAAAGGAGTGTAATAGGCAGGTAATGTTCCAGAGGCGAGTTTGTTAACGTCAGCACCGTGGGAGACTGCAGGGGCTGAAAATGCAAACTGCAATCTCCAAATGAAGTGTCAATAACACCACACACATGTTCCCTGTAGGTGATAGCAAGCAGCTACTGACAACCGTGAAAACCGGACAAATATTTTAAAAAAATAGATAGATAAATAGGAATAGATAAATAACTGACTTCATATATATTGTTCCTCACCTCAGCATCAAGCCAGATATTTATGATTTTTATGATGTTAATGATGATGTTTTGGTGTGTATGTGGGATGGAGGAGAGGGGTGTGGGGTATATGTGTGCTGTGTGGGTATCAATGTGAGAATGTGTGTGAAAAACATCATGTGTGTTTAGAACTAGGAGTGTGTGAGTCTTTATATGTTGATATTGATTTTATTACGTAAAGCACTTTGCGCTACCATTGTATGAAAAGTACTATAAATAAAGTTTGCTTTGATTTGATATAAAACAAAACAAAAGTATCAACTCTAACAGAAGCATCATCAGTCAATGATCACACTTCTTAAATTACCATGACTGGATGCTGACTGAATTTCTCACTTGACACTGATTTTGCATAATCACACCAGAGCTTTCTGAAGCAGAGCACAAGGGCCGCTCTGCAGAGTCGGCTGTATGACTGTATGTTTGCGCAGGTGAAAATACTGAGCCAGTAAAAAGGGGAGGTGACTTTTTGAATGCAAAGCAAGTTTCAAACACCACAAATATGAAGTATGCAAAGTGAGGACATACACAAATACATGCAAATGGGTCTTAGTAGATGCAAACTGAGATCAAGCCAAGTCCACAGTAAATGTGTCTGACACTGTTTCACTGAGGCTGTTTTAGAAAGAATAAAGCTTGGCAAAATCATGAATTTAAGTGGTACATGACACTAGATGCAAGACGAACAGGGAACACATGGGAACATTCCTTCTCTGTCACTAAGATACCCAGCGGGATTATTTTCACTGATGTGATCTCGACGGGTTTTCATTCTATTGTCATGTGAATTTGATGAGAACTTCAGAGAAAATGTACACCAGACTTGTCTCTAGTGTCTTGTTTAAAGCCAACGATTAAGGCGCCATAAAGTTACACAAGGATTTGATCAAAAAGAGCTGTGATTTGTTTGGTTTTTGACTTAGAAGTTAGTTGGAGAGAATCAAAAAGGAATCAGAATAGAAAAATGATGATGAAACCTTACCAGACGAAACTGACTACCAATGACAAAGAACAAGAGAGACAACCTATTACTGCCCTCAAAATAAATAAATAAATAAATAGATATCTGGGTCTGATCACCAACTGATCAATCAAAGAACAAGAGAGACAACATATATATCACATTATGGGCTGGATTCCTCGCCCAGATGTACTGTCTTTGCTTACACAACATTTTTTGAATGAGAAAATGCACCTTTCAAGTGAAAAAAAACAACTTTCTTTTGGTCTAATTACTTGAATCAACAATGGTGGAAAGACATTTCTTAACGGATTGTATTGAGTAAAAAGAACTGATGGGATTTTAGCAGTTTGCAATTAAAAATATTCCTCAAAGAAACAGGTTTGAGTTCAAAACAAAACAACAAAAACTGTGTGACTAGACATTCTTGCCTCTTCTTCTAAATCAAACACGATACATCATGTTCACTCCCAGAGGAAACGGATGATCATCCATGGGATTAATAATGAAAGAAACGCTACTTAAGTACTGATCTGAATGACAGTCTCATCTTCCTTAAACACACATCATCCCACAAGGTGTTCACCTTTTCCCCTTTAAAACAAGCATTTAAAAGGCCGATGGAAATAAAACTGCACTATATTTTACATGTTGCGACCTACAATAAGAGTGCCCATTAAAGTGAGGAGGTGGATGGATGGATGGATGGATGGACGGACGGACGGACGGACGGACGGAAGGACGGACGGAAGGACGGACGGACGGACGGACGGACGGACGGACAGACGGTAATTCTTTGATTTTGATTTTCCAAAAACACATTTTCAAACAGAAATCAAAAGCAACTGAAATGCTAATTCATGTTGATCCTCACATTGGCAGGACATGAAAGCAGCAGAGAGAGCTCAGGTAAGTTCAGGTGAACTACAGCTGAATGCTGAAACCTTCTCTATCAAACAGGAAAATAATTTGAAGATTTAAAAAAAAAAAAAAAAAACACTACACAGAACCATTCTGAAGTGGCTGCTTCTGATTCTGTGACTTCAAAAATAAATAAAATATTCAAGCGAACTGTAACAGTTACATGGAAAGGTTTATCAAGGTCTCGGATTTTTGATATAAGTTAAAAGGACAGCTGTAAAGTTTATACTGTATTTAAAACGGTGACTAAATTCTATTACATCTTGAATACTGTGTGGGTATTAAAACAAATTGCCCTAAACCTTTCTATTCTTACTTGACAGATAGAGATTTTCCAATACATCTTGGTGAATTTTCATCAACTTTAACATGAGGGGTCCCTCAAGGGCCCATTCTTGGCTCTTGGCCCTTTTGTTTATTATGTATATGCTGTAACTGGGTTATGTTTTGCATAAACACAATGTCTCCTTCCACTCTTTTGTGGATGACCTACAAATCTGTATGAAGGACATTAAGACTTGGAAGGATTTAAACTTACATTCCCACAATAATAGGACAGAAGTCATTGTGTTTGGGCTTTAAAATGACTTTGATCTGTTTCATGCCTTTTTAGGACCCCTTACATCCCCAGTCGTTCCTCCGTTAAGAGTCCTGGTGTTACTTTTGTTAGGGCTTTTAAGTTTGACAGACAGATTAGCTCTGTAGTAAAAAGTGCTTTTCATCATCTGAAGCTTTTGGCTAAACTCAAGCCCTATCTGTCCACTTAAGACCTCAAAAGAGTGGTCCATGCTTTTATTACAAGGCTGGACTATTGTAACTCTATACTTCGGGTTAGGCGAGTCCTCCCTGCAACGCCGGCAGCTGGTACAGGACGCTGCTGCTCAATTGCTGATCGCCAAAAAAGAAGGGAAACCACATCACTCCTGTTCTCTCCTCTCTGCACTGGCTTCCAGTTCCTCTTAGGATTGATTTTAAAACCGTATTGCTTGTTTATAAAGTCTTGGGTGGCATTGCTCCTCCTTACCTCGCAGAACAGAGGTCTGCTGATCCTCGTTGTTCTGAGATGCAACCAAAGAAGAGTGTGTTTTTGCAATAACTGCTCCAAAGTTGTGGTTCAACTATCCAGCCAATATTAGATTTTTCCATAACTTTGGGGGCTTTTAAATCCACATAAAATCTTTTCTCACTGGCTTTTAACTAAGTTTAACTTGACATCCACGTCGCATTTTTGCAATCTTATCATAAGCGATGTATTTTATATACATTTTCTTTTGTTTTGTACTGGTAATACTGTTATGTATTTTAACCCTCCCCCAACATGATCCCCCAAAAAGATTGTATTCTCAAAATGTCTCAAATGTCTCAGCGGAAGTATTAAGCCCCCAAAAACAAAAACAGCAATAGATGAGGGAGCTGATATAACAAATACTGATGTATAACCAGAGAGCAGAAGCTGAAACTCAAAAAGCTTTTTTCCCCAACCATCTGAACACAGAAACCAGTTTAACCAACTGCTGCTGTGTCTATTCATTTAAGTGACCACAGCAATTAAACTTGTGGCATGTTAAAAGTGATGCATACATGTTACCAGCTCCATCCGAGTCAGCTTTCTGTCCAGGGTTCTCATTCAGCCATGACACACTTCAATTGCTACGAGATTAACGGACCGCCTTACATGTCTGAGAGGATATACACACAGATGTGTGCAATCAGACGCCAGAGGGATGTCGACACTTTATGTTCGGCTCACGCTACTATCATTTAATACATGTCATGAACCGGAGCCAGAACATAGGGATGATACTACCCTCCTCTCACTCGTACTCCCTCTCGCTCATATCTTCCTATGACACCTACATAATTACACAGTCTGTCAGTGTGTGTGTGTGTGTGCGTGTGTGTGCGTGTGTGTGTGTTTGTGTGTGTGTGTGTGAGCGAGCATGTAATGTGGGGGTGGCATTAGATTCATGCTGAGCATCTGTATCTGACCTTTACTGCTCAGAATAGACGCACATATGGAAGACAGCAAAGATTTTTAGAAGCGGAGTGGTAAAAAGATAAAAGAAGAACACCGGGATGGGGCAAAGGTTTATAAAACCACAGAGAAAGCAAAACCAGAAAAAAGAAGAAGAAACAGCAGGAGAAAAAGCAAAGAATTTCTTATAAAAATGTAAGAAAATTAAATTTTTACTGTAAAAATGGTGAAAACATTGAGGATGTAACCCGTCTATCTAACCTGAGGCTACAACTGGCTAAAAAAATTAATCATTCACCGAAGACTCTCATTTAACCTGAGCAATTAGTGCACAACACCACTCATCCATGAGCACACACCGAAAGAGAGAAAGCGAGATAAAGATGCTGTCTCACTAATTATAGCGTGTCTCTGCAGCTGAAGTCTGCTGGGTCATGAACGAGTGTTCAAGTGTGCAGGCGTGCACATGAGTACACGTGTACATCGCTTTGAGTCATGTACAAAAGGAAAAGGTGAAAAAAAGAGCAACAAAAGCATTAAACCAGATAGAAAAAAGAGGAAGGGAGGTTTAAATAAATGCATTATTATTTAAGCACAAAGTAGTATGAATATAATGTGTATGTTCCTGTGTGCGTGTGTGTATGTGCATGCGTGGGTGCGTGCATGTGTGTTAGAGAAAGCTTTGAGTGGGGACTCATCTTTCTGAGTGCTGAGAGACGATCAGAGCTGGGTAATCCTACCTGCGTGGTCACACACACACACACACACACACACACACACACACACAACCATTCTCAAAGGACTGTTAATCCATGTCGTGCACACATTTGTGAATATAGGAGAATTTATCTGAGTGTGTCTACACTGAAACCTATAAATAGCAAAGAGGTGTACAGCAGCAAGTAGATGAGCCTGCAGAGAAAAGTTCAAAATGACAGAATTGAGAGAAAACACGAAATTTAAAGCACAAAAAAAGCAACAGTAGGACATTTTGGCAGCATCTAAAGTGGTCACAGTAAAACACAAATCCCTCTTGACCATAGACCTCGCCTGAATGTAGCAGCTGGCTGTGAGCTTCGCAAAATTAGTCAGCACCATTTGGCAACACAGTCTCAAATCTCTCTCATCCATCAAAACCTCGGATATGCCTTTGAAAGACGATTATATCGGACAATAAAAGCACCAAAAACAAACATGGAAATGTCAATAGTATACTGTCTTTTTTTTAGTCTCTTATCTGTAGAATCCACCAGCAGAAAATTCAGAGTAAACTTTACAAGGTTTCAAGTATCTGTGGAAGTTTAAAATGCAATTTTTTTTTAACTTGGAAAATGAAACACATTTTTGTCTTTCCAAGTGAGCCTGAATGACTTGAAAACAAAATAATAGCATTTTTTTCCTGACATAAATTGCAACTGCAATTATTGAGTTCAAATTGAATATTCAGATTCCATTAGATATATAAATAGGAATAAAAAATAGAGCACTGCTTAAATTTATTTCCAAGTCCTGCAATAAGTAAAATATTCTGAAATAATACAAAACATAAAATGTGTTTAAAACCTGTTCTCAACAACTGAGTATGGTTGCAGATCCAAAGCTATAAAAACACCAATGGCATTAGATCTGAATTACTGGCAAAAGCCTGTTTAGATGCCAAAGGTAAACAGTACTGGTTTCTTTCCTTGCAGCAGAGATTTGCAAATCACGTGGTGCCGTTTCAAATGTGAGGTGTTGCCAGACATATGCCCGATTGCTGGTGAACAACGTCGGCACACTGCTCTCGTCTGATCTACTTGTCGTTGTCCATTGTTGCTTTTCACCGGGAAACCCAAGTGTTCCCCAAACAGGACTCCTTAAAGATAACGGAGGGTCTTCACCAAAGATCCTCTATACACAAGATAGCGCATTGCCGTTACTGGCAATGGTTTGAAATGGTATACACTTCCGGTCTCCTAAGTGGGCGTGGCCTCCCTCTCCCTACATCGTTTTGGAACATACAACACTAGATACAGTACAACTTTCTTCCAAAAAAGGCTTAAATAATAAAAATAACAGTATTATTAACCAAAGAAGCAAGTTTTATATTCGTTTTAAACTTCATTTTATCCGTTGGGAAAACGGTGAGAGCCAAATCTCGCGAGAGTGTGTTGCTCAGACAGAGACAGGTCTCAAACAAAGTTCATTTTCTCCTAATCCGTCGGTCTGAAAATTTCCATTTTGGTGTCAGAATGTTCAGAAGGTTTGTGGCTTTTGAAAAATGGGTCCCATATTTACTTAGGTTACTATGGGGCGAAGAAATTGGTAATAATCTGTGCTCACGTTCACTTTTCCCATAGGACTCAATAGGCTCCGGACCTACTTCCGGTCTCCTAAGGGGGCGTGGCAGTCACGTGACACAGATACAAGAACTCGAACCTTAGTGGGCTGTCTCGGTTTATAGAACGTCTCTGTCTTCACTTCTTGTTTGCATCAACCATGGCGGCTAGCAGCTAGCGGATAAAAAAAACTCACATGCCTATAAACTTCCAGTCCGCGACTTAAGATTTCCTTGTGTGAACTCGGATTTGAAGTACGCTCTGCGCGCAAAACGAGCCTGTTAACTAGCTACTGTTAAACATTGTATTCATTCAGATCGGTAGACATCTGCAACGTACCGACGGCCCTGTACCGAAACGGTTCGGTAAGAATGCGTGTACCGTTACACCCCTATTGGAAGGGGAACATGAGTAACATACAGTACATACAACAGAGAATAGCATATCTTGTCAAGACTTTTTCAACGTTTTCAAACCCATATTACTATGTTCATAAACAGCATGTCTTTAGACGAGACCTCAGGAACAGAGTTGGTCATTTGTTGGTCTCCATGCAGCTTTTTTAATACGGCTTTATCATCACAGATGACTCAGAAGTCACTGTCTACTTCACTGACTTGGCTGAAAAACATCATTAGTAGCTTTGCATGATGTTTCAAATGTGTTGACTGTGGTGCTTTCTTAAATGTCAGTTATAGTTCATTGTGTCGCACCTTGTTGTGGAAACTGGATGTCAGCACATTTTGCGGTCCTCTTTCGTGCTGTACATATCCTTGCAGGCCACTTTCGGTTTTAAATTCTATTCATTTTTCAGCTCTATTTACTACAACCTTCACTCTACAGGATGATTTTATAAAAAGCAACCGAGAAAGAACCTGCCAAGTTTAGACTGTGTTATTTTTCATGGACACATTATGCATACAGTATTTTTTTCTTTCACTGATTGTGAGTTTTCAAGTATGACTGCCAACTGGGGGTCACACAGAGCGATAGCATTAGTTAGGTCTCCATAAAGGAGTTGCAAATATCTATTGCCTGGCTATTTCCAGCTTCTTCTTGTTTGTTTTATCTGTGAGTTACATCTAGTTATATCCAGCTGCTGCCTTTGGGGATTGAAAATAACACATTTGGTGTTTACAAGTGAAAATGATGTGAGTATTTTTTTGGACACTGAGTGGGAAGGTCGGGTCCAAAAAGTTTTATGAAGAATCAAAAGACAAATTTGGTGAAGCATTTTAATGCCAAATGGGCATTTGCCAGGTGTAAATAGAGCCACTCTAGTTCCCCCTCAAAAACTCTTTCCCAGTGCCTCCTCCTAAATATCAAGCGTACACTGTCTTACAAATCACATCTTTAAAGGTTTCTCAGTGAAGCTCAAATGACAATTTCCTTCTGACTGATGCCATTTGTCACGATTCCTTTGTCTTAGTGAATTAATATTTACTTTAACTCCTATTAAGTGAATATGCATTAATGTCCATTGCTACCATAAATGACTTCACAGCATTGAGTTTTATTGTCAAACTAAATTAAGTCCAGAAACATCCAGAGAAACTTCATTTACTTTCACGTAAGAAAATCAGCAATATCTTCATTCAAGACTGCATTCACGATTGTTATTCTGTTCTGTCATAATCATCAGAAGTTATACATGTAATTTTTATAACACCAAACGCCACACCTGTCATGCAAACCACAGTCGCTAGAGCAGCGTAACAGAGGCGGAGCTGGAGTTGCAGTGATGAAGTCAGTGTCACCTCAGCAGTCAACACCACAGGTTCATTATCGAGACAGATGGGCTCGTTGGAAGGGAGATCAGGTGCTACTTCCAAAATGAAATGCATACCAAGAAAACATGGCTTGACTTTCTCATCCCGTCTGCTCTTTCTGGGAGTTGTCATCTGTTTAGTTAGCCGAATTCTGTTTACTCTTCTGATTTGACGCAACTTGTGAGCTCTTCTTCTCCTTCTATTTGTATTTTTGTGAGTAAGTCGGTAGTGTAAACATTAGCAACAAAAATATCCAAACAAAAGAAACCTACAACAATAGAGAAACTTGAAGGGATAAAACCAGAAAATAGAAAAGCTTGCAACCAAAGTGAACCACTTTGGGCCCCTGAGTAAGGCCCTTAACCCTAACAGCTCCCCGGGCGCTGTAAAGATAGCAGCCCACTACTCCTAGTCCAACTAGAGATGGGTTAAAACCAGAGAATAATTTCCCCTTGTGGGATGAATAAAAGTTAAAAATTAATACATTCCTGAAGTCTGATTATTCCCTTTCTTGTTCTCCCCAAAAAGTCACAACCCTTGTAAAAAAATATACAAGTATCCAAAACACATACAGTAATTACTACAGTTTAACCCAGACATCAAGCCATCCAGCCAGACGCTCATTAACACGGACATCAAGCCCACTAACCAAGCCAGTCAATCATCTAGTTTCCCGCTCGGTTTATCACAAAGCTTTTACTGACATAGACCACTGCACCAAAGTTGTGAAGGCCTGGCCTCACAGCAGCTTGGAGACAATCAGTAACAGCAATCACTAACCGCCAGCAATCCAGTCCAGTCACTGAGTCAGTCAATTAGCCATGCAATCAATCACAGAGCCAGCTGTCCATCCAGACACATTTACACACAGTTAGTCCGTAAATGTGTCCACTTCCATCTTGGTTGCCTATGTTTGTTTTTGATGGAGAGGAACAATTTTAGCAAACCATTTTAGGATCATTTACAAAATTGTCGCCAGGAGCTAACCAGTACAACTAGAGCTCTAGTCTTCATTCGGTTCCATGAGTATTCAATGAAAACAGAAAAAGTTTCAGACAAAAGCATGAAAATTATTTATTTATTTTTTTGTCTCTTTCAACTTTGAAACATTGAAAATTAGTAGTGATGCACCGAAATGAAAATTTGTGGCCGAAACCGAAACCAAAAATGACAATAAACACTTGGCCGAATACCGAATAACATACCGAACATGGTTCTTTGCAGTTTTTCATTTATTTTCCCAATCTTTTCACCATTGCATAAATCAAATACATGTGATTTAAGCAATCTTTTCAAAGAAAAATATATTTTTCTAAATTACAAGGTAGAAATATTTATTGAACATGAACAACTGAACATTTTTTAATTTCCCAGGATTATTTTAATATTGCAGGAGACATTATGCCAACAAAGCACAATAACTTAAAATAAATAAATTAGTAAAATAAATGTTTTGGCCATCTTTGAGTTTACATTAGGGCTATAACTGACTGCTGAAAAATTGTAACATAGGCCTTAAAACAAAAAAATGCATTGAATGTATTAAAGTGCATTGTAAATAAAGCGCAAAAAAAGTGGATAAACCCACAACAAATGAATAATTGTCCTGGGCATTGATTGCAAACAGCCATTCTTGTATCATTCTCAGCCACTTTGAAATACTTCCACACTGCTGACATGTTTGCTGCATTTAACACCGGATCCCCTCACTCCACGCTGTTTGCTGTTTGCTGTTTGATTGCGTCATCTAAATACGCCGTTACTAATTGTTTGGTTTTTCCCCCACTTATTCCACCAAACACAGAAAGTGTTTTTTTGCTATTTTCGGCCGAACAATTTCGGTTACCGAACATTCGGTGCATCACTAAAAATTAGTATTAGGGCGGGCAATTACCTTTGACAGGGAGGCGCATGCATTGCATTGTGGTGGATCGTGACAAATTTTACAACCTATTCCTAGCCTGTACCTCCTGCCTTTATATCTGAGGAATGTAAACAAGACACCCACCGATAAAAAGTGACATGGAAAGGTGAGCAGGGCAACTATTTGGTCATATTGTTGCTCTGGTTCACTACATTATGGGTATTTAGATGACTGTAGTTTGTACTTATGTGGTTTAACCTACAGTTGTTGACTGCAATAGTCATCCTTTTTTATTTCACTATAACTGACACAATGACTTCCTTTACAGCATTTAATCCTCGTTTAACCAGATAAATACAACATGACCTCTGATGACCTGCATTGACTATCCTTTGTTAAAAAATAAAAGGCCAAATAAGTGAAGCTAGCTCTCCTTTCATAATCAGAAGTGTCTGGTGGGGAGAGGAAGTCATTGACTAATCTTTCAAAACAAGGTTTTTCTTCAGCTAGGTTCCTCTTCTCTTCTATTAAACAACCAAGAGTCACTTCTCTTTTCTCTTCTGTTTTGCCCTGTTTTCCAGCCCCATTTCAAAGCACGAAAAGCCTCTTACAGTCAGCCAGACGACTAATAAGGAGCGGCTCCTGTTAGCCAATCCCTCTTAATGCCTCAGCACACTGCATTATGGGCAAAATACCCCAACACACGCCGGCACGTACACACTCAACACTTGCCCTCTCAAGCACTCCTGAAAAGGCTAGGAAAGGAGGAGAGCGAGATAAGTCAGAGATCCCACTGTTCCAAAAAAAGACATCATCAGTCTTCATCTTCCAGAAAATGACAGACGTGCATAAATGTTCGCAAACGCACCACCAGCCAAGTGTAAGAGTGGTGTTTGAAGAGGGTGGGGGGGTTGAACTTATGCCCCTGCTTGGCTACAGCATGTGGGCAGAGAGAACAGCCTAAAACAGGATAAAAACTCATCATTATTGAGACACACTTTCTCATGTGCACATTTGTTATTCAAGGAAGCAAAAAAATGTTGGCTTCCAAATGAATGCGTCAATCCTGACAACAACAAATAGGATTTAAGGTTAGGATCAAGGCTGATATGATTAGTTTGTTCCTATTTTTCTCTTAAAAAGGTAAAAAGATAAATAAATAAATAAAAAAACATTCAAAATAAAAAAGGAAAAGCTAACAGACAATATTGGAGCCTGTTCATAGACCAAGAGGACTTAATACTTCAGCAGAGACATACCAGACACCAAGACCCATCCCCTTGCCCCAAAACAAGACTTACAGTTTATCTACAACTGTAGTAATTGGTTGATGGATAAACCAACCAACCGAATTCCAGCTGACCTAAATACTTCAAAGCTGTTGCCATGGTAATCACTTCCCAATTCAGTATACTGGAGTGCTTTGTGCTTTTTATTATTATCATCATCTTACTGGTCAAAATTCCCCAATTCACATTATTTACAATAAATGATCATTTATTTAGAAGCTCTCAGACTTTGATCACATGACAGCCTTAACCCTTTAATGCTGATATATGAAATAATAGATGATTTTGTTTTTATTTGAATGTGTTTATTATATACATTGAAATCAATTGTTAATTCATTATTTGTTTTTGTATACATTTTTTTATTATCGGGGTGGTACAGATAAAAAATCCATGTATCAAATATGATACATCTGTCATGATGAGGTTAAAAGGTCCAATTATGTGAGCAAAAAGTCGAAAAGGTCAAGCATCCAGATGAAGTTGTCCTGTCTGGAAAAACTGAAAGAGTTGAGTTGACTTCTTGTGTTACTTGTTTCTCCAACAACTGTACGGAGGAAAGAGACCCTTTACAAAACAGCATATATAAAGAATGCCAATTGGGAATCAATCATCTAATCGATTATGTTTGGGTGCAGTCTGTGCCACACTGTCCTGAAACTAAAGAAATTACCAGAGGAAAAACTGTCAACATATCTATCATGGGCTGTCTCTCTTGTCAAAAGCACTTGTCAAAATGTCCTCCAGTAATGTAAATTTACAATTTAAGAGTATAAAAAGGGGAGTGGGGGTTTGCAGCACAGTGGCGGATTAAAAGTAAATGGCAACTGCACAAAGCATCACACACCCAACTCATACACATGTTTTACAAGATTATATAGTTACTTTAATTAAATTACTTCATCCTCTGTTTTCTTTCTTGTCTTAATGTAGAAAAAACACATGTAAATATGCGTGCAGAAGAGAAGAGAAGAAAAATTGTGTCAGTGAACCTTGTATTTCATCAACAATTGGTGCTCTGATCATCTGTTTAAAAATTCATGAGTGCCTTCAAGCTGTGAGCCAAGTGCTCCACTGAATTTAACACGGCCCGGACTATTAGAAAAAGAAAAATATAGGGGCAGCTTTTTTTACTGCATGCACTGTCGATTGAGCAGGTGTATTCAGGTGAAAGCTCTTGTCCCTTATTGATTTTATCTGGCATCCACTTTAACCATCAGGAGTAATGGAGATGAAGGGGAGGACTGTATATATAAAGGATTAGGTCCTGCTGCTGAGTCCATCCATCAAGCGTGCTGTCATGTTTTGTAAAAAAACTAAAAATGGCAACGTCACTGTAGCACAAAATGTCTGCAAGCCGCCAGAGCCAGTCACTTCCTTTGAGGACTTTCTATGACCGAATACAACAGAATTATTACAAATTCATGGTGCCTTGTAAAACCATGAGTGATATTAATAACATTAATGATGGCTCCGTTCTCTAAAGTGCCCCAGCGATACATAATAATGTAACACCATACACAACAACTGAGCATTCCCAGAACAGAAAGAACGTATTCTCACGCCTGAACTCCTGCACACTTCCTGACGTGACGTGTCCAAGTTTCTGAGGCCTTTTTCCTTCAACAACTGTGCAGAATTAGAATTTAATATATCATTACTGTAAATGAATAGATCAAAATTGAAATATTCACGACGATGCATATATAAAACATGGGCTAAAGAATATGAGCAGTAGAAAATACATTTAGAATAAATCACATAATAAAATCGGTGCTATAACCTCTTCTAGTGTAATGCACATCAATAAGGGTGTTTTCACGCCTTTGTTCATTTACTTGGGTGCAACTCATTCGATGCGTGTAAACTCGATGTATCACACTGCAGGAGAACATCCTCACTGGTAATTGGCCAGATGTCTCTTTCATAGGAAGACAGATTGTAAACACAGGAGGATGTTTTGTGGAAGATACTGTTGCAGTACTTGTCCTGTGTGATATGACGAACCTACATGGATTAGTATTCAGACTGGTGATTCTTTATGTTGTTTGGATTGGATTGAAAATGAAGTGAAGCTACGACTAGAGAGGAATGTTTTAATGCACCGAAATCACTAAAGGCTGTGTGCATTAAACATACAGAACTCCAAGCTACCCGGTTAAGCTCAGATTTAATCCTCACAGAAACTAAAGTCTAATTCAATGCCTCGAATCATGTGATTCTAGGTCTGAGCTCTTGTTTTGGTTCAGCATACAGAACTGCGCCAGAGTTGGCCATTTAATTTGAATCAAGGCCACCCCTTTTTGAGGATGTTGGTCCAGTTGTACAATTGGAAGTACAATTGGTATATTCCCACTGAGCTCAACTCGAGTTGTTTTAAATAGACTAAAGCCTGTAGGTGTGAAAGCAAGTGTGGGTGGAGCAGCATAGGTGCGATATAGTGACCTCTTTGTTTTTCTAGTTTTATGTACAAAAGGCTTGAGGGGAAAACAACTGGTAACTGCTAAAAGCTGGGGGTGGACAGGTTCGTGTTGTCTTTAAGGATGGTGGTGGTTCTGCTGATGTAGCATGTGGTAGAAATGTCCTCCAGGGAGGACAGTGGGCAGCCAGTGATTTTCTCTGGAGTCCTAACCGCCGTCTGGAGCGCTTTCTTGTCCGCATCAGAAGTGCTTGCATACCACACTGACACGCGCTACATTACGAGGCGCTCTGGTTACACAGTGTGAAGGTAGCAAACAGCTTCCTCTCCGTGTTGTACATGCCAGGCACTCAAAAGGACGCGTAGTCTTTACTGTTCGCTTTTGATAATGCAATACGTGTTGGGGAACCAGGACAGATCTTGGACATCAGTATCCAAAGAAACTTGTATGTCTGAACTCTTTTGCCATTTATGCCTCCTTTACGCAAATACTAGTCAGATCTGTTGTGTGTTTCCTGTAGTTTCTGAGGAACATCTTTGGCCCGTGTGCATGTGGGGATCGAGAGGCCTAGTTAGTTAGTTAGTTAGTTAGTTTTATTTGGTCCATTAGTAAATCAAAACATGCACCACAGTAAAGCTGGATATATAAAGAAATGAACCAGAAAAGGTGTAGACTGAAGCCGTAGCTTATATGATGCCTACCCTTTTTTACAATACATCACATCACAACAAATCAAAATAAAATGTATTACACAGATCAATTACAACAAAAGCATGTGATATAGAGGATTTACAGGAGAAGCTGCTCTTGGTCATAGTTTATATTTATCCATTGCCCTAAGTTTAAACATTTTTTTTGAATTTGCGGATAGAACTACACATTTTTAGCTCATCACAGAGACTATTCCACAAGTTTACCCCTTTAACAGAAACACATCTTCTTCTAAAGTTTGACCTTACCTTTATTTTTTTAAACATACAAGTTCCCCTGAGTTCATACCGACTTTCTCTGGGTGAAAACATTTCCTGAATGCAGTAAGGAAGTAGGTTGTTGTGTGCCTTATACATTATAAGAGAAGTCCTTAGCTCAACTAGATCTACACATTTTAAGGTATTTAGTTTAATGAAGTTCGTTGGGTCGCAGTATTTTGAATTATTTACAATTCTATGCCTAAGTCTTGTACACCGGCGAACTGACGCTTTCTCATTAGAAGGTAAAACATCTTTAGAAAAAGAAAAGGAAGTCCAGTTTCCTTGAGTCAAACCTCTGAGGATGACCCGAGTCTTGTAGTTTACTGAGAAGAATGTCTGGGATCATAGTACTAAATAAAGAGCTCAACAAAATAGGGCGTCCCCACACAGTTCTCCTGGTGTTCAAGGTGACAGTTCGTAGGATTGCTAATAAGGATTAAGTGCATCTTAATAAGGATCAAGATGTGAGCATCCACACTGTTGACTGATAGTGTTATGTAAGCAGACACAGCAGGAATCTTCTGCAGGCTCCAGCTGTATCCAGGGTCAAAAATGGGCAAGAAAAGTTTAAAAAAGGTGTCCATAACAATTTAATGATATCATGGTCGTCATCAGTAAAATATAAACTAGGGACTGCTTGGTAGTCTGTTATAGCAAGTTTGATGCTTATTTACATTTTTTTAGTATCAAAAGAATTAAAGTTTATTTTTAAGTTAGTTATTTCACACTGAAAATGCTTGCAGAAACTTTATCATAACTCCCTGCTATTCATTCATCAATTATCTTACATTAGAGAGACAGAACCAGCAAATACAGCATTAACAGAGTAGAGGATTTGGTTATGAACTATTCTTAGTACATAAAATATGAATGATAAAAAGCACAACCTTGAAATTCTCAATTTTTCAGTAGAGAGCGGTGCTCCACGTGCATTTTGATTTGTTGTCATTTCCTTTTCCTAATCGTTTATCTCCAAAAAGGGATCCAAATAACACTGTTGACCACTAACATTGGCATTACAGCGCTGGTATGGGCTCCACCCTAATATAAAAACCTTACTGGTTATTATGCTGGGAGAGAACAGCCCTTTAAATAACACACAAACTACAAGAGACAGACACTAACCATCCCAAAACCCACAGCTCTGAGTGTTCCTAAAATTGGAGAAAAATAATTGTTGGGCAACTAAATATTACTGGCTGCTGTCATCCAAACACACATAACAACCTTTTTCAAGTTCTATATTTCAGTCAAATCTGATTCATAATTCACACTTTTTGTCTTTAACCGAGACATGTTTGTTTTCCTGTTTTGTTTTGTTGTTTGAAGCTGTTTGGAACGAGCAGCTGGGTTTCTTGTTGTGCCCTGTTATGTGTGTTTAGTACTCCTTTTGCTCTGGCCTTTCAGATTTAATTTCCCAGGGGAAAGCCAAAGCTATTGTACTGCTCTGTGGTGTACTGCTGTTACACAATTACTGTAAGTAGAATGACATTACAGGGGTTTCTAAATCTGAAATCCCTCTTTCCTTTCGGCTGTTTCATGTTGTTGCCCTGCGTATATTGTTCACACAAAACGGGTGTAAACTCAGGTCGCGGCCTTAAAAATTGATGAATTCCTTTGAGAGCTACGAAGTAAAGTAGTACATTATAAAATCTATCATGACCTACACTACAAGCTTTTCTACTGTACAAGTAAATCTGCTCTTTAAATCTGTTTACTGGTGAGTGTATCACTACGTTTAAGCATCAATAAGCAGCAGCTGAGACTGTAACTGTGCTATATACATCAGGGCTCTTAAATGCCTTGTTTCTACAAAGTTTCATGCAAGTCACCAGTCTAGATTTATTTTTAGGGCAGGTTAACAGTTATGTCTCCTTGTAATGTAGTCCTCCACTAGGTAATAAAGTAATTGCCTTATAATGCGTCACTACCACCCTGTCATTACTATCACCCCTTTCATTCGTGCTCTTCAATGGCTCTTTCACATTTCTTGATAAATCACTCTCCTTTGACTTCATATCAAACATTCTTCTTTCTTCTCACTCTCTGACCATCGTTTTTTTCATTTCTCTATTCTCCCCTTCTCATCAGTATTCCATCCTAATTGAAAGCTGAATGGAGTTTTATAATTTCACCAACATCAGATGATGAAAGGCCTTTGATCACTGTTTACCCCTGCAGGTGGTAAGCAGCAGCACAGACATGGGATACATTCAAAGCTTTCATGTTATTCCTCTCTTCATGTTTTGGTGCATCTTCCCAGCCTTTTCCCCGCTCCACCATATCTCATGGTCTCTAATAAACACGTGGAAATTCGATACAGTGGAGTGGGAACACACACTAATTATTGCAAACTTTGTTTGTAAAGTGAGCTGTAAATAGTGGAAGGATAATGTTAGAAAATCCTGTCCGGTGGCAGTTTTGGCACCATTTCCCTGGAAGGCGGAGGTAAAATCTCACCACATGATAAGCCGGGTGATGAAACAAAGCATTTGATTGTTTGCATTTTCCCTCTTGGGCAATCGGGTCATGCTGGTGTGTTTAACAGCAGGGAGAGAAGTCAGAAGAAGCTGTCTCGTCTACCAGGTAGAGATTAATTATTGAAGTCCCTGTCTATTAGGAATGGGCGATATTTTACCGTTCACAATATACCGTCAAAAAAATTCCCCACGGTAAGAATTTGTCATCTCGCGATAAAAACGATAAATTCCCGTTGATGACGTTTTTGTGTTAAGCCGGATTTATGGAAGGAAGGAAGGAAGGAAGGAAGGAAGGAAGGAAGGAAGGAAGGAAGGAAGGAAGGAAGGAAGGAAGGAAGGAGCCTGAAAGAAAGAAAGAAAGAAAGAAAGAAAGAAAGAAAGAAAGAAAGAAAGAAAGAAAGAAAGAAAGAAAGAAAGAAAGAAAGAAAGAAAGAAAGAAAGAAAGAAAGAAAGAAAGAAAGAAATGAGCCTGAAAGAAAGAAAGAAAGAAAGAAATGAGCCTGAAAGAAAGAAAGAAATGAGCCTGAAAGAAAGAAAGAAAGAAAGAAAGAAAGAAAGAAATGAGCCTGAAAGAAAGAAAGAAAGAAATGAGCCTGAAAGAAAGAAAGAAAGAAATGAGCCTGAAAGAAAGAAAGAAATGAGCCTGAAAGAAAGAAAGAAAGAAAGAAAGAAAGAAAGAAAGAAAGAAAGAAAGAAAGAAAGAAATGAGCCTGAAAGAAAGAAAGAAAGAAATGAGCCTGAAAGAAAGAAAGAAAGAAAGAAAGAAAGAAAGAAAGAAAGAAAGAAACAAAGAAACAAAGAAAGAAAGAAAGGAGCCTGAAAGAAATGAGCCTGAAAGAAAGAAAGAAAGAAATGAGCCTGAAAGAAAGAAAGAAAGAAAGAAATGAGCCTGAAAGAAATGAGCCTGAAAGAAAGAAAGAAAGAAAGGAGCCTGTAAGAAAGAAAGAAAGAAAGAAAGAAATGAGCCTGAAAGAAAGAAAGAAAGAAATGAGCCTGAAAGAAAGAAAGAAAGAAATGAGCCTGAAAGAAAGAAAGAAATGAGCCTGAAAGAAAGAAATGAGCCTGAAAGAAAGAAAGAAAGAAATGAGCCTGAAAGAAAGAAAGAAAGAAAGAAAGAAAGAAAGAAATGAGCCTGAAAGAAATGAGCCTGAAAGAAAGAAAGAAAGAAAGAAATGAGCCTGAAAGAAAGAAAGAAAGAAAGAAATGAGCCTGAAAGAAATGAGCCTGAAAGAAAGAAAGAAAGAAAGAAAGAAAGAAAGAAAGAAAGAAAGAAAGAAAGAAAGAAAGAAAGAAAGAAAGAAAGAAAGGAGCCTGTAAGAAAGAAAGAAAGAAAGAAAGAAAGAAAGAAAGAAATGAGCCTGAAAGAAAGAAAGAAAGAAATGAGCCTGAAAGAAAGAAAGAAAGAAATGAGCCTGAAAGAAAGAAAGAAAGAAATGAGCCTGAAAGAAAGAAAGAAAGAAATGAGCCTGAAAGAAAGAAAGAAAGAAAGAAAGAAAGAAAGAAAGAAAGAAAGAAAGAAAGAAAGAAAGAAAGAAAGAAAGAAAGAAAGAAAGAAAGAAAGAAAGAAAGAAAGAAAGAAAGTTTTGCAGTACAGGTGTACTAATTTAATTGTTTTTTATATATTCAATTTAATTGGTCTAGTTTAGTTAGTTTAGGTTTTTTTATCGTCATTTTTAGCGTTATCAGGATAAATGCCAGAAATGATCGTGATACATTTTTTAGTCCATACCGCCCATCCCTACTGTCTATTCTTCACTTTCCTAACCAGCACTGTAACCAATGGGATTTTTTTAATGACATCATCAAGTAAACATTTCTCATCACCTCTGGCAGGGGTTCCCTGAGGCTCCCTGCTGGGGTCCCTTCCGTTTGCCATTTAAATAACTTAATTGAGCCATGGGTTCTCGTAACACTGCTATTGAGATGATACCCAGCTTCTATTGTTGACCTTTCGATTTCGGCCAGGATATCTGCCTGCCTCTCTGATGTCTCCTCATACATAAAGGAAAGGCACCTTGAGTTAAATCAGTTTCAAGACTGAGCTTTTGATTATTCCCTGCCCAGTAGGCTGTCCACAAGGTTTACAAAATTAACATCACCTCTACATTTTTCACACCGTTTCAGGTTGTGACTTCTGCAATCCCTGCTTGGCTGGCCTTCCTGCTTTTGTTGTTAAAAAGTGGTTAAGTATGCAGCGGTATGTCTGTCTGATTTTCAATTAAACTAAAATGACTTGTGTCGATCGATTGCACGTCTTACAGCCCTGTCAACTGCAGGGGCATTCTTCTCTTTCTTCAGGAGGTTTTAAAAAGACCTACCTTCCATGTAATGTAATGTAACATTAATTACTACAATTTTAACAAACAGGTGATAGTGTTTTGATAAATAGATTGACAAATGTTGAAGTTTAGATTATTCTTTTTTTTTCAGAAAATTTCCAGACAGAACACTATAAAAAAAACACTTCTTAAAATTACATTTAATAAAATTCATAAAAATATCGTCAAGCAAAAACACATGGCCTCTCAGTCATATCTTACAATCCATTAAAAGCATGTAATGTGTGTATTCCTTTGAAGAGTAACTGTTTTCTGCCCCTATTTTCCTTGTAACTTCCTTTTTTTTGTTTAAACTGTGCTCAGTGCTGCGATGGTTTTGGGCTGCAGCCTTTCAGTAGTGGGTGTGTTACTATTTGACAATAACAGTCATGGGGTAGAGGACTATAAAAAGCATAGTGGTCAGTTCAAATGACTTTCCTCCTCAATGTCAGTGTTGACGTCTGTTTGACCGGAGGTGTAGAAACTTCTCAGTTCACACGTCATAACGTTAATGTGAACAACACTGACCCCATGCAAGACAGAACCTAATTGAGAGTTTGAATCCAACACAAAATCATAGTACACGTCTGTGCTAATGGTGCTAATTTGTGCAAAATTGTGCAAACATTTGTGCTAATTGTGATTAAAGATTGATAATTAGCACAATGCACTAAGATTCAATGCTTAAAAACACCAACAACGTAGAGGTTGCATTCAGTAATGATGAGTAATATAGCAGAGGAATAAAGGAAATGATAACAAAAAAGAACATCCAGTACGTGAAAGCACACATCCAAATACACTTCACATTTTATGAGCTTATATGAACCTGATAAGACATGAGGGCTGCAAAATCTGCCTTTAAAAAACTGAAAATATAAGTAGCACAAATAGTTGAATGAACCACATCAACTGTTTCCACCATGGATGAACATTCTGCAAATACAGTGACGACACCCTGACAAACTAATCAGTCACAAAATAAAGCTCTGTCAATGCTGCCCTTCAGCTCAGAGAGAAAAGAGAACCACAAAATGCAGCAATTTTCATAGCCAAGGGTGAACATCCTTATTCTGCCGAAGGGAAATCTCAGATGTTCTCAGATCTTCTATCAGCTCCCATCACCTTATATAAAAGAGTGAATCTGCACTATGCAGTCAAACTAAGACCCAGATAAAGGGCTTGGCATGTAAAGCGAGTTGACAGTAGTATATTGTCGCTGTCCTGTTTACCTTAAGCATATCTCACCATTTGCCATTTGTCAGAGTTCTTCTTCTGCTTGGCATTAGGGCATCAAGGTCAGTATTGTTTGCTCATATTTATCAAATCCATTTAATCAATGCAACTACTAACCAGAGGCAGAAAAAAAAAAATCAGTCCATGTGCTTGCCTTCCCAGAACAAAAATCTGATTTGCAGCAGACTACTGAATATGCTGCTCATCAGAGGGGATTTAGACGTCTGTACACTCCAAATACCCTGCACTGCACCTTGTCAGGCAGCTATTACATGTGATTTGCAGACTTCACAACTAACTGCTTTCTATGTTATATAACATAGTGCCGAGGTATGTCAGTCGGAGACTGGTAAAGATGCAGCTTTTTGCAAGAATACACTTCTTCCAGTTTTAACAGAACTAAATAAAAACAAAATTTAGACTCATTTTGTGAAATCACAACAGAAAGTACCAAACCAATCGCAATGGAGCAGAGCAGGATAAATGCTATGACTTTTACAGAAGTATCCAAGATCCACAGTTCAGAACAACTAACACAGCTGCAGAGCTGTTCATAACCAACACTCCTACGACACTGCACACCATCTTGAATCTATTCTGTTGATATTTGTCTGATTTTCACTCTGCCTACGCCACATGCTTTGTTTTTACATTGGTTGTATCCTTACCCAATGGTGTTTCTACTCAGTTTCTAGTGCAGGCATTAGTAGTGCTGGCCAGGCTTCAGCTACACACATACAGTATACCGTACTTTGGTTCAATCGGCAAAACCGAGATATATACATGAAATCTGGTACTGAAAAATGTGTTTGTATCGTTCTGGAGAGAAATAGCTACACTTAATTTTTATTTAAATCTCACCAAAAAGGTTATCACGGCTTTATTCACCAATTAATAGTTCTGCTGTGTGGCAGCTGAAGACTTTTAATAATCACCTCGCTTGAATGTGATTGGTTTGAATCAAGAGTTTGTCAACAGTTACCAAGCCAGGTCACTCTTGAAAAAGAGGTTTTAATCTCAATTAGTTTTTTACCTGGTTAAATAAAAGGATATATATAAATATCTTAGCTTTCCTGCCTTTGACAAGATTAAAATTTTCCTTTTCAAAACTGCTTTTTATATAGAAAACATGATATATATGGGATATATCACATGTGCCAATAATTAAGTGCAATTGTAAGCTACATTAAAGGAGCATGAGGCAGGATTGAGGCAGGATTTATGAAAAAAAATTGTATACATTTTAAGTTTTCCTTAATAATGTCAGATGAAGCGTTCCAAACCAAAAAGAATGAGCCCTCTAGTGTATCTCTCTGTTGCCTTGAACAGGCTGTGTGCTGCAAAATGTGCTGCAATTCCGGGTCGGAATTTCCCGCGCTGTCCTGCAGATGTGACGTCAAATTACTCTGCATGTGCGTTCTCCCCGTTCTCCCGTGCCGGCTTCACTGTTGGCTGCAGTACCCCCGACGGCCGTTGTGGTGAAGGTGGCGCTAATGAGTCTCATTTCTTAGGAGCCTCATGCTCCTTTAAGTGCAATTCTAAGCTACATTAAGTATTTCATATTTTAATGTCAACACAGCCATCAGTCAACTGTAGCACCATTCATGTCGTATTCTAGTTAGGATGAGATGCTGCGGGAATCTTGGTATTGGCTTTTGTTACAACAAGACAGCATAAGGAATACACAGGAATGGGAGTGTTTTTGTTACAACAAGACAGCATAAGGAATACACAGGAATGGGAGTGTTTTTGTTACAACAAGACAGCATAAGGAATACACAGGAATGGGAGTGTTTTTGTTACAACAAGACAGCATAAGGAATACACAGGAATGGGAGTGTTTTTGTTACAACAAGACAGCATAAGGAATACACAGGAATGGGAGTGTTTTTGTTACAACAAGACAGCATAAGGAACACACAGGAATGGGAGTGTTTCAGGTCACTGTCAGCTACCGTTGCCAGCTATTCTGAACGGAACAGGAGCTCTGCTGAGGCTCTTTTTGGGAGTTGTGGGAACAATGGAGGTTTATTACAATTTATGAGCACCAATACTGTGGATATATGATCTTCACAAACTGTCAGTGACAGATAAGCAGGAGGCGCCTGGGAAAACAAACCACTGACTCACTTACAGACCGAGTGTCAAGGCGATTGACACTGACCAGGTAATCAAACTACCCACTGGTGAGCTGGCTGAATGGCATAATACACACACAGTTACTGTATTTCAGTGTGAGACAGGGCTATCATGCAACCAGATGGGTGAGATGTCTAAGAATAGATAAAAGGAGCGACACACAAAGGGAATTCTGGGAACATGCACACCGACAAAAGTGTGACGAATTTCTGGCAGATTAGTTACACGTGCTTCATGCTGCCATAAGTATACAATAACACAACCTCACACTGAAAAACCGCACACAAAACAAACACAACCTGCCTTTGATGCTCAACAGGATCATTTCTGAGCTCTTTCATATCGCCACATATGGTAATTTACTTTTTGGCATTGGCCACTTCAGAGTTATGTAAACTACCGTCTCCCTTGACCAGCCCGAGCCTTTTCCTTCACGTGGGTGATTCTGTGAGGTGGAAAATTCACAGATTATCTGTGTAGCCCACTGCAATACAGTCAAATCTCAAGATGACTCAACATATAATACCGTAACAAGCCGGAAATACTGGAAGACTGAGGCAAAGAGACATTTATTACTGTACTACAACATACCAACCTTATTTCCAAACAAATAAATGTTTAGAGAAGCTATCATTTACACGATATAAATTACTTTTTCAATTATAGTCAGATGTCTGGCTTTTTTTTTTCAGTTTTGTTTTCAGTGAGGAGTTGAGCTGTTTCCTATTCAGTAAAGACCGGAATTTAGATTTCTGTCTTTATTTTAAGTTAATTATACCAGCTTTCTTTCTAGCTTTATACAAACAGGAAAGTGGTATTGATCTGTTCATTTCATTCTTAGCAAAAAGGCAGGAGGAAGAAATAAAGAGGCCGTGTGCCTGCATCACGAAGTTTTACTGCATGAAAGGAGACTTAAAAAATAGCTGTAAAGTGGCTAAAAGAACCACCAAGTAAACGATGTGAGGTTTACAATGACCAAAACTGTCATTTAGCAGCCGTACCGTATCCTTTCCCTGCCTACTGGCTATGAAAACCAGACCTTTTTGTGTTCGTCTGGATTTCATTTCTTCATTCAGCTTTTATTGCATCAAGTTTGGGGATTCTGCAGGTGAAGTTGCTCAGCTCACCTCCAACATCTCTCTGCTTTTATGATGCAATTCTGGTGCAGACGCTGTCAAAAATATTTCTTCCAAAAAATCTTTACTTCCAAGAATGGCTGTTTCCCTGATGTCAGCCTCTCCTCCCAAACAACGGGTTAGTAAAGTTTATTTCTGCTGAGACAACAGCGTCAATGTATCACTGTCGTCAGAAAGGTGGAACGTTGAAACCAAACGCAGCAACTCCCATGAAGCACAATATCCTACTTCTTTACCAGACGCCAACTCTCGTACAATCTCTCTTTTAAATGAATGTGCTTCCTCAAAAGAGTCAGTACATCCGGTTGTAATGTTTCCATGAAGCACAGTTAATTTAAATAAAGCATTAATAACTATTGTCATAACATGTGTTGAGTTATTTGTGTATGGTAAATGTAATGTGGAGAAAAGGCCTTAGTTTATAGTTTTAACATTGTTGGGAGTGAGAAACGCACAAAATCTGATACGAGCAGGTCAGTCAGATAGATGGATAGATAGATAGATGGATAGATGGATGAATGTATAGATGTATAGATGGATAGATAGATGGATAGATGGATGAAT